>NC_091936.1:16861821-17219321 GCF_041260155.1 Ptychodera flava
GATGATCGCGATTCTCCGGCAAGAGGATTTGACCGGTTAACCTCGGTGTTAATTTTATGCAGGAAATTACAATAACAATGCTTGGTCGAATGACGCAGTGCCTTGAGGGTGGGATCGCCAGTGGTATAGGGGAGGAGTACCTTCCCGATGGTGATAAGTGGTGCAGATTACCGTCGCCTAGGTGACTGGCGTATACGCGTGCCAAAAGACACCTATGGTTGATTTCCTGTTGACCAGTCGGATGGCAGAGTTGCAAATACCTGGACTGAACCATTTGGTTTTTTGTGGGTGTCGGTGGTACTTTGACAATAAAAGTAAAGATGCACATATATTGAGTTTATTGTCTTGTTTATGAGCGGCCAGTATTTCCAACAGCATAAATTATGTGCATTTGCCCTTGAAGAAATAAATAATTTCGAATAAAACATCGCGAATGTAACCACATTCCTTAAGCTCGACGTACACTCAAGTGCCCCAAAGAACCATGAAATCGCCCGACTTTCGATTTAAGAGACGAGTTTTGCCAAACCGGTATACAGAAAAAGTGGCAGATGACTTTATTTTTAGAATAATAGACGGTATAGCGAGATGTAAAAAATGTGAAAAAGGCTCCCCACCTAACTATCCTAAACGTTTTTGTGTCGAGTTTGTGTTTGATTCGTTTCAAAAATGTGTTCTTACATTCTTATCCGGTTGTTTGTGTTAATGAAATGTTTGTTTCGCTTTGGATATTTGTAGAGAAGTTTGGATTAGTGTGTACGGTAATGTTTTGTTTGTGTGGGGAAAGCTTATGGCGAGACGCAGCCGGACCTATGTTGTTACAAAACTTGATAGAGTCGCCCTTTGACGCTTGCGTTTGCTAAACCCGAGTGTGGTTTCTCATCAGTCGCAGTGTAGATTCTTTCCTTAGTTTGTGTTTGTGAAAATTTATTTCAATGCATTTTAGTGGTCTTGCTCTTCTATTAGCGAGGCAAGTATATTAATTTTTGGTCACGTTGTGAGTCAGTTTGGTGGTTCGGTTTGTTTGTTCTATGTTTCTTTACTTCGGTAAATTTTGTTTTGACTGGTGTGTCTTTTAGATTTTTGCGGAGGTTTGTGAATTTTTAGGCAATAAGTACCACTGTGGGGTACGGATTTTATGTTTATTGGATCAAGATACTTACAAGTATCCTGGTTGATGTGCTTGTTCTCGTACATTTTGATTAGTTCGTTTACTTTGTTTACTGTTTGTTCTGGCTTGTTGTGTATAATACTGAGCGTTGCGTAATTGCCTTCCGCGTTCGAGTACGTAATCGTTTGTGTTGACAATGACGAAAACCCGACCCTTGTCGAAGGTTTTTTTCCCGAAATTTGTCTATTGTTTGCAAGCTGGTTTATCCCGATTCTTTTGGCACGCGACATGTTTTGTTTCCTTGTTTGAAAGGGTATCTCTAGAAGTGCGACTTTAGCAGCTTCAGATAGCTTTCAAGTTTTTGTTTTTTGTTGTTCGTGGAGTCCAATTTGACTTTTCTTTGAATTAGTGTTGCGATTGTTTGTGTCTCACGATGTAGCGTAGTCACATTTTACGACTTTATTTGTTGAAATCCTGGGGTGGTTTTATTCTGTTTTGTTTTGTTGGTGTCCGAATAAATTTTAAGGCTTTTGCCTAGTACTATTTTTCTGAGTTTCATAGTTTGAGCGATGATAGCTTGTTGTTGAATTTCATGTTGTTGTCGGTTTTTCTTTGGAAATAGCTGATTTATTTCCACGGCCATTTTTTCTGTTACGTTGTTACGGTGATTGTTTATTTTGTATTTAATGTTGTGTTTCAGTTGTTTGTTATGTGAACGATTTTTGTTATTTCTTTTAACACTGTAAAGTTAAGTGTTAAAGGATAGAACACCAATTAAACGCCTTTTTGTAACACTTTTTGAACGCGTCTAGACGTTCAGAAATTTAACACTACGTGTTCAACCAATGTTCAATTTTTTAACACACGTGTGCAGATTTTGAACACTTCGTGTTCATCAGACATTATATTGAACACCATGTGTTCCATATCTGAACATACGTTGCACATGAAATGCGTTCAAAAAATTGAACGCAATTACGCGTTCAAAGGGCTGTAACACTTTTTGAACGCATGGACGCCGTTCAACGATAAGTGTGTTAAAGGTTAGAACACATGATATGCACTTGTTGAACACCTTTAATTTCGGGCGTTCATGGGGTGTTCAAGCCTGGAAATAACAAAACAGACCACTTATATTCAGTAAAATTATTTTATTTAAAATACACAAAATTCCTTTAGTAAAATACAATTATTTAGTGTCAATTGGGCACATAAACACCGTTGGTGTTTTCCTCTGACAAACTTTACAAAGTGGCCATATGGCCACTTTGTAAAGTTTGTCAGAGGAAAACACCAACGCTAATTAACACCTTCCTATCAAAACATAAACAAAAGAAAATCCCCATAAACACTGTAGATCGTTTTCAAACAATATGAACAAAGTAGTGACAAAACAGGTTTTACTTATTGTGGATTACGTTATATGTTCATACTTGCAAAAACGTACGAAAACATCTGTTTGAAAAAGCTAAAAATTTGGCTTACTTGAATATATCACATTTTGATAATTCCTTATTTCTTAAAAATGTCTGAAATGTCTTTAATGTCTCAAAATACAATTTTGTGTATTTCATCATAACTTGTACATATATGATTAGGAAAATCCCGGAAACCTGTACTCCAAATATTAAATGAATCGTACTGGCCGTTTTGAAGAAAACGCTTGGGGATGTAAACATTTGAGGATGATGCCACACATTCACCTATGATATACGGTCTGCGTCCTTAACAGCAAAGCTAAAATCAGTAACAAACCGAGAACAAAAGACGTCTTGATCTAAAATATAAAATAATCAAAGATTTGGTAGCAGGCTATGATCAACTAAATGTTACTTGCATAAGCCTTCAAAGACGTGAAGTCTCCTTCATCAGATGCCAGGGTGCAATGAAGATTAGAAGCAGAAAGCGACAGAAAAACTGTGGAAATTTCAGAAAATTCCGAAATTTAGAGTGTACATTTTTCACAATTTTCTGTGGCTTTCTGCTTTAATTCTTCATTCCACCATTGCATCTGATAAGGGCGACTACAAGTATTTGAAAGCTTATTCTCCAGTAACATTTAGTTAATCATAGCGTTCTGGACATGGCTCAGATAAATTCAGAACAAAAATACAGAAACTTATCAATTCAGTTACTAACCCTCGAAAGTTCAAATCTACATCAGAGATGAACTGAGGTTCTCAAGCTTGTTTCCAGACAGCTATCTGTACACTCATATTCTTCAATTTCTGTACCAATAGCTTCTGTAATAACTCTTCGATTTCACGGTCATCCAACTTTTCACATCCTGAAAATAATGCAACAATAGATGATATGGCGACATGAGACTTCAAATGAAAGACAAGGTGGCCTTATTAGGTCAAGGAAAAGGGGTGACTTTTGTATACAGTGCCTCTTTTCGTCAATGTTACAAAACATTGGCTTCTTCGTGTCATCAACTGATGAAAAGTAAAAGCAAAGCCAACTCTCATATGCTAAAACAATATTCTTCGATGTTTAACTAAAGTTTTAAATTTACATGCGATTGTGGTTACTAAAAGACATGTGTTAGCTGTGATTACGCAGCGGTAATGTGGCATATCGATCGCGCTCGGGTCAAGGGTCATCGCTCCAGTGATGACTCTTGACCCGAGTGCGATCGATACCCCATGGCCCAAAACACTGCTGCGTATTCACAGCTAGTGTATGGTCCACCAGCCACTGAAAGAAATAAAGGTTTCTTCACGTAGTTAAGCTTTTCAAAGTACAATACAATTAATTTCGAAGGATAATAATACAGATGCTTCAAAATCCAATACCTTTTAATATTTTGGAGAGAAAACTTACCCTTTCTGGTCTTGCTTTCGCACGATCACGACTTCAGCGTGCGCTTACAAGAAAAATGTCGCAACTTCCGTTTTGATGCATCATGGGATAGGAAAAGACACCAAACTTGAACACCAAGTGTTAAGAAGTAGCACGCCTCTTGCACGCCGATGTTAAAATTAAAACGTTCATGGTGTTTTTTTTATTTTCTTTTCAAAATTTCAAAATTTCAACCCGAAATAAACGTGTAAAATTATTTTTCATACTTCCTTTTTTAGAAAAAACATGCTTTCAGCAATTGTAGACCGGAAATATTTTCCACTTATTGTGAAATTCGTTACACCGAAATCCGTGTACGTATGCCGGACAGCGAGGCAGTAGTAAAGTTAATATAGCCATTGTAAAGTAAAAAACACAAAAGATTGTTAATTGTTTCACAGTATTGTAAAATTTCTGTGATGCTGAGTTTTTGAACACTTGAAGGAGATAGTTGTTAACACTACGTGTTCAGGTTTAGAATATCATTGTTAATAATATGAACACTGGTGTTAACAATATGAACACTAACCGTTCAAATTTGAACACCGACATGTACATTTTGAACGCGTAAAGACGCGTCTAGCGTCCGCTATTTTTACAGTGAAGTGTTTGTGTGTTCTATGTCATTTTATGGTTGTTTTGGTAGTTCTCTTTTTGGAGTATTTGTTGGCCCTGAAAAGGGCCGCTTGGTATGGGTTTTTGTTAGCGCTTGGCGCGTTTGTTTTGGCGATGAGCCTAGCTTTTTTATGCTTCTTTTCGCCGATTCGATGTGCTTGGTGAGTAGGTGTTTGCCGCCTTCTTGTCACTGTGTGTGCGTAAACGGACAGTCTGCATAGCCCTTGAATGTGGTCTCGATTTTGATCAAACTTACAATTTAGGAGTATATATCAAAACTGATAGATGATTTATGTTTTCACATGGATTCACATGGATTCGCCCCGGTGTTCAATTTTGGCCCAAGAATTCCATCTACCCACCCTTCGCAGAGTAGTAAGTTTATGGGGCAAGTAAACATGGATGCGCCGGCGCGATTCAACGATCAGCCTGTATATCGGATCGAAAGTCAACAATTATACGGCTCGGACTATGATTGTATAAGTTTATACACAGTCCCTCGTGGATAGAGGGACTGTGGTTTATATAAAAAGTATAAGGCGCGGGTATTATATATTGACTAATTACTGTAGCTATAGATAGGCTACATTCAGGACGGGCAGCGACGGGCAGTAATTAGTAGGCAAAACAGGTGGTTTTCACCGTGGGCAGAACTCGGTGCCATGATACTGAACTTTAATAGTAAGCCTGTCACCTTGAAGGTAATACTGTAGGTGAAACAAGGACTTCAAACGCACGATGGTACAAACAACACCACAAGTGAAACGTACACATAGAAATACACGCGTTCCTACGTTGTGCCCACCCGGGCCACGCGATTAAAATATGACTGATACTGCTGGATAGTGTTAATTGGGTCGGTAAACAGTCAATTAATAGTTTAATTGACTACCTGGGTGATTGGCAGGTCGTGTCCAACGACGTCATATGCAAAGCAGGCCAAAAGACAAAAGCCCCCCCCCCCCAAAGTTATTGACAGCTGGCCAGGGGTCACCATGAATACGTAATGAAGCTTCACTACGCAGAAATCGCGGTGTCAAGCCCTTCTGAACCGGTCAAACCCTCTTGGCATTTCCTCTCATGAGGTAATTGTGAGCCGATATGTACTTTATTGGAAATCATGTTCGGCCGTCATATCGTATATGTAAAGATGTGGAGAATCTGGTAAAAATCCACCACATCTTCTGGAATGCAAACATTTTCCTTCGAAATAATATCAATGTTCATTTTGCTTAGGTCTGTGTATGATTGTCATATGGTTAGTATGTGCCTCGAAAGTGAAAGACTTAAGCTTTTGCTCAAACTTTCCTAAGTGAAACTTTCAACCATTCTCTTACCAAATCAACGATAAAAATCAGAGGTCACCGTGCAAAGTTTGGAACTAGCGAAACATGTTACCCAACATTTTGCGACATTTGAAATTCAAAATGGCCGCTCCTGTGTTAACTCTATGGGGGAAATTCAATTTTTGGATTTTCGAAAACCTAATACGGTAAAAGTTTTCTTTTCTCCGAGAGCTTTACAATGAGCCCCCATGTACATGTGGTAGATCAGAAAAGAATTGTAGAAATTTGAGAGCTCGAATATCTATCCCAGAGGCACGTTCTACCTTAAAGGGAAAAAGTCGGCCATTTTTCATGAATTTTGTTTGATGCAAGATACTACTTATATTGTTTGACATGATGAAAGCTACTGAATAAATAGGTGACCATGCATATATTCGACCACGATTTTAGACACGATACATGAAACCATGGCGAAAATGAATTAATGGTCATGACCATTCATTCATTTTCGCGACTGTTTCATTTAATGTGTCTAAAACCGGGGTCAAATATATGCATGGTCACCCATTTATTCAGTATCTTTCAACAAGTCAAACAATATAACTAGTATCTTGCATCAAACAAAATTCATGAAAAATGGCCGACTTTGTCCCTTTAATTCTGTTTCACATAAAGGTCCATTAGAGTGTGTCTCCTTCTCTGTCTGTGACATTTATTGGCATTCCAGAACAGACCAAGATCTCACCTGACAAATTTTTTGACATAAATATGCTCAAGAGTGATGATTGAAAAGCGGTAGGAGGTTTATTTGATGTGCATATAATCACAATCTATGATCAGAAAAAATATAAAGCCACTTTAAACTATGTGTTGTAATTTGAGATCCAAGGGTTACAAAATTTCAGCGTGGGATTTTCGTCTTCCCAAGAAAAATAAATGGTTGTCTTTTCCTCTGTGTATATAATTTCTTGAATAAGTCTTAACCTTGGTCATGTTAATCGCGGGATCGGCCAATGTTTAGTGTTAAAAACAAACTCTCTCTCTCTCTCTCTCTCTCTCTCTCTCTCTCTCTCTCTCTGAATCGCTTGCACAGTTTTCCAATCAGATGGGCTGATTATATTCCATGTCGACTTATCCGAAAGAAGCGTGGAGTCGCCTTCGGAGGAACATAGAATGCAAAGTGCGTCGACCTTACCACTGAATGTCGTTGTCAAGGCAACCGTTTGTTAATGTGAAAAAACCCTCAACTTTGTCAACCATCATGAAATCTGTCCTCTTTCCTTTTTCACCTGTTTCCATACTAAATCGGTCCCCGTAACCGCGTCAGACATCACGGCGCACAGGGGGGCAAATCACACAGAAGACATTCCTCTTTCGTATTCCACTCCTTGTAAAAGTAGTCACTGCTCAAAGTAAGTTAGGGATATCCCGAGACACTTACGCTCCTAAATGACGGTGTGGCCATTCTATCTTATGGCAGAAATGTTTTTTTCTTCTAAGTGTGAGCCCAGTGTACCTCAGTTCCTCCAGGATAGCCCTTCAATATAATACTGTGCGCACGCGCAGTAAAGTGCACGTGACTTTCTATCACCTAGAAACGATGACAAATTGACGGATTTCTCTGGCTTTCTCCTTTAAGTTGTAAATTTGGCTAGACATGAAAAATATATAAAACATGTCATTTATGATGAGAGTACAAATTGAGTAAGGTTTTTTCATGTCGGCGTTTGCATACAACATTTGTTTTGTTATGCACACGGCTCACTGGTTCCCCATCTTTGATCGTATGTTCATAAAATCATCCAATTTTAATTTGAATGAAAAATGTTCCCAACACTCGACCATCTATATCATGTTTGGAATATTTGGTATACGTTTTCAGGGTGAATGTACGTTAGTCAATGTTATATGTACCCATGGAGCAATATTTTCTAGTATTTTACCTTTGTTTAGTCAAATTTTGACCGTGAAGGCGAAACTCAAAATAGATTAGCAAGTGTTTCCTACTGTCTTCTTGACCGACAAGCCTCTGCCCCTCGGACCAGACCAACCCTTACCTTTTTAATGTTCGGTAGTTATAAGGAACTGCATTTTGTCTTTTTTTACAATTGTTTGAGGTGAATGGTCATGCTTCATTTTCTAACAAAACAGTTGTGGCAGTAAAAAAAAATACAATTGACATATACTCACCAATTTAGATTTGATGCAATGAAAAACACGTAAAGCTAAACATGTAGGTTTCTGTCAACTTTCATCGACGTTCAATTATCCAAAAATAGGTCCAGTTCGTGCTAATCGTTTAAAGAGCGCACGAATTTCCAATTGATCAACCACCCTCAGGCACATATATATGTGCATGCATGCAAAGTCTCGTGCGGTGTCGTTAGGTATCTAAGGTCTCGTTAGGTCTCGTAAGTCTACACCTTAGCGTCGGATTCTCTGAGTCTAAGATATTGTCGTTTGAAACTACCCCCGAGAGGAAAAGCACAGACTCAAAAGCAATGAGATCAATGCCCTAAAACAAAACAAAACAAAACAAGCCATAGCCAAAAAACCCAAAAAACACAACTTAAACAATAGTCTAAATACAGAAAGAAATGTATTTTGAATTTCGCATGAAGTAACCTACGTTTCGAAATTGAACAATACATAACTCGGAGAGACGGACATTCATCAAGGTCTTTAAACATTAAAGAGAAGAAAAAAACAACAGCAATGGCACAATGAAAGAAAAACGGTGGACACACACATACACACACCTACACACACACACACACACACACACACACACATATATATATATATATATATATATATATATATATATATATATATATATATATATATATATATACACACATATATATATATATATATATATATACATATATTGTTTCAAGCATATTACAACCATCAGACTACTTTTTCACTTAGGCCTTTTATAGGGTTGGGACGTACCTTTGTACTATTATTCTATGGAATTCGATAAATAATATTTTCTTTGGTGAGCACACTTTGAGACCGACTAAGAAGATCGTTTGTTTAACAGTAAAGATTTTTCAGCATTCACAATTTGTAACTTTTCTGAATATTGTAACACCGACAAAAATGTAATTACAACCGACTCCCTACAAAGACGAACAAACGAAATAATAAATGTTGCAAACAAAGATAATTGACAAGTTGACAAGTTGAAGACAAAAGGAAACAATACAGCAATGGGTGACGTACAGAATCAGACAAGACAATGCTCTCTGGGTAAAGCCATAAAACAGGGGAAAGTACTTATCTCTTTAAAATTACCAGTTAATTGTTGAAATAACTGATTGCACTATAAATTACGAGCCTTTGATGTTTTGAATACATACATTCATACATGCAACATACATACATAATACATACATACATACATACATACATACATACATACATACATGCATGCATGCATGCATACATACATACATACATACATACATACATACATACATACATACATACATACATACATACATACATACATACATACATACATACATACATACATACATACATACATACATACATACATACATACATACATACATACATACATACATACATACGTATATACACATCTTAAGGTTTAACTTGACATTAAGGAAATCAAATGACGAACAAAACTCTGGTCACGAAGACTAATCATAATCACAGAGAAAAATCTTGCCAAGCCTAGTGATTAGGCGCTCTCACAGGTCTGGTAATTTGGTCAAGTTGGCCAGATTGAAAAAAAAGAAGAGAACGCAATGTTAGGACATTTCAAGACAAGACAATACAAAGCAAAACAAGTTACATGACACGGAGTTACACAATACACTTGTAACGTAAAATGGACAATAACTGACTTACTAACTGTCGATATAAATAGAAAAATAAATATATAACTATTAAATTAATAAATAAACTATAGATAAGTGCATGGATCGAAAGATGTTTCTATGACATTACAATTATTACAGGAACTTTGATTGTTCCAGTCGTTAAAACTGCCAAATGTTCGTGATACGTTTAGCACAGTGGTAAGCAGGGTTCCGTTTCGTACGAAAGTGTTTGGGTTCAATGAAACATACACGGAGAGTAATATCCTACAGGGTCATAAGGACCGAGGCGAGGCAAACAATGACTTCGCGTGCCGTGGCAGTAATATTGAGTAATAGCGAGCTATAAATTCCAGTGATGTAATTGTTTGCGTGTTTGCACTTTACCATGGCCCCTCCGTACCTATGTGAAACAAGGAAACATGAGCCCCGTGCGTCAATTGGTGTTTTGAGTTCGTTAGCTACACTTGTGTCACCGGTGTTGCTGGCAGCAATGTCAAGAAGGTTTCCATGGAGACGGCACTGTATTGTTTTAGCGGGAAATGTGGGACAGCGTCACATTTATCGATTTGAATTTGTCATATTCATGAATGACATCATTATTGAATCCTCGGTTCTTGGCATTTTGTACCGTGACACGATCCACCCGATGGCTTCGTAGAGAATTCTCAGTCTCTGGAGAGACGTCATCAATGACGGAAAGCATAAATAACTTTAAAAATGCGATATCAAATATGACAGATACCGATATGGTTATTAATCAAAGTGAATAACCCATTTACTGATGGTTATTAGCAGCTAGAGAAAATGCGTCCAAAATTTAAACGGTAACATATCCGATTCAGTTATCATAACCACGCGTCCTCCCAAAAATTCAATTTTGTCGCTACGGTAGTTAACGCTAATGCATGTTTACGCTACTCATCGCTCTCGTATTCACTAAGTTTGGAAATAGGCCTCAGCAATGCTAATTTTAATCGGATTCTGTATTAGAGTGGAGCGCATTTCTTCTTTTGGAATGAGAATGTGAGACCGGTTTGCAGGCTGTTTTTAACGAGAAATGATTGTTTGGGATAGGCCAGCTCTGGGCATGCGTGTTTCATGTGGCTGTCTGCGTGAGAAGACGGAGCTTCCCCGACCGCACACAACCGAGAGCGAGAGACTCGCTGTCGAACGATTAGCGACCCAGAGATCAGATAGCTGTTCGAGGCTCCGAATATCAGCTCAACTGTCTGGTAAGTTTGTGTTCTGTGATATTTGAGTCTAACATTCGCGTCGATTATTTTTTCCCGTCGTTGTACAGGGTTCGATTGAGCGGACATACTATCCAGGCACTATTGAGCGTTGCACAGAACGCGTACTGCAACAGTCGCCGTCGCTATCGTGGAGTCGATGCGGAATACATGATATATGCCGTACGTGTACATGTTGCGGCGGGTCTGCACCGACACGAACAGCGAAGCTACACTACAACATCTTGTTGGGGGTTTTGCGGATTCGATGCGAACGCGTATATTGCTACGCGGTCGGTTCTGAGCGAGCCGGTCGCCATATTTGTTATTATAATTAGGCCTATGCTTGATGCACGCAAAAAACAAAAAGACATTCAAGGTATTTAAATGCAAAGCGCTGACTGCCGAACTCTCAGCAATACTTTCGGGGTGACGAATACCTGTGTGTTGAAAAACCAAATTTCAAGTGTATATGCATTGCTGGAAAGCGTTTTCTAGCGTATCTCAAATAGCTATTATTCCATCATCGCTGTGTAAATGTTGGTAGCTTGGCCTGTAGGCCTGCAGCGGTTTAAATCGATAGCACTTTTTATCGATGTAGGAACATTTGTTTTGTATTGGCTCTGCAATATTAAGGTCAGCCCGTACCTGAAATAGCGGGCAGCTGTGTCTGTCAGTCGATAAGTGTAAAATGTCTTCAATCATCTGACCATGGAGCTAAGCTACATCATTCATCCGAACCGGTGAATTGAATCGAGAATCTGGCTGACTTGTTTCTGATCGCGTCTACTGATTTATGGGCGCACCGCAGAGAACAGCAAGCAACAGCGACAAGCTAGACGAACCCCCTCTTTCTGTGGAAAATTACAATCCAGGTATTTCAAGCATCGAGATGACAAATTTCTATCAACTTTGATGATGATATTTCGTTAAATCCAACATCATCACTCCTATTCAAATAATTACCATGGGTACAGTATGAAGACGAGATAACTGGAGTCGGTCCGTTGCGTTTATGGATACCCATCCTGGCTACCTAAGGATGACCGGTCTGTGCATACGCGCGATTAAATACCGCCATTTTGTACGGCTTATGAGAATTTTCAAGAGAAGATTCAAAAATGTGAAATTCTAGCAACATGGCGGACTACAGCCAAGATGTAAGCTCTTCGATCACACCTGCAAGTGTCATGGCTGGTATTCAAAACGTACACAGCATCAAGCTTTACCATCGCAGTTCTGTTAGATTAATTTTTTTCTGGGGGAAAACACAAAACACTAAATCGCACACTCGCACAAAATGTTGCAGTAACTAAATCGATTGAAAATATATCGAAACGATTTGGTTCAATGTTATCGCAATTCTCATTTTAATGTGTCGACATCACAAATGGGTTTTAAACAGTCCCCAAACGAATCACAGGTACGAAATTACGATGGCATATTTAGCGCTAATGTCAGGGTCTTCAAATTATAGCGCTCGTCGAAAAATAAATCATTTTTTTCTGGTAAGGCCCGAGGGTGATTGGACATTTTGTTATTACGTCCGTCACTTAAATACCGATGTTATCAAATTAACAATATTGGAAAATATGACAGTGTTTACTTTCGGCCTCAAATTGACCAGTGGCAAAATTGACAGTTGGCACATAACATTACATCTTCACGTGCGCGCGTTGGCGATGACGTCACGTACGATGCCTCATGGGAACGGCGGAATCATTAACAATAACGTTTCAGGAATTGCTGAGATTGTTTTTACTGAATAAATAAATTATCATTTCGCGCCAATCAATTTATGCAAATGACTAAGCATCTCGTATTGTATTAATTGACTCCGCGTTTGGCGCATTTAATCGTCACTGACATGTGTTTGCTGAAGGTCATTTAAGGGTCGATAAACGTTTTCATATCGTCAAGGTCTTAGATTACCGACAAATGGCAGTTCAACGGTGTGACGGATTGATTGTCACACACGCAGAACCCCTTTTAAATGCTTGAACAGATAGTGTCTCTAGCTGTCAAACAGTTTGCCCTGTACTATGCTGCTTCATAATTTTTAAATGCCAACCAAGCTAGTTTTCCCTAAAAAAACCAATGACGCATCAGTTTACGAACATTTAAATGATTGCAATAAATTTTAACACAATCGTGGCAGTGTTTTATATTTGCAGCACAGCTGTTGTGTTATAGCATCTACGGCAATGCTCAAGGAGGAAGAATATATATATATATGTATATATATATATATATATATATATATATATATATATATATGTATATACACATTATATATACACATTATATATATGTATATACATTTTGTAAATATATATATATATATATATATATATATATATATATATATATATATATATATATATTACGCGATTGGAACTAATTTGGGATATTTGGATCTTCATATTTTTCAAATTTCTCAGAAGTGTTACGTGCCATATAGCTGAATGTTGCAATATTACAAATTACTCATAAAATCAAGTGTGTAACTTAAAAAGAAATGCAGATGAGCTTACATTTGCAGATCAAACATACGTTACTTCACCATCCAATTATCCCAATTTAGTTCCAATCGGATTATATATATATATATATATATATATATATATATATTATATATATATATATATATATATATATATATATATTTATCACATACATAGACCCAGTTATCCCTATAGTGTGACATCACACTATAGGTATACGGTTTACAGGATTTCCGTATACCCCTACTTCTGACGTCAGAAGTAGGGGTATACGGGGTCGGCACTTTTTTTCTACTGAAACTGTTTGTAAGCATTCTCGTGCAGATGAAAATTGAGTGGGCACAAAGGTGTTTACTGAAAAATGCGGTAAAGGTAATAAATAGCGAAAACGTCAAGGCTTTTGGTAGCGATTGTGAAAGTTTGTCTGTTTTTTTTTCTACTGGGGAAAACGAGAGCGTTCACTGTCGTCTGCTCCCTAAAAAAACTACGTTTGCTACTACAGTACTGAACTATCTCGTCACGAACATCGCTCAAAATCGACCAATTTATCACCGAACAAGAATCCAACATATATATTAAGAATATGATGTATCAAAATCAAAATCTCATCCTGTCAGGTGACGGGTTAATTTTTTAGCATCAGCAAAGTGTTGTATTGCTGTTGAACTTCTGCGGTAGGCTGTAATAAAGCGAGAATGTTTACTGCAGTAACGTACGGCAAACGCGGTTTTCAGAAGCTTGTGCCACTTCGTCGACAGCTCGATAGGAGCCGCGGCCACAATGAAGTGTTTTCATAAGACACCAGTAAAATCGAGATCGAATGAACATTACATGCCAAATGTTAAAAGTTTCTTTTTGCGCTTTGTTTACTGTGATTGTTTATGATTTTAGTTTCATTCATAATTACAACGAACGATGATACACTTTTCCTCTCAATTTCAAACAACGTCCAAGGCGTTGAGAATATGCGAACGTACGATCTTCATACGGCATCGTACTCCTCCAGTCCTCGCCAGTTTCGAGCAATATAACTTTCCTAGGTACAGTGTGGTTGCATAAATGACCAACAAGAACGATGTGATACAGTTCAATTGTGGTTTTATTCATATATTATGACCGAAGTCAGGAACTGACAGCAGTAAAAATGACGACTGCAGCATTGCACAGCGTGTTCGTTCGAATCGTACAGTGTAAACAACGTGTAAGCACCGCTATGAACAGCAAGACAAGGTTAAATTTCGATGCATTATTTACATTATTACTTTACCTTCAAACAAAATAATACATCTGAAGATACTATATCGTCCTCCTTTCCCTTGTCCTCGCTGATAACGGCTATATCCATTCAAGTTTTGCGCGGAAAATCCGACAGCGAGAGACTACTCTGACGCATCGAGAGGAACGTGCGTCCGAATGTGAACGGAATCAGCTGGAGCCGTACCACTTCATCCGCCACGCCGACATAATAAAGGTCCAAATTACATCGCGCGGGAAAGTGAAAATAAAAAAAGTGGGTCTATGCATGTGATAAATATATAATCTCCCAGTATTTCTCACTCATGTGACGTCATCGAAGACTCGGGTTTCCCCAACATAGCTGTATCCTCCTCGCCTACCGGCTCGGAGGGTACTGCCGCTATGTTGGGGGAAACCCTCGTCTTCGATGACTCACACTCTTCGAAATACTGGGAGATTATATATAATATATATATATATATATATATATATATATATATATATATATATATATATATATATATATATATATATATATATATATATAATTTATGTATGTATGTATATATGTACATATATATATATATATATATATATATATATATATATATATATATATATATATATATATATATATAATGTATGTATGTATGTATGTATGTATGTATGTACGTACGTTCTCACTTACGTATACGTGTATGTATGTATATACACAGATACACCGTGCACCATTTTAACCTCAACACAATACCAAGCATCTCATCATCACATGCTGGAATATTGCCATATACTAGTATCGCCATATGTGCAGGAGAAACGTACTTGCTATTACATTGCTTTTAGAACGAGTTTTATTTAAATTCGCGATCTCTGTGTCAGAAGTCAGCCGACAACAAATGTATAATTTTCTCCCTAGTGGATAGTGTCACGTGACGGACAGTTTCTGTATTGAAAAAACAAGTCTGATTCAGAAATTTATGGCCCGCTGTGTTGTGCCGGCTGCTCTGCCTGCTTGCGTGATGCACAAAAAGCCACGACTGTAAGAGGACAAACTACACGTCGCGTACTTTAAACAAATTGCGTATTTTTTGACCGATCTTATTAAAGAGACGAATGCTTACGTGTTATCCTAAACTGTGCGATGTAGACGCTAGCAAGAATCTGAAAGTGTGAGATTGAGCCCCGATAGGGTGATATATCATCACGTTTGTCTTGCTGACCCAAATGGATGTTATATGCTTTCCTCGTGCCGTACAATTGATATGTCTCGTGGATTCAGCAGGAAGTCACACCTGGTTTGAAAGAGGTTTATAAACATGCATTCCAACTTCTTATTGTTACCGTTGCATTACCAACCGAGTATGAATTCCCAAACATCACTGGACCCGTTTGTTCCGAAGCCCAGGACACCGATTTGTTTGTCTCAACCTGGCGTTGCCGATACATCACATCAACAGACAAATATCTAGGTTTTTATTTATAATTTTATTGATCCAAAAGTAAGAGCGTCAATAAAGAAAATGCGCGAGTGATCGTGCTCATGTACGGTAATCAATTGCAGCTTCCAAATTATAATTGTTGGTCGAAAAAAAAGCAGACAAAACTATCAAGTCTTTCGTGTTTATCGTCAGTGCCGTGCAGAACTCGCGTGATCTACCTACCTTGGCACAGTTTCACCTTCGGTAATTGCTCAATCGTGTGTGGAATACGTGACACGCATACTCCCGGGGAAAACAGTCAGGTACCGTTGGGTCAAGGGCTCGAGTTACCCATCATTGGGATGGCAATGCTCTCAACGACTGAAGCAAGCATATTGTAGATTGTAGGTCATGAGTACCAAAGAGATCTTTTAATTAGAAGATAACACCGTTGTAGTTGAAGAATGTACTAGTCTCTCTCTCTCTCTCTCTCTCTCTCTCTCTCTCTCTCTCTCTCTCTCTCTCTCTCTCTCTCTCTCTTCTTTTATCACTTTTCTTCACTTCCAGCTCAGAACTACAAATCTTACGGAAACTTTTCGGTCACTTCAAGGAATCTGTAGATCCTTTAGATTATAGTTAGATCACACCACGGAGTGTGCCATTCTGGGTCGTTCTCACTAAAGTTTTACCGAGATTGCGCAATCTTTAGTCTGAAGATCCTTGCTTTAACACGCTTTGGCAACGTGAGACACGCTACAAGGTGTGTTAATTTTTGTAGGTATCACGTGGATATCATGGTATCGCCATCAGCCGAAATAATTAATGAATGGAGCGCCTTCGATATTTGTTGATAAACAAAACTTCTTTTTGTTTTTTTCTATTGCATGGACGAGCTGTAAAATCGCTCTCCCAAGGAGGTTGAAAACGAAAGAGGTAAAAACATTCTAAATGATAGAAAACCGATTTTTCAAACCGTGGTTTACTTCCGGAATGCACATTTGAATACGAGACAATCCGACCACCTAGCGTAGCCATGACCTGAGATCCATTTTCACCATTCGGGCCAGGAAACTTTTTGAAATAGCACGTTGTCAATAGTGACTCGGCTGAGAAATATGCGTCTAAACAAACGCTGAAGCTAAAGCCCTTTGGTGACATAGATGCACGTGCAGCGAGTGGTTAGCACCGATGTTAACGATTGTTATCAGTGATATCGACCGCCTTCCGAGGTTTTCTCCGAGGCACCGCTTAAGAGTACAGGCAACGGCTTTGTAATCAACGTTCCACCTCGAAAGTTCGCTCAAACCTATATTGTTCTGGCGGAACCGTGCTAAATTCCTTGTCCCCATGGATTTTCGCGGATCGCACTGCGCAGGTGAGGTTAACATTCGTCGAACCAGACTAGCAAAACAAGGCCACAAATCACTTTCATGTTTTCCTAGGGAGCTGAAATATTAGAAGGGAAATTGATTGGACGTGATATCATTGATGTCATATTTTGTCATATTTCCTGTCAGCTACCATTAAATAATCAATCACTTTATTTATAATCCCTTTTGGGTATCAGTTGACCTAATATGTGATATAACATATTGGGTGTAGGTATTGCATCTTGGGTTAGTAGCCATATTTGAATGATTATTACATAATTGAGTGATATAATTGTTGTCCCATCAGAGTTATTTATGTCGCTAAAGGCGACCGGTTGGCAATCAGCACGGTCTTTATGTAAGTAAGTTTTCTCGAAACACACAAACGCAATATGTTAGCAACACTAGAATTTGGTGTATCAAAATGCGTAAGCCCCGCTTATAGGATCCGACGTTTGCTTAATTGACGTACTTCGGACAGGCGAGAACTCCTTAAAAGTACTACCTATGAGGTAGGGCCTAAACCTCTTCAATTGCTCAATGAGCATTTTTTAATGAATTTCCTTCGAAGATTTTAGAGGAATTGCATATTTTAACTCATAAATCTTGTTTAAATGGATATCATGGAGGTTCAAAAGGCGACAGTGCGGTTTTCGGAGGAAATTGATAGTCCACGCTTCGCTGAATCCGGCAAGAATATCAGTTGGAAAAATCCATTACAAGGCAATGCATGATGGGTATGAAATAAATGATAGCGTGGAGCGTGACGGGAAGGCAGGTTACTCAGTGGCATGGTACGGAAAAACGTCACGGAGCGAGGAAAAATCAGAATGTACTAGCCATTGTAACCATTTCGTGGTAGAAATGATTCTTGTTTTAATGATTCAGTCAAACCATTGGCCTGTCGTAATCCTCAGCATTGAAAATACGAAAAAAAAATGGTCGACACCTGTATCCATATATTTAAGGGTAATGTGTAAATCCCAATGCTACCATATTTTGTTCGCATCGTAAACATTAACAATGCGAATACGCCAAGGAATTGGTTAAATGTTTCACGGCGCGTAATTATTTTCATGGGTCACGGTCATTGCGGAAAGAGACTCCAAATCTATATGTTAGTCTCCAATAAGACGTGAACACGATGCGCTACCTGAAGGTTGATGATGTTCACTGCAAACAAAATTTCCTGCACATCAATTAAATGAGGCAACGCCGAACTTCCCACTGTGTAAACCCTCCAGTCACGAGTTGATTATGAAATTGAATTTATTTCAGTCATGAGTCTGGTTATGTAAACATTTCGACGAAACTCACATCAATTCATATCCAAATTAAACAACAGAACTAAATGGAAAAAAACAAACGCGTTTGACCTTCAAGTCTTGGCATGTCAGTGAAACAGTGATGCTTCAACGATGTGCTATGTTTCAAAATTTCATGCTTTCTCCGCTTTTCGGAAACGAAAGCAATATAGCCACCAGGCCGTCAGCACTGTCAGACTTTTGTTCACATGGTGATCCTTGGGAACGATACCATCTTTTTTTCTGCCATCAGTGCCCATGCAGAATTTTATACCCTCGGGAATTGGGAATATCTAAATATGCAAGACCGTAATTTTCTGTTACGTAATGGCTACTTACCGGGCATTAATATCATATTTCGCTGTGATCGTTTGACATTTGTGAAATGCGTATTTTTTCTCTCTCCGAAACCAGTCTGCGTAATCATTGGGTGTATTTTCAGCTCTTTCCATTACAACGAAACGCACTTTCGTCACCAGTGATGTGACATTGTTACGGCTCTGGCGGCGTCCGAAGATCTGATATCTTCGCTTCCGAAATCTGGAAGATCGTAAAAATTTCAGCATTAGAGACTTTTAAACTTATCGCACTTCTCCACGTTTCTGAAAGTATATTCTTGCAAATCAAAGTGTCGAGGCGTTCCAGGCAGTTGTTGAACTTTGATAGAGCAATTTCCTTTCATACGAGTTGGAATTTCTCAATCTCGAAAATACGCAGTTAGTATGTAGTTGTCTGCCTTGTAGCTGTATGTGAATGTTTCACCAGACTGCAGTCCCCAACCTGACCTTGCATGGCTTAAGGTATGGAAATCGATCCCAGGGCCTAGGAGTGGTACATGTAAAACAGTGTGTATCTCTGCGTCAGAGGCGGAATAAATCTATTTATCCAGGAAATCTTAATCCTGACTGCTATGTTTGTACGCACATAGAGCTAGTCGACGTTAGGGACACAAAAAACAACACGAGGAACAAACAGGCAGTGGTTTTGAACAAAATCAATGTACCCGGTACTTCACCGATGTCTGTAACTCAGTACATGAAAATATTCGTAGCTTGACTCACTTTGAACATAGCTCGTAACAAGGGACAGTGGAAAGCCCACAGAACTACGTGTACTATAACAGCCACTCATGTAGTTGGCGCTCAGTGAAGATTTTTCCGATCAACAACTTTGACGGATGATGGACTGACCTTTTCTACCGCAATTGTTATCTCCCTCGATTCAGCACAAAATTTTCGTATGGACTGTTGATGCGGTGTTTACAGTTGTTACGTGGTGGTAAATCCTAGTCGTATTTACGACTGCTGCGTAAACAGTCACTGAATAAATTTTGCACGCATCTACGAGCACTGGATATTACTACCGTTTTTAATCGAAAACCGTCCGTATACGCGTATGACGGTTGCGACAAAAACAACACAAAGAATCTGGCGTACATTGTTACTGCATTACTTTGACCAAAAATTCACCCAAATGCCGAACGGTCAGCTACATGATCATACAGAACTCTGCTGCAGGTTTCTGGACTAAACCACCCCAAACCGACCGGGTCCCAGTCAACTGTGCCGGGCTCGACGTCTACTCTATCAGCACCAACTCAAACTTTCACTCCAGAAAACTTTACCCCACAAACTGGGAATATACTAAATTTACCTTGAAAAAATTTCAAACTGTGTATCGTATTGAAAAAATCTTACCGGGCCACGGAGCAAATTAAAAAACCAACAAACCCTAACAGAAACAGTGGAATGATCATTAGTGTGCAAGGTCGCTGTATTATATGTCAGGGTGAAAAAATCTAGCTTTGAAATTTCTGGACGGTACAAACGGCGGGGCAGAATTAGACAAGATTACGACCAATGTGTTACCGCCGATGGTACATAACGTACTGTTGATAGCAGGTAGTTCGGTGTCCAGTGAGAACACGATTCCGAATATATCACGGCTGTTGATTTGAGCTGCCTCCGATCGAAAATTTTCAACACAAAGACATGATATCAATAATTTTGCGAGATTATAAGTACCCGCTGTCTTCTCGCCAAATAGCTGCGATCAAGATCATTATAATAGAAGCAATTGACCGCCGAACACCTGCTTGCTGTTCTTATACACAACGTGTAAAAACTTATTATTCCTGCTGAGAAATACGACAGCAAATATTGCAATGTGAATTTCTTACTATCTTCCTCGCAATGGTTTTGCATCTGTGTTTATTTTATCACGGTCACTGGACCATTTCATTCATCACATTACCGTAATCCCCGTTTCAAAGACGTAGGAAATGTATAATGATTTGTTTATCTTGAAAAATCCCGAACTGAAGCCTCTAAATACAAAATGATTTTTCTTCTGAACAACTTCCCGACAACTTTACAATCACACTCTGGTCATCACATGGCGGTTGTAACCGTACATGTGCTGCTGCCAATGGAGAATCAAAAGACTTCAAATCAACAGTCAAAACGTACGGGAAAAAAATCAATATCAAAGCAATGTAAAACAGAGTAACTTTGATAAGGTCAGTTTATTGTATATTATAAAAAATCTCCAGACCTCTCGGAACAGCGTAAGATTATGATCTCACTCATTTTAATACTACACTCGCACGGTAGGGTAAAAATATGGGAACTCAGATCGTTATATGTTTCCGTCAAACGAGTCCGCTTATCTAAAGACGGTAAAATGACCATAATTATTATTGCTTGTCTCTGTAAATTTTGCCGACTATTCGTTAGTAGTTGTCGAATTTCTTGAGTTTGTCCGAAAACTATTTCAGTGAATGACGTAAGTTTCAAGACACCCGAGTGCGAACGCAATATCGATATTGGGATAGCAAAATCAGTCACAGACAATCGAGGAAGAACATAAGAGTCTATTAATCTGCGATTTAATTCATCCTAGGTTACCATGAAAGTAAAAAAGGTAATGTTGTGCCCTGGTTGGGAAAGAAAAGTTGATAAAGTTTTCAAAAAAACGTCAGCTAATACTCGAACAATTTAGTAAGAAACTAGCTCAGAAAAACGTAGAGAGAAGAACGACATCACCGATCACGGCGATCTCAGACCTTTTATCATGTTTCAGTCTGAACGGTCAACATTTGATGCTATAATCTATTTCAAGTGTCTCTTTTTGGTCAAATCCGACAGAGATGAATCAATTACGATTTAGTTTCATCGCCCCGACCCGACAGGAAATAATGAAGCTCATGGGCACCTGTATACATGTAATCGTGGCATGAACGTATCCAGTGCCCGTCCACTCACGCGGCATGAGCCATTGACCGTGCATCGCGAGCAAACAACGGTTTTGGACGTCACGAGAGCTTTTTTTTTCGCAGTCTGTGAGCGGTTGAGAGGTTTGGGTAGGCTGCATACATGTAGATCGGAATCGAGTTGATTTCGGCCGAAAACAGTTAGAAAGTAGTTTTTCGTGCTCCGTCCAAATTAGATCCGCATGTTGCCGGTTTTGTCCATGGTAATCAGCAGAGCTGTGGTGGGAGGCCGTATAGCGCCGGGAATACACGTCATCGTACGCAGGGCTAGGCCACAACATACTTCCAAAAGCGATCTATCGTAAAATATCGT
The DNA here is from genome assembly GCF_041260155.1 of Ptychodera flava. Taxonomy (NCBI): domain Eukaryota; kingdom Metazoa; phylum Hemichordata; class Enteropneusta; family Ptychoderidae; genus Ptychodera; species Ptychodera flava. Next base: position 16,884,180 of record NC_091936.1, read on the forward strand.
ACTGCAGGTCAACGCACACATCATCCATTCATAGGCCTACAGGTACACAGATCAACGAACAAAAAGGGAGAGGCAATCTGCTTGAAACCATGAAGTAGTCCGTTTGTGTCTGAATTCATTGAGGCGCGTGTTCAGTAACCGTTGGTCAAGTTTTTTCGTTCAGTAGTAAGAATCGTTTATTCATTGTTGACATCGTAATCGATCCGATGTACACAACAAATGTTTGATCGTTTGCACCTTTGCGCGTCCCCTCGTGATTGGCAGCTGTTTGAATGCTTTCATCTATTGTTTGTTGGACGCTTCGAACACAGCATCGAAGCAGTTTTGGCATAAAAAATCAACTTAAAATGGAAAAAAAGAGAGAATTTCGCCTACAGGGTGATGCCACAAGTATTCACAAAACGTAATATGTTGGAACAGTGCTTTAATTTACACAATGGTTGTTGAAAGATCCAGATTTTCGGGAGCATTCGTTGACGTTGTTACCATGTGCCACTCATGTTGGATTATGAATCCCCAGGGAGATAGGGGGTATTTATAGGCTCCCCCTGCCTTTAAATTGAAATTTTCAAAAGGCAAAATGTGCATTCGTTTGTGCGAAAAAAATCAGTTGGATATCGCGCCCGGTGGATGCCCAGTTCAAGAAGGCTTTCAGTCAATTGAACCACTCCTTCACTTATAAAGCAAACAGGAATTATTCGCCACCTTTTCATTTAGCGAACCTTTTCAGTTAGTGATCAATTAAGTGAGTAGGTAAGGGAGTGAGTACATGGATGTGTGAATGAATAAGCTGAGTACGGTATGTAAAGGCCCTGTCACACCTTGACGATTTAGCAAGCGTATGCCAACGTATGGAAAATTTGGCGAATACACTACGTGTACGTCAAATAAGTTATAGGTAAGTTTTGTATAAGTTAAGAACACGCTGAAGCACGCTGGTATACGTCGTAGTACGCCGAGGTCGTCGAAAAGTTTGTGCATGCGCAAACGTGTGGCTCATACGCCCCGCACACGCGGGGTATCCACAACTTATTTTTAACGTGTCAGAAAAATTTAAAAAAATAGTAAGTTCAGCAAGCCAGCGTTTTAGAGAAATTTTGATACGTCGGCACACGCTGGCTAAATCGTCAAGGTGTGACAGGGTCCTAAGTTAGTAACATAAAATGGCAAACGATCTGGAGGTCGGTTTAATAATAGTGATGGTTGTACGTGGAAGAATTCGAGTGGATTATTTTACGAGTTTTTCGCTTTACATTGGGTTTAGGCGAGCAGAATGTGAAGTGACGAAACTACCTCAGTGAATTGAGCCTAACTATTGGAAAGACCTTCCCCTTGTGAGAGCAGACGTGTAACTACATCGTAGCCTGCTCATTCGTCATGATCACGTAGCGTTCTTATCGACACGCTATCGGGTTATTTGCAAGCAATTTGCCCTGTGCGTTTCCCCGGCATTATATTCGGGGTCAGAAGGGGTCGGGCAGCTGCGAAGAGGAACGGCAAACAAACAAATGGACCGTTCTTTGATTCTGCCCAGCCAGAGGCATCAATCACGATATGAGTGCATAGTGTTCTGTCAGAACCATTTCTGTTTTGGATGCCCAGTGCTCGAGGGTAGAATTCACGACATTTGAAAGAAATTAAAGTAGATTAGTGTTGATATGACGATCCAAGCTTATTGGAAATGACGTACAAGTTTATTAAAACTGAAACATTTTAGGGAAGAGATGCTATTATATTAACGACATTAATGAAGCCACTCACATAAATTAAATCAGAAAAATTTTTAATCGATAAGGCCTAAAATATGCATAAGGTAAAAGCTTTATTAGCTTCCAACGACGCACGCGCAGTACCCTATATATCCCATATTTTAAACTTCTATTTATACCGCCTTTTCTTGGTGTCTGCAAGATGTAATTTAAAGGAATGGCGAGGTTATTTGACACATAAAAGCGGTTTACACGAATCACAGTAGTAACACGAGGTCGTTAGGCTTAGATGGCTTGAGGTCCACGAAAAGCCCTTCGTATCCAATGTCTTTTGATGCCAATTGATCTTCGCACGTGCCGAGGTTTAATTTGGACAAAATACAATCTTAGAAATTCCTACGAATATATGTTTAGCGTGTGTAATATAAACGTGGTTAATAGCTGCATTCAGTACAGAGAGAGAGAGAGAGAGAGAGAGAGAGAGAGAGAGAGAGAGAGAGAGAGAGAGAGAGAGAGAGAGAGCTCACAGTCCTTCGGTCGGTGATATGCTCTATTTACGCCGATCATACAGAATGCAAGACAACTTTAATACTACTGTTATCATGTTGTTATTAATAACAATCATTACAATGATAAATTTCACTGCGATTAATCATGATTGTCCTGTAAATGTTTCTTTCATTATTTTCATATCTGTAACACAAAAGAAAAAAAATAATCATTTTTCAGCGCATTCAGTATTTGAATGACATTGTCTCGTTGTGTCAGCAATCAGTCGCGAGTTGCTTAGCTTCCCAGTATCGTATTGTTTATCCTCTACATTGTATACACGAGTTGCGCCGTGACAGACAGTTAATATGCTCTGAGCAAACGACTCGCCCTGCTACTTTATTCTACTGTTTCCAATAAGGTAATATCACAGGCGACCCAATAGGTTTCTGAGTTTTTCACAACTGTTTTCTCTATCATTTTCTCTTCTTTCTTCATGCTCTGAATGATCGGAATAAATAAAATAAATGGTTTATATAACCTAACCTAGCCTCTGTGACTCTTTATTTATTTTACACTCCATTACAAGGATGTATATAGGTGGGTTTACACGTGTATTTTTTTAAACCTGAGGGAATCTGATTAGTCGTTCTGTAAATATTCCTTATCAGCGATCTAAGCGATCTCACGTTTACACGTCATATACAAGGTATGAATTTAGTTCGGGTCAAGCGCCCTCAGCAATATCTGGGCTAGAGAACAATCGCTTGCTTGCAATGGCGGACCCACACATCATGTAGCTGCTGTCTACGCTCTTTTTGTGTTCTGTCAACCAATCGAGACGCCTTCGGCGAGGAAATTTACTAGGAGAGAATATTGTTGGCCTCGCCCCGTCTGATGTCATTATCTATTTCATGTTAAGATGAAACACCTAGACAGACACCTACAATACAGACTCTTATACGGAAAATTGAGACAATCAAAGTTCCGGCCAATGCAACACTAGTAACACTGGATTTCCATGTACACGAATACACCACATATGAGGCAATTGAATCAGTTGGCAGAGCATTAAATCAGGAAAGATCATCAAACAATTACATAATCAAGTAACCAACAACGAAATACATGATAGCTCTGCTAGAAATAATCTTAATAAACAACACATTTGAATTCAACGATGAATTCTACCGGCAAATATGGGGATGCTCTTATACGGAAATAATCTCGATGGGTTGTTCGCCAGAAATAGCAGATATTAGGCCTTCATTTCACGAGACAGAAATGAGAATAATACTGAAACGCAAACAACAAATACCGACCTGGCTGAGGGACGATGTTTTTCTGATTTTCATCGGAACACAACACGAACTCAATGAATTCATATCAAACATCAACAAAATGCTTCCTACTTTCAAATTTTCGTTTGAAAGCTCCTCTCAAGAAATCACATATTTAGACCTGACTATCTTAGGTCGTCGGTACAACAAGAGAATATTCTCGACATCAAGACACACACAAAACCAACAGATATTTTCCAGTTCTTACAAAGAAACTCATGCCATCTGCAGCAACATTCAACGGTCTGATCAAAGTGAAACATTACCATACATCAGAACACGTAACAACGAAACCGATTTTACACAGAAAGTCACACAATTTAGTGAAAAAAAAATTAGTGAAAAATTACAAGATCGACAATATAAAAAAAATGAAATAGAACGCATTATCAGAGAGACAGATCATAAAAGCAGGAAAAGACTGCTTGAACAACAAAAGAAACCAATAACGCCACCAACAATACAATAGTCTTCATAACAACGTATAGCCCGTACATCGACACGACAAAAATCAAGAAGGCCCTGACATAAAACTGGAGTGAACTTGAAAAAGACGAAACACTAAAAAAACTGTTCCAAAACCAACCAATAATCGCATATAGATGGAACAGAAATATAGGCGACACACTTATAAGCGCCAGACTTCATCGGATACTTTCTGTAACCATACTACCGTATACAGGCGACATACGGTTTCTATTTCCACCATATCGTACCCGCCATGGCTAAGCGACATTTTGCATAAAACAGCCAAACATGATGTACACTTATATTAAACACAATATCATACACAAAACGCAAACAACCCAAATATGAACGATGTGTGGAGTTGCTTTCCCTTTACTATCAGTTGCTCTCCCTTACTAACAACTCATCGTAAAATGGCATCGTTTTTCTAGCTCTGCCACTATGACGGTTGTTGTCGGACACAGACTTGAACTGAGCTCGCAACCGTTTGATTTTGTTGTGGCATTGTTCCGCTGTCCTCTCGAGTCCCTTCTCCCTGGCCTTGGCAACGACGTCTTCATACACTTGCCGATCCCTCGACGTGCCGTCCATCATACGGATGACGTTTTCGTCTCTCCAGATTGAAATTAGTAGCCTGATCTCTTCCTGTGACCAATTGTTGCCGCGATCGCGAGAGCTTCTTACTTGAACACCGTCCATTGTGGTAATGACCGAACCGAAGACAGGATATAGTTCGGCGTTTAGTTCGGTGTTCTGGTCACACGTGTAAATAGGCCATTGTTTAGTACGGAGCACCGAACCTGGACCAGCCCTCTGACACCGAATTAATTTAGTTCTTTGTTAGTTCGGTGTTGTCTGTTCACACGTCCAACTGACACAGGTTTATATTTATTCCGGTGTCTACTCCGGACTTAACTCCCACGTGTAAACCCCCCTTATCTCTCATACACACATGTTGTAATTGATTAGTCAACACAACTAATTATGCTAATCCGTGGACTTATCAGGGATTTTACGGGTTGGTCAACATCGCGAAAGATTCATTAACATCACTATCTTTCCGATGTTGACCAACCTCTGATAAGTCCACGGATTAGCATAATTAGTTGTGTTGACTAATTAATTACAGCATGTGTGTATGAGAGATATACGTCCTTGTAATGGAGTGTAAAATAAATAAAGAGTCACAGAGGCTAGGTTAGGTTATATAAACCATTTATTTTATTTATTCCGATCATTCAGAGCATGAAGAAAGAAGAGAAAATGATAGAGAAAACAGTGTGAAAACTCAGAACCTATTGGGTCGCCTGTGGTAATATGCGCCCAGAAAGTGCAAGAATTAAGATTTTGCTCAAACTTTCCTTAAGGAGTCTTTTAACCTTTCTCTTTCAAAATGAAGAATTAAAATCGGGGGTCACCGTGCAAATTTTGGTACTAGAGAAACAAATAATCCAAGATTTACCAATATTCAAAATTTAAAATGGCCGCCATCCCTGTGTTAACTCTATGGAGAAAAATAAATTTTCGAATTTCGAAAAACTAAGCCGATGAAAAGTTTTCTTACACCAAGAGCTTTAAAATGAACCCCCACAAGTGGCATATCAGAAAAGAATTGTGAAAGTTTGATAGTCCGAATATCTATCTGTCCCTGAGGCGCATTCTACCATAGGCGTAACTTTTCTGCAATTAAACATAGACTTAACTTACGAAGGGACAGTGGGTGTAACATTTGATGAGATTTTTTCACTATTAGTTTTTATTTTAATGTCGATTACAGTTTCTCTTTCTACTCCTCAAAGCATATTGAGATACGAAGTCTTGAGCCCGTCAACTCAGCCTGTACAGCACATGTAGAAATGTATTACTGTTGACAAGTGAATTCTCGCCAGGACCAAAATTCAAATGTCAACATGCTGTAGGACAAGAACTCGCATTGAAGAACATGCCACCTCAGGCTTTGATCGTAAATGGAATTGGTAAGGGGGTGGGGGGGTATTGCAGCCGAAACCTATCCAAAGGCTCCCAAAAATCGACTCGATGTACATAACTCAACTTTGATTACCCTCCGGTTCATCCGAATTACTACCGAATGAAATAGGACATGTTTAACAGTTAATATCCTTATTAAATATACAACCTTAAGGCATTAATTAAAATTTCAAGAATTAAAACATAGCGGCTTTACTCTGAGGCAATATATATTTAATACCGACATATATGTGTGATTTACCTGTAGACGGGGTCAAGGGTCACAGTTCGGGTGGCTTTCAACGGCATGGCTGACCAAACACACATCAGGGAAATGAAATGTCAAAGAGGTTATTATAATACAAGCGCGACTTCAATCTCGTCGCATTAGCCGTCGTCGCTTGCAAACTCAATAATTCGGTTAACAAAATAAAATATGATTAAAACTGAATAAAAAACGTTGTAAAAATATACTGCTGACTTTTGCTAGGTCGGCCAGGGCTTGTCAGCAGTCTAGTGAATAAGAGTGGCAGTCAAGCGGTTGAATCCCCGTAGCTCTTGGAATCCAACCGCGTTATGAAGGAATGTCAACGCAGCTTCTGCTCCCGAGTATGTGGACTTAAAAAAAAACAACTTGTAAATCTCAAAATCCTTCAGGAGCTCAGTCAACAGATCGACTGCACATTGTATCAATTTTTAACCGTCGGCAAACACTCGGAGCGGGCAATGATCCTCGCTGATTGACCGACAATACCGTGAAATCGCGTAGCTTTAAAACCATTCTTGACACAACGAGAAACGTCACTAATACGGGAAAATCGTCGCCATGGCGACGAGCAGTGGCTTTTCAGCTGTGCGGCAGAATTGGATGCTCAACGTTCAGTGGTCGGTCGATTTTCCTTCGGCAGAAATATGCGCTAGTATCTTGTAGCCATGGCAACGCTCATAAAATATAGAATAGGGATTAACCGATGGATCGGAATTTCACCGACGGCGTTGTTAGGCGATTTTAAAGCGGAAATAGCGGTAAGTCTACTCATAGGCGCTCGACAATAATGCGCGACAGCGTCTCTGATCTGCCTCTTCTGACCAGACGATTCGGAATTCCAGTTGCCTCATGTTGTTATATGCGAAAGAGAAGCCATTTTTGAGCGTATTTCGCAAGTGTGTCGTCGACCTACCGACACCGTGCTATCCTTAGAAAACACGTATGGCTGTCAAACAATGTGTGCCTATAGGCTTTGCACAGGCCAGTGGCCAGTTGTAGTGCTTTTTCCAGCTACACCTCTTTCATCAATATTGACTTGTTTTAGTTTGATTCACCGCCTACCAGACTTTTTCTACGAATTAGTTAACCTTGTCGGTCACTTGTTGACCCTTACATGTAATCACTTTATGGCAAGACAACTAACTAAAACAATTGACTGTGGTAATATGACAATTATCTCGATCGCTCTCAATCTGCCCCTAGAAAATCAACGACACCACTTCACTGCCCGGGAAGATCAGTCCGATCCATTCTGCTATCTTGTCTACGGATACTGTCACAGAGAGTAGTTTGACCAAACGTAACTTAGCACTGACTACCTGGACTACAGACCTCTTTAAACACATTTTCAAAAATTGCGTGGATTCGCGCTCTTTTAGTGTGAGCACTGAAAACGTCCCGAAGATGATTACATTTTCACGTGTTACCCAGTGACCGAGCCGGCGTCGAGCCCGGGCTTGTCGAAATAGACGTTTCGGCTCGGGTCTTTTTCCCAGTTCTTGCGGGGTTTGTTACGAGTAGTAATAAATAAATAACTGACTACCGTAACTAACTAACTAACTAACTAACTAACTAACTAACTAACTAACTAACTAACTAACTAACTAACTAAATAACTAAATAAATAAATAAATAAATAAAATGAATTTGTGCTAGTCAAGGATTGATTCGGCTACTAGAAAAATGCTGTATACATGCGGCTTACCTTTACAAACCTGTTTTTATGAGCCGTACAGTGTCCGACTTTAAAAATCTCCAGTTTTTCTTGTCGTGGTAATAGAAATATCATAGATTCGGACGATGTGTTCAGAACACAATCTTTCGCAACACTTAAAATACATTGCTAATATATACATCGGAATAGGGTTTCAACATGTACAAAAAAAAAAACCGAGAGAAAGTGACACACAATATGGCGGTTGCTAATTTGAAAGATGGTGTGAGCGGAGATTCCTTTCAGGCGCAATAAATTTGGCAAAAACGACATGCAGCTTTCGCTGGCATGCCCGATAATCACCGTAGAATACTACATCACGTGACCGTAGCAATTTCACGGGGGATTTGATCATAATTTGTGATTACAGCATACAATCACAGATGGCACCAAATGGGCCCTTTAACGAGATTCTTGGAATGACTGTACGACACAGCAGTAAAGTTGGATCGGTCGATGGATTTGCAATTGGCTAATATTTCGAGGTCGTCGATGAAGCTTTGAAGTCACTATCCTTGCTTGTTACGAGTGGCCACATAGGACATAGTGCAGCAAACAAAATTATCTTGAGCTATTAAGGTAGAACGCGCCTCTGGGACGGATATTCGAACTCTTGACAAGACGTTTGCTCGTATGTCGGTTTTGTTCACCCAAGTTGCTGTATTTCGAAGCCTGTTGAGTAAAAATAACGTTTTCAGGGTCTTGTGTTTGTGAAAAATCGAAACATTAATCTTTCCACATAGACTGAACGCAGGGATAGCGGCCATTTTGAATGATAAATATCGACAAATTTTCTTTGATTCCAAAATTTTGCACGATGACCCCCTAATTTTAGTTTGAAAGACAGTGATTTTCACGAGGAAAGTTTTAGCAAAAACTTAAATAATTTTAATGTTGGGCGCGTATTACCCTAAAAGTATTGCCAGGATACCCTACGAGCTGATGATACGCTCATATAGCGCTCTGTGACCTTACGTTATGTCGGCCATCTTAATTTCTGTACACGATGCCAAGCTCTTCGCCTGGCTCGCGTTCAAGCGCAAATGTTTTTGAGAATTGTGCGGAGTCGGTCAAGTGTGAACGGGGCAGAACGAGGGCTATGTCGGGTCTCGACCCTCGTCTGTTTGACGTGAAAGCCAGACTAAGGAGACCATAATGGCCCAGCAAAATGTCACCTAACCATTGGAAATTACCCGCAACATATAAAAAACTTCTTTTATTTGTGACATGAATGCAATATGTTCGGCGACTCGGGGCTGTGTACACCGGGGATATATTTTTCCCATTCGGAGTTCATCGGGATATATTGTTGGTATCTCATCGTACACCTTTGCTGATATAGCATTTACACCGATGTCATAATATTGTCAGCGGAATAGTTACAATGTGTATTTAATACTAATAGATATTGATATTTTCCCTCGCAAAAATCTTGACGGTTTTTGTTCTACAGCTAAATGTTTTAATTTAGCTGGTATCATTTGTCACTGTGTCATCAGAGTGATGTAGATTTCTCACGAAAAGGGTAAAAGTGTATTTAAAGGAAGAATGATTGAACTTGTTTGACATTTTCTATATCAATTTTTTGTTCTTTGAAAAGAGTATATTTTCTCAGTTCTCTCCCTAATTATGATAACAGACAAAGTATTAGCGTTACAAACACATTGACTTTGCCATGTGTACAGTATGTAATGTTACGTTCGGCAGACGACTTCTGGTCCACACTGAAACTCAGCTGTCACAAAGAATGGACTTTTGTCATATACAGGCTGTTTTGACAAGTTGAATAACGGCCAATGCCGACACGATATTGGAAGCAGAGGCTATTTCACAGACATAAGAACAATTCTTGGAAATACGTCAAACGTGAGAGCTTTGCAACCAGCCGCCAAAATGGAGCGTTGTGCCGTACATGGCACGGACAGATATCATTTACATGTAAAATGGCAGAATTGTACAGATACAGTGATACAGATGCCCTGAAACCGAATTTCCAAGTCAAAATTCGTGACATTTGTCAAGTTCACAGTCACCTATATGATGCATCTTATCTGCGTAAAATTCTGTCACGCCTCAGCGAGATCTATGTTTTGGGGAAATTATTGTTGATCGAAACGCTTTCATTTCTATAGTAGCTGGTGTAACAGCGAATTGGCTAATGCATGTCACCAGACACTTTGTTGAAGCCTGTCTAATTTTGCAAAACGTCGATATCGACGAAGGCGGATAATGCGGAAAATATTGCTCTTGAGACTCAGTTGAGGCCAGTGACATTCTCTGGAGTTAAGGTCAAGTCAAGGACATCATTTGACTTTGATCCTAAGTATGTCACAGATTATGGGCTCACAAGTGGGCCAACAGATCATAAAATTATATTGGAATTCGTGTATTGAATGCGCATTGATTATAAAACTCGAAAAAATCGTGTTATACCGGGAGAAGAAAAAACACGCGCTGTACACACTCACCATTAGCGTATAAGGTAATCGATATTCTCTTTCAATATTCGAGGAATGATATGGATTTCCGCGATGCTATACATATCATGCGACCCTTGATTTATAAGTGGCAGACAGGTCATAATAAATGATTCCATGTTTCAATACAGTGATACATTTTTACAAACATACTTTACAGGGGCATACAAGCAGATATAAACACTCGCGCACGCTCCTCACTTTGTGAGAATTTCATTTGCATTGTGGATTTTAAATTATCAATCGGGAAAAGGTTATACTTAGAATACATTACTGTTTGAATTGTACTTCTTTTGCTCACCATGACAACGCTCCATATAAAGCGGACCGGTACGGTCTCGTCGGTATCTTCCAGGCTTACGTTCGGTAGTTCGAGTAATCTGTATGCCATGCGCAACAAGGGAACCCATTAGCTGTTGCGGGTTGGTAACCTAAAATCCTCTCTTTATGGTAGTACGCGCTCAATATGAAATTTAAAGAATTCAACCTTTGCTCTAACTTTCCGCAAGAAAACTATAAAGTGTTCCCTTCCGAAATCAAGAATGAAAATCGGGCATCACAGAGCAAAATATTATATGAGAGAAAAAAATCACCCACTTCTTAATGACACTTGAAATTCAAAATGGTCGCAATCTCTTTGTTAAATCTGTAGGTGAAAATGAAGTTTCGAATTCGATTTTCACAAAAATAATCCGGTAACAACTTTATTCATGAGCTTTAAATGGAGCCTCCACAAGTGGGCAACCAAAACAGTACTGTGAAAGTTTGAGATTCCGAATAAATCTCCCGAGGCGCTTTCTACTTTAATAGGCCATAATTACGAACCATGGTATGACGCGTGTTAAATGAAACCTGCTACTGTCGACAGTTTTTTCAGAGCAATCGTTACCTAATTAACATATATCGGTGGCTCATGGATCGCGGGAAATACGTATCCTTTACGTATATTTTTCATATTGTTGAGGCTGAAAGTGTGTCCTCTAGACCATTTCCTAAAAATGTTTCAAGATGAGGAACAATGCAATCAACTCTAAATGGAAAAGCGATGAAAAATAACGACGGCCACCGTGCCTCTTTCATAAGGTGGTTCGCGTCTCGAAAATGAAAGTCTTAAAGTAGTATGCGTCCTCGAAAGTGAAAGACTTAAACTTTTCAGTGCTCAAACTTTCCTTACGGAATCTTTCAACCACTCTCTTTAAAATCAAGAATAAAAATCGGGGGTCACCGTGCAAATTTTTGTACTAGAGTAACAATTAACCTCAAACTTTTGCTCAAACTTTCCTCAAGCAAACTTTCAACCACTCTCTTTCAAAATCAAGAATACAAATCGAGGCTGACCGTGCAAATTTTGGTATACAAGAGCAACAAATTACCAAGTATTTACTAATGCTTGAAATTCAAAATGGCCGCCATCACTGTGTTATCTCTATGGGGAAAATAAAATTCCCGATTTTCGCAAGCTGAGCTGGTGAAAACTGTATTTACTCCGTAAACTTCAAACTGAGCCCCTACAAGTGGTAGGCCAAAAGAATGTTATAAAAGTTTGAGAGTCAGAATATCTGTCCCGGAGTTACAGTGAAATAATAGCTGCCGATTAAATTATACATTATTCCTGCCAATAACCGAGCTGATAACCTGCATCCAAGCATAATTACGCATGCTCTTTACAAGGGACATATTTAAAGTTGACCGTGAAAGTTTTAAGACGAAAGTCTGAATCAGAAACATTTCAGAGAATTGTTTTTCCTTAAAAGTCACTTCAAAACGTGCTGTTAGCGGCATTAATTCAAGAACTGATCGTTTAATGCGTGCTTGTGTGTCGACGTCCCGTAAAGGAACGTAATAAAAAATAAATTTTAAATCCACCACCATGAAAATTACGAGACGTCATCTGACATTGCTATAACTAAATCCCCCATTACTGGTTCTGAAAAAGCCATCGCCATCTCACTGTATTTTATTACTTTAATAACTCACGTGAACGAACTGAAGGAAAAACGTTACAGTCTTAACAGATTCACAAAGCACTACACCTTTCTCTTGACCTCGGCACGGCTGTTACGCGCTTTGTAAATCCAGTGTCAGAACTTACATCGGGAGACTGTCGACCAGAGCCTCGGTGCACGTCGAAATTAATCAGTATTGTTCTTTTGTTTAGAATCCTTTCCGGTCTTTTAATAACAAAGTCCTTCTTTCACTGATCGTTCCATGCAGAGCAACCATGTCAAACTAAGGGGGAAGCCAGAGCACTTCATCGGCATAAATGAACATTTTTTTTTTCATTTTCCAGTTATTATCTTCAATTTTCCATGTTTTCCTTTTCCGACGGTAAATTTAAGAGTAGAAATAATTCCTTGTGAATTTTGTCGTTATATGAATTATGGTATTTCACTCAGATTCAGACTCAGACACGTACACACATGTACACTCATGTACATACATACATACATACATACATACATACATACATACGTCTCTACCTATATATCTGTACATGCATATGTCTTCACTCCCTCCCCTCTCTCTCTCTCCCTCCCTCTCTCTCTCTTTCTGACTGACTGACCATATGAATAGCCATTCATTTCGATTCCAATCTTATCATAGAAATTAGCCATGATGATGATGATGATGATGATGATGATCATCATCATCAATCATTATCATCATCATCATCATCATCGCCACCACACTTCCCTAGAATTCATCTTCAACACTGATAACGACCTTAACGACACAGTTAAAGATGACAGAGATAATATGGCTGTAGTATTATTGTCAATGTTGGTGGACTTCTTGCTGGCGAATAACGGTAATGATGATGATGATGATGATGATGATGATGATGATGATGATGATGGTGATGTAAATTCAACTGCAAGTGTACTAATTGGGGAAAATAGCATGCGACAAATATAGTAGAAATGATTAAAGCAAGAGATCATTGTCCTGTTTGACGCTCTTTAATTCGTTCTGCGCTCACAAGCGTTCTCTCTTGTCTACATAATGTGGTCCTCAATCTACACAGGTCCTGACATTAAAAAATCTGTGAAACGACTAAACCGTTTGTTCCCTGCTTTATTTTCGAAGGTCAATCGAGTTAATGTGCGTGTCGAAGTCTGAGCAAGAGCTTTGAGAGTTACATTTCCAGTTGAGTTGAAAAGCTGCCTCCGACTCTGTGTGATATCGACGTCAATACACCGGCAAAGGTTAGTGCTAAAAACCGATGTTTACGACGGCGACGACGACGACGGCGATGGCTTAACCCTTTGAGTGCTGTAAATTTTCCCGCCAAAATGTTAGTGCAAAATTTCACCAATCGTTTATGAATATTTTGTAATTTTTTTGACAATTTTTGACCAAATGGACATCACTTTTCATTGGATACAGTTTTTGGACAAAATTTTGGAAAAATATTAAAAAAAACCTGTCAGGTTACACTTTATAAAGGCAGCAAAAATTGACTTTGGCGCTCAAAGGATTAATGGTGATACTGCAGCGAATATTGCAAAAAGAGAGTTGAATAAAAAAGACGAGATGTTTTCTACCAATTCAAAATGTGATGAAAATTCTTCAGATATCATCGATAAGAAATTGAGGTTGGCCATCTGTAGAACAAAATGCTTCGTCCGTGTTTTCCCGCTAATCACATTATCGGCCGATTTCATCGCAGTGGGGCGTGCTGAGTGTGTTGCCCTGTCGATTGACTCAAAATTCTAGACCTGTCGTCGGGCATGTAATTGCCATGGCAAGCGATGAAATTGCGAGAGACCTCGATGGTAATGTGATTAAATTCGCGGCGCGGGCCCCCAGGTGACTGGCTTTCTGGGCAAGGGTTCGCATCCGCAAAACGTGTAATCCTGTCGGTAGACTTGTAAATTTTCGTAGCCCTACAGCGACCCCTTTAGATTCACCTCAAATAAATTCCGGGTCACGGTCGGAGTGTACTCTAACGGTTTAAAATATCGGTCTGGATAAAATCTAAATATGTTCTATTTTATTGCCAGGCAAATTTGATCCGTGTGGGCTTTCAGTGCTACTTAATTAACACTTCGATGATAAAACAGATCACATACAAGTTAAATATCGGTTATTTTTGCATCCAGTGTAAACTGTGGAGTGTTCCAGATTGTTAAGACATTTGCTAATGTAATTTGGTGCAAGCTGTTTTGCTATACATTCGCTCTTTGCCATTCGTCTTGTGAACAAACCAAATAGAATCATTGAAAATTGCTAGCTTCCGCCGGGTATTTATCAACTTCTTCCTGTCGAGTTCTCGCGGGCCATGGAGAGCTTTGTTTTCTGTTCCCAGAACCTGCGCAAAAAATCACGGTAGCGCGAGGTATCCTGCTGGGACAAGAAACATCTTATATTTTTCATATGATGCATCTGCTTCAAAAGCGGTTTTAACCTATGAGCAATTCACGGTTGTGATTCAGTCTGCCGTGTTACGCTGAGTGTCTGTGTAATATTGAAAATTTTCAGCTCCTCGACTTTTGTGGTCTATATATGTACATGTTTTTAGCAACGCCGAGGTACTGTATTTTCATGTCGGTTGTTTTATAGATTTGGTACGGAGCGATTATTTGAACATTGGCCACGCGTCCTGAAAAAAAAATTACTCACGCCGAGTAAAAATTCACACAGCATAAATGTGCCTTTTTTAAGTGCTAAGCACCATGCTGCTCACCAGATGAGCAACAAGATTGCATCTTGTCTATTTATATCTGTACATCCATGACGGAGGAATCGACTAGATATAGTCGAAGTATGACGTCATGGAGAAAGACAAGAAACAGTTAATAGTCATTGTTTACACATGAACTGTCGCGATGATAGATAGTGATTGACGAAAATAGAGAATAGGTGACGTCATAAGACGGAACGAGGACCAGTTATAGGCAAAGTCTACATATAAATAGCAAAAGTGATAGATATAACGTAGTTATTGATAAAAGGGGGATAGTGAATGGGGTGGGGGAAGACCATAAACGTACCATCGATAAATCAAAACTGACTGCTGCGTTGAGAATTTTATGCCTGTGTTCAGTTGTTGCTATTGTCCTCCAATTTGGCACGTATGCTGCTAATATTAATTCAGCGGCGTATCCAATATTATCGCGCCACCATCCATGAGCTTCCGACAATCTTGGCGAGTCACCCTATCCCCGGCAAGTCCTTCATAAAATACCGACTCAGCCATTTTAGATATTCTCAGTATGTTTAAAAATCAAAGACAGTGTTCAGCGCTCACACTTTGGCAAGTGCACAAAATTTGACGCCGGTTTCAAATCGAGGTCATATTCGCGCCCACCTCGACTTTTCACGATCAGACGATACGTTATTTCTGTTCAATTTCTGTATGTAAGCACTTCGCAATACGCAATAGTTTCGTTCAAATGATGAAATCCACGTAGTTTATGCCAACATATGAATATCGTGTTCTTTGAGATGTTGAAATCGGCAGCTTCATCGTTCGGTCGTGACGACTGTTGGCGGTAGTATCTTCTCCCGGGTATCTTCTGGTCCATATTTTTCCTTTTTGTTCATTCGGATTACAAGCGCTCGGCTTACACTGTGCACGTATGGCTCTGTGATTACATTCGGGTTTGCAAAAGAAGCATGCCATATTAATACACAAAGATTGTTCCTTTTAATGTATTTTCCATGTCCGAGTAAACGCGCACCTCAATTTAAAAAGGAAAATTACAAACTTCCGACCCAGCTGAGCCGCGTCTGTACGTGGGGAAACACGGTAGCTCGTCTTTATGGACACTGAAGTTCAAAAACCGAAGCAAGCCTTGGAATTTTTTTTTCACTCGTATAGTATATATCCGTGAGAAAATTGAGTGTTGCAATAATGCGAAGTTACAAAGATAACTGGCAAAACGACATATCTTTTCAAGGTTTACCACTGATTTCGGTTTCGCCCGCAGGGAATCCAGGGATAAATTTACGAGCGATATGTCGTTTTCAGGCTGTTAGTTGACTCTTGCTAGTGACGGTCAGCATTTTGAAATGAATCTAAGCGATAAGCAGCTTAATTTCCCTGTGATTGGGCGATTTATGGATTCTGGCGTACCTTAAGGCCGGGAAGAGCCGGATTAATGATTTATTGGAAAGCGCAAACAACAAACCGCCTAAACCATTCAGTTGCAGGATATTTATTCGTTTCTTCATTCATACACACATACACTAGGATCCGCTCTATAATCAACGAAATCCTTTATTAGCCGAGAAGAATGGTATCCAAATCTTCCCGAAGGCAGTTTTATTCTTCTAGCGTCTCGGTTCCAATTCCACATCGTGGATATATCACAACTGGAAGTTCACCTGACCCTCATCAAACAATATTTTTTCTACTCACGCTAAGGCGGACACAGCTGAACAGGCAGCCAACCGTCTCCAACCGAGCATGATTTCTATTTCCAAGAAGTATTAAATGGCTCTGTTTGAAATGCGCGGGAAAGTTTGAACAAAAAATGACAGACACGGAAATTGTTTCTCTGTTTTTCTTATCTCTACCTGAGTCATCTTTAAATGTTGTTTACGAATGTGATTTCTGCCTGCTTCCCTTATTTTTAGGCAGTTTCACAAAGAGCGAAGGCCAGCAAGCAAAGTTGACTTGTCGTCTCAGAGCCGCTATTTGCAAACAAAGACGAAATCATTTTTGAGTAGAAATTGTGAAAACAGCACAAATACACCCACAACTCGTCCCTTCCTTTTCTTTCATCGACAGTAAGTAAAAATGATGCATATGTAACATCGGCGACGTGAACGTTTGTACGTCACGTGACGGATTCTGTTGATTGTTGCCTTGTCAGAGTTTTGTCTTGAGCAATTTTGCAGTAGTCAGCCGACTATTTCTCTTTTTTCCCGCCACCCAGGGGCACCTAGCTCTTTTTAAGCGCCTCATCTAAAAACCATGCAAATGGAATCATGACAGATGCAGAACAAATTTCCTGTCGAGACGCTTTCATAACCGCAGACCTCGTTATTCCTTACACACGTCTAAATCGTGGTGGCCGATGATAATTTAGTAAAGGACGTCTCAAATACTACTTGTGTGTTTGTTCATCAGTAGGTGAGAAATGTGTACAGTCTTCAGTAGATGATTTGGGGGGAGGGTCATTTTATATACAAGGACGTCATTACCCACCTGGAGAGAGATTCGTCTCGGAAATCGCCTAAATGAAAAGTGAAATAGAGGAACTGACGCGAAAACAGCAAATCAAACTCCGTGACAATAAATCAGTGAGGGAAATCAACGCATAATATTATATCTTCGGAAATGCTCCCGAATGCGAGTCTCGTAATGTTTCCATGACAGAATGGAGTCATGAGGCGAATGCTGGGACTGCTAATGTTTGGCTTAATGAGATAGAGGTATATTTTCTTCATTAGGGCTCAGATGGGAGTCGCCAGAATGTCCGTGGTCGTGGAATTCTAGATCCATTTGGAGCAAATTCGGCGCGCCAGGGCTGTGCGTCTTCTCAACTTGCTGATTTATGTCCTTACGTCTTGGTCCCCCAGTCGCACTGATTTGATTCCGGGCGTCACTTGGAACATCTAAGACAGGGAATGTCAGTTTTATGAAAGGAATATAAATGTCTTGAGACGGAGTATCTGCCAGCGAAGGAAAGATATTTCACTGAGGGAGACACAAAACTTACTCTACTTGAGGCAGACATCGAACCCATCAAAAACAATTCGATGCTAATTCCAAAGAAGATAGTGTTATGAATTTAAACAAATCAGATATTAGCCCATGTAGAATTCACCATTACATACAATTGGTGCGGCTATATGTACATTTTCTTTCACGTGAACCATTTATTTTCCGTAGTCACATTGTACAAGTTTAATATTGCCCCGAAATTGGGCGGAAACGTCAAATACTTTTTTGCCGCTGTCAAGTTCAAATAAGGCGGCGATAATCTATGAATAAAATACAATAAAATGCATGTATTGCATACAAGAACACGATATTAAGGTAGTATGCGCCTCGAAAGTGAAAGATCTAAACTTTTGCTCAAACTTTCCCGAATGAAACTTTTCAATCATTCTCTTACCAAATCAACAATAAAAATCAGGGGTTACCAGGCAAAGTTTAAAACTAGCGAAACAAATTACTCACCATTTTGCGATATTTATAATTCAAAATGGCCGCCATCCTGTGTTAACCCTATTTTTTTTTGGGGGGGGGGAATAAAATATTGGATTTTCGAAAACTACGACGATGAAAGTTATTCTTTTTCCAAGAGCTTTAAAATGAGCCCCCCATAAGTGCAGATCAGAAAAGAATTGTAGAAATGTGGGAGTCCGATTATCTGTCCCCGAGGCGCGTTCTACCTTAATTTAGTCGGTAAGTGTCATATAACCAAACGTCGTTGAGTAAAACACTTCTCAGATATACCAATACAGTCAGGTTGAGTGGCAGCATAGGTACTATCATTCGCCTTGAGTCACGTGAAAGCCACCAAGGTCACGTTGTTATCGGAGTAGACTCCCGGAAGATGGTGCTCTCTGCAAAATGGCTGCCTCGCTTGAGCGTACTTTCTTTTAACGGTCCACTGCCCTCTCCAGTGAACTTTCCGACGTAGTAACATCACTGAAAAATTCCGCAGATCGTCCAAGGAAAAAATAGTCTTTCACTTGTCATGGGCCGCCACATTCCAAATAGCAAATAAAACAACTATGAGTAACACAACATTTTAAGTAGACTGTATTATTTTACGTCTGTTTAATGAACATCGTTACCCTGATCATACAACCGACAGAAATATTCAATTTTTTTGTTGAATTCAAATCTCTCGAATTGGACAAGTAAGAAAGTCACATTTTGTACACATTTGGAATATCGCAAACTTTAAATGAAATCGCCCTGGTTGTGTGTGTAAGATTATTAAACAATTATGAGACATTTCTAGCCAAATGACTTATTACGACATGAAAGGCACAATCTGTTTGTCTTGCAAGTGTATATGATGAACAGATCTCCATTTGTTCAATGGCCAATGCTATTGTCGACGACTAAATTGTGATCTTGACTATACAGTTCTTTTGTCAACAATAACACTTTATGTTGTACACAGTGTGTTCTATTTGCCAGGCTGATGCTTTTTATTTCATGTACGCGAGGGAGAGCAAGCCAGAAAGAAAGAAAGAAAGAAAGAAAGAAAGAAAGAAAGAAAGAAAGAAAGAAAGAAAGTTCTTTCCAAACAGATTTCTTGAAAACCATACAGCCTTTGTCCCCCTAACGGAGGAAAACTAATATCTGCCTCGGCGTCATGGTGATTAGGTCATAAACAGAACGAACAAGTAATCTAGACGGTCATGTATATAGATTCTTTTTTAAGATACAGTAATAAATTCACCAATGTCTAGGAATTTAACGACCCAGTTCATTTCTCTCAGTTAGCTGATATGAATATAAGGTCAGCGTCCAGAAATTGGCAAACACTGAACGCAGTCTTCCAATGGAATTCGGCTTAGATGCCGGACGTACAAGACATTGTTTGTGCTATGCAGTTGATTGAAGAATGAAGGCTTGTTCAAAAGACAGCCTGGACATTGGGAGCACTGGCTCTTCTCCCTACGTCGCCTCGGGACGCAAACGTTGATACGGAAACTGCAGAATCGTACGCTTTAGACATCCACCTGTATGTTAAATAACAAAGTGAAATGGCAAAGTGTAATTATTCGGCTGCCGTCGCCAGGATACCCACTTACTCTGACCTCCGCAACAGTACATAGGTAGCTGCCGATGGCGATGCAATTTTCAGATAAAATTGAGAATTCCACATGCCCTCCGGGAAATACATTGTTGTGTTTTCAGTCCGCAATCTGTCACCATGGACACGAGACATTCATCGTGTACGTGGTAAATGTCATACAAAGCGCTATTGCTGATGAACAGCTTCGAACTGTTTAATAGAAAGTTGCCGATGTATACAAAGTATCAGAGCCCTAATTCTCTCTCTCTCTCTCTCTCTCTCTCTCTCTCTCTCTCTCTCTCTCTCTCTCTCTCTCTCTCTCTCTCTCTCTCTCTGCATGAATATATATCCTCTTAGCGTGCATTTCCAGTGAGCGCTCACGCAATAAGGTTTGAAATCGTCACCTACGGCAAATCTCACACAGCAAAGACGGCGACACCGAAAAACCGTGCAGTCACTCGATATGGCCGATATACACAATCAGATTAATGCAACCCTATATTTGTCACCGAAAGATCGACTAGGCGTTCTTGCTTAGCCATTAAATGCCGCCTACGCGCTGTTCAAATTTTGCAGTATTGATTAATTTTCTATTGTTAATGATTTCGTAAAACAAGAAACTAAGCAAAGCATATTTCCTGTTCAAATATTTGCATGCACGTTCACTTGATGTACAACGGGGCGTTTGGTTATGGTTTCGGTTCTTTCATTTGGATACGCATATTGCCTCATTTTCATTACCAGTCGTAAATTAAATAAAAGTGAGGGTGTTTTTTTTTCTTGCGCAGTAGTTATTTTCGCTATTTGCACGACCTTTTTTTACGGTACCACATACAATCCTGGTTGGCCCATTAATTCATCTGTAACATAAGCTGTTCCACCCTGTGCCTGTCCCCCACGGTGTTAGCCGCCGACTATATAAGAGAGTGTAGCTAGGTTCACAGTCACATCCGAACAACTGATATTGAAAAGGAATATATTAAGGTGTCGCACTGAAATCAAAGCGATTCAATATCGCGAATGAAGGCGCCATAAGTTTGCTATTTTACGAGTCTTTCAAGAACAACTTCTCCAATGAGTGTTTTGATTCTTGACTTGCTGCTTCGCTAGAATCGGGAGAAATACGTGATGTCGTGAATAGATTTGAATGGATTGCCTGTCGAGCAATTTATGGCCCATAATGACGGCCTTACAAGTTGGGCAAAAAGCTCCTTTCAAACGAGGAATTCTCCGACACTTAACAAGAAACCCAGTTAGTCAGTTAGTGAGCATGTTTTTGAAAGCCACGTCGATGCAGCTGTGCACATTTTACTATTATTAAATTTAAACTTGAGTTATATATATATATATATATATATATATATATATATATATATATATATATATATATATATATATATATATATATATATATATATATATATATAAATTTATATATATGTGTTATAATGTCAGTTACTTAAGTTTTCATGCATCCTGCATCTCCAGATACTATTTATAACGCTCTGCTTTTCGCATCGAGTACTGTAATTTCCTTATACGAGGACGTCAGTATACTTATATATATATATATATATATATATATATATATATATATATATATATTATATATATATAAAATTTATATATATATATATATATATATATATATATATATATATATATATATATATATATATATATATATATATATATATATATATTTTCCATTTCCTTGACTTAAGTTTCATATATGACAGCAGCCATTGGATAGTAGATATCTGCGCAAATCCTTCTCCACAATCAGTTAGAAAACTTGAATGATGTAGGCTGAACGACTATACTCCAACTGTATACAACATGCAGTTCTTTACTATCGTGAAGAGACCAACAGAGTTGATTTTGTTGAAGTCCGTGTTATTATTGTAGCGAAATACTTTTATGTACCCCATCACGGTCTAAGGGGTATTAAGATATTTTTTACAATACAGGAGGATTTATGTTCCTATTTGAAATAATGGTAAATATATATCGTCTTAGGCCGGCCAGCTTTGCCCGGCAAGAAATCCAATACTGTCATATGATATGCTTGGATAATACAAACAAGGGGTGCAGAAATGACAATGGACACTCGTTGAATATCAATATTTTACATGTAATAGTTCCACGACGATTTGACATTAAGCTCAGAAAGAAGGGGAAATATAGAAGATGGATGTGTGAAGGGAAACATCCAAGGAATATCGTCTTGAAATGTCGTGACCTCGTATAACCTATAATAATAGACTTGGTGAAAAACTTTGCGGAAGACTATTCTCAACCAAGATCTACATTCTTCGTGAATGTGATTAGAACTCGCCAATGAAACTTCTGGAAATGTCAAGAACGCCTTCAACTCATCTGCGTTAAGTACTCATCGATTTTTGGTGGTGTGTAAACTCTCTCGTTTCCACGTTAAAACTGGTCGCGCATGTGCCTTCAGACCAACCCCGCCCCTTCAAACATTTTGAAACAAATTCTGTCGTCGCTGGAAAATGAACGTGAAAAGTAGGACACGTATCATCTTGATAAGTTCCATGGAAGCCACGGTTTTGAGGAAAAAAAATCCAGTACGTAAAGGTTGAATGAGTCGTTACGCAAACATCAAGACGTTGACAGGCCATCGATCAAAGCGCGCAATTACAACCAAATTCAACGGAACCCTACGATGCACATTTCATACGTCATCGATAATTACACGCAGCAGTGAAATTGACTAAATATCTTCAAAGACAGCAGCGTACGGCGATTTGCGCTGGAAATTACACGGATCGCCCCGTCGCCATTAAACGGGACAATTTTAAGTGGCCTTTCTGCAAACTACAAGCTATTTTTTGTGCGTTGGACGGCGATATTTCAGTCATAAAAGCCGGGACATTAACATGAAATTCGACTCCGATTGTAATGAATGTTAAAGTAATGGATTTTTAATGGCAGAACCTGAGCCAAATCGATGCAATATTAGTGTTGATTTCTGGCCTGTAATATTTAAACATTGAACACAAACACGGTGGTACCGTTACCCTCATGACATCGGAAGGTGACCTCACGTGAAAACAAGCCCTCAGCAATTTGTTTAACTCACTTATGAATGTATGTAATTATTGCCATGAACATGGTTGTATGGTCTCGGGTTCCGTACAATAGGACGTATTAAATCTCACTTGCGGAAAGAAAATTAAAGAAAAATTGTTAATTGTATCAGGTGTATAAAAAATTTGCCGTGATGGTCGTGATAGGTTGAATTCCATTTGGCGTGGAATAACCATCGCGACTGTTTGATCGATTGGTAGCTCAGACTTGCACGTCAGTACACTACCTATAGAAAGTACAGCGTACCATACACCAGCGGCAACTTTTATTGAAAAAATAAAGCGCCGTCATTGAATAAATAAGCCCACAATTCACGTCTCACATCTTTTGGATGCAATTTTCTCGTTGACTGAATAACGAAATGAGAAACTCGGGACAGACTTTTGGTCTGCTCTGTGAATGATTTCTCTGCAAAGACTCTCCCGAGGGAGTCTAGCATCGTCTGAAAGTTCACCAACAATCACTGTTTTTTTTGAGCTATTTTCGCCATTCCAGGTTGAATCATGCTGTACAAATTCAAACCAATCGGTCCAGTGGGTTCAGCTGTTTACAATTTACATGAAAATTTACACTCGAAGGAATCTCTCACGAGATTCAGTGAGAACAGCGATACTCCATTGGTCATGTACTTCCCACAGTACTAGAGATTTCCCATAATACATCATGATTTGTACCAACGTAGATTCCCCTGTGAAGTCTACCATGTCTCCCATGTGTAGACAAATTCCTGGACTAGTTGTAAAAATTCTGAAAACGTACTTTTAAAAACACCTTTCTTCTCAATTCCCATTTTAAAGGATTAAGAAAGTTGTGTACTTGATTGAGAGAAGAGAAAGGATTTTTTGTAAATTTTCTACTGATTATGTTCTCAGCCATACAGAATAAAGTGATTGAAAGTAGGGAGACTAGTTGCACCTGTTTTATGAAACAAAAGGATATTGATGTTTTCCAAATAGGAAAGACAAAAGAAATGTACATGCTAACTTTTTTCAGAGAATGACCCCTTCAGTTGGTCATAACTTGCTTCCCAAAACTGTGACATTAGTAGTACCTGCAGAATGTGACTTTTATGTTTATTTAATGGTTTCTTTGAAATTTATACTACAATATTTCAACGTACTTTTAATAAATATAATTAATCAATTATCATGAGACTTCACATTATTGCTTTTATGCAGAACTGAAAAAGTTATAAGAAAACTAATGTCGTTGATACAAATCAAATAGCATTGTGGGTAATTTATTGTACTGTGCTTCCCTTTGAGTGCTGTGAGGCCATGTTCAACAGCCTGAGTGTCGGTTCTAAGTCTACTCCTTGTTCAACTCTGGTCCACTTAACTGCAGCTTTTTTCACCCCCTTTTGGTTTTTTGTGTATAAATGTGACATGCTGATTATTTTGTCACATCAATTCGTTATCAGAAATAATACAGTAAATCTCGGATTCTCCCAAAATGGAATAACTAACATTTCATTACATGATAGGTTAGTATTACATATTGGGTTACTATTGCATGTTATTAGGTGAAATGTTATATTTGAGCTTGTATGAAATATTGGCTTCGTGTTACGTATCGGCGTAATACAAACTTCCGCTCCAGGTCAGCGGCGTAATGGAATGTATCATGATCAATATGTGTCGAACAGATATCTGAAAGGGCGAGAAGTGAAGTGATAACTTTTGGCGATTTTCCAATATGTGTGACTGTCTTGTATGTCAACTACCGTTCTACCCCCAAAAAATATTGATATACAGTATTCAGCTCGTCAACTCACTGCATTGTTATTGTTGACAGGTGAGTTCTGGTCCGGACTAGAATTCGGATGTAAACAATAACAGTGTATCTGCACGTGTAGACGCTGTGTTGACAAACTAAATAGCGGGGGTTTCAGCATGCTTTGGGCAATAGATGAAGAACGTACGACTGACATACAAAACAAACATACTGAAAATAATCATCAACAGTTGCAGCCACTTGCCCTTTGAGACTCGTTACGAACAACAACGATATCTGACGAACACTTTTTGTACCCAGTCAGGTGCACCGTGAACGCAAGGGGATCATAATAATGCTAGGTGAATGTCATAGGTCCCTGACTTTGTAC
The DNA here is from genome assembly GCF_041260155.1 of Ptychodera flava. Classification (NCBI taxonomy): domain Eukaryota; kingdom Metazoa; phylum Hemichordata; class Enteropneusta; family Ptychoderidae; genus Ptychodera; species Ptychodera flava. Next base: position 16,909,541 of record NC_091936.1, read on the forward strand.
GTACTATGAAAATATTGAAATCTCAGAAAATTGCATACCATACGCATATTTTGATTCCACAATATAAAATATTAAGAAAATTTTTAGTATGTTGAAACAGTCTCCAAGCCTTCATATACATGCTGATCTGAGTAATACGGCTCGATCAAGAAAATTTAGATTATTACCCTGTGATTAAATTAGTGAATAGATGAATGTGTTTCATCAGATTTGGCCGCTTTACCCTGCGAAGCGATTCTTGCCGAACACCAGTTCAGTTTCCACAAAAAAGCAAATCGACAAATCGCCACCCATGAATACAGAAAACGACGACCTACAGCTCGAATTTAGCTTTTAAATCTCACAGAACAGCTACTCGCTAATACACTGCATGCAATCGGTCGAGGGTTATCTGTCGACGGGTGTGACGTCATCCAACATAAAGGTCAGAGTGGGTCAAATTTGGAATAAGCCCCGATTGTGAAGTCGCGCCAGGAATAGATGTAGAGTCATGGAGTGATTTCTCCGTTTCTCACTTCGGAAATTAATATTCCCGATGTATGTCAGGAGTGACTTCCCAATCTCTGGTGGCAAGGTATGTATTTTCATCAAGATGCTCGGTATTCAGTTCTAGGTTTTCAGCGATGTCTATCTGGTATTTTTGAAGTGGTATTGCCGGTACTTTTTCATTAGCGGCTGTCTGACAGCGATACCGCGTTCTCTGACACCATGCCTGGACCGATAGACTGAAACCCGATTCAGTTCACAGTCAGTGCAGTCGGCTCTCCTGGGACGTCTTAAAGACAGAGAAACAGAGATTGACAGAGAGATGGCAAGGAGTGGAAAGGGGAAACAGGCAGACAGGCTGACTCCATCTATTTATCACAAATTACGCTCAGTCAAATTTGTCCTTTATCCCCAGTTCTCTGCTTAAGAATTTTCTCCGCCATTGTTCACTGTCACTTCGATACCAAACATCTTACTTTGTAAAACGTCCCTAACCACTCCTTGTCGCACCTCCTTTTGTCCTTCCGCGCTACAGACAAACTACAAAACTGCAGCATGATATGATTTTGTTAAGATGTGAAAACAGATCCTTAGGAAGGTTAAGACAGAATTAGAATCCATAGGTATAAAGGGAGACGACAACCGCAACATTAACAGAGGCAATAGCTGGAGAGCCATCTTACTCACACTCACCCAGAAACAAATATACTACACACTGCACACAGACTGACAATATGAGACAGGCAAGCAGACAGATAGTCATGCAGACAAACTATGAAACCATTATTGAAATATGGAGATTCTACCGATTCGCAGTTTGCATGATGTACTAAATTCATCGTCAGTTTCTTTCTAATATTCTGAAAGCCCAGTCATAAGTGATAATAAGTGATATTACTGTATTTCGTTAGTGTTTATCTGATATCGCCACAGCAGTACGAACAACCATAGCGAATCTACACCTCTTCCACACAATAAAGAGACCTTTCTGAACTGAGTTTTGTTAGCCGAGAGATATTTGTAAATGTCGGCAACCAAACTTTGTCGCAAATGTGTGTACACACATACTGTAATATACAAAATTAACAAGATTAACAAAACTTAGTTCAAAGTCGATTTTCAATGATCATTTCCAAGGCTGTAGCTGATCCGTTTGAAACCGATCGCTTTGTCTTTTAGATTTTCTCAGTTTACACCGCTTTTGTAATCTCTGTTGACAGCCGTTGACTGACTTCAGTTTTCAATAATGTTACTTAGACTATGCTAGGTGCAACTATCATACAATTTACCCGGGGAAAGCTTGCTGCGTTTCTAAATCTACATGGTTTTCGCGACGGTATGGAAATCGGTTTCAAAGTATCTTGGGTACAATATGCATTAGGGATAATCACTCAGTGGTCACCAGATAATTCAATATTTCCCGAACATTTTTTTAGAAGGGCTAAGACATACTTGCGAGCAGATGTGTACAGAAATATTAGGGTTGGGCCTACCTACTGATGTACCGACAGACCTACCTATACCTATCTACATACAGACACAGTCTCACAGTTCAATATGCAACATTTTTACATCTAATCGAATACAAATTTGTTCAAAGCGTACAGGTGTGACTCAGCCCATCGTGCCTTACCCTTCAGGGTTTTTTTGTTTCATTTACACCTCGGTCGCCGTTACACTAAAAAAATTATTTATCTTGCACGACAAAATGCTTTCAAATAGCGTCGCTGTTCAAAACCTGACGTTGCCATAGCAACTATCGTCATGTGGCTCAGACGCAATCAGATCGCGTGCAAAGGTTCATTGTACAGAAAACATTCAGTCTGGTATAGATTGTATTGAAAACGCTCTTGTAAAGAGATTCCTAATCGAGTGTTATGAAGCCAACTCTACACTTAAAGGTGTTCGGCGGCTATTCTGACTCGTTGCTCCCGTCGCGAGCAAGTTCCTCATCAACGCAGCCCGACGGCCCTGCCTTTCAATCTGTAGATCTCTCTCGTAATTTCCTAATGATGTTTGTGGCGGCTACCTTTTGTGTATTGAGTGCAATATGACTGCAGTTATCAACGTGTATGGCTGTGCAGTCAAATAAAAAAAAAAAATTAATATACATTTGTAGAGTCATTCCAATTATAAACACTCCTCACGACTTCATCCCCTGAGCCTTTACGCCGATGCACTGTGGCGAATCGGCTGTCGAAATATCTGTCTGAAGATTTTACCTCGAACGAATTTCCGATTCTATAACATAATTGAATAATTTCTGTGCCTTCACTTATAGGTCATTGATATTGCGTTACATGTATATGACCGTACTAAAGCAAATAAAAGTCAGTTGGCTACCGATTTTACATTTTTCACCATCAAAATGATGTATACACGTCAGTGCATGCCAAAGAGATGATTTGTACCATCAAAATCTCAGACGAGTACACGGGTGCGAAACAGGGGAAATAACGTTAACAGTTTACAATCCTTAACATTGTTACTACATGAAAATCAGCTAAAAAGGGTTGGGGAGGAGACAATTTATGTTTTTGTACTATTCATCGTGTGCTGTGACGGAATTGCTTCTGAAAAGCCAGACACAGCGAACAGAAACTAATAAAGGCGTTCTGGCTGGGACAAGATTCGGACGCTTGTTTATGTAGAGCCTGTTTATGCATTTGTACGGCAGCGTTTTTCCATGATTTCGCATAAATTAGTCACCCGTTTTATCGCGACATTGCGAAAACGGAGCATCCCTATATAGAGGTCTTTTTCCCACTTTCTCTCTCTTCTCCCAATCACGACCTAGATCAATTGACGCAGGTTTAGAAAATGGATTCCTTATCGCCGGAAGTTCGGTATCACCATCATTCAGCTGGCGATCGACTGACGTGCATGTCTTTGCCGCTGCGGGCGGCCGTATTCTTCTCAATTATCTACCACAAGCCAGCAGCTGTTCCGAAATTAATTTGAACTTTCTATTTCGTGCGTCGACGGTGACCTTTTCGGCGCATCCTGTGACGCAGTCCAATGTAGATGTAATACGGTACAGCTGATTGAGCTGTCACGGTACAGAAATATGCTGACGATTTGTTGATGTTGAAAGGGCAGTGTTATATTTGTCCAGAATTTGCTAAATGTAGGCTAATGTAGCCGCTTTTAGCAACCATGTCTGAATTTAAACCGTGTTTCTCCATCCCACCATGTTCAGAAAGCGCACGCAAAGAATGGTGTACCTAGCCGAAACAAGTTTATCGTTAAAAAGGCCTAGGAAACGTTGAAACTTTGGGCTAAATCGGGCGCCAGATTTCCTACTGATAGTCAACTGTTCTCAGCGAAAATTCAGGTGTGAAATTAAATAGGGCATGGAAGCATGTGACATGCGCACTGACTAGCATTCGCTAATCAAGCTCCGTGTAATTCGCTTCAAAGCACTGTACCGAGACAGTCTTCTTCTCTATTTGAAATTTGCAGGTTTTTTCGGTTAAAAATAATTAATTTGTGAAAGTTTTAGACATTGTTTTTCTAGGTGTAGAATTCAAGCGATGGTGTTCCCGTAAAAACTAAATAAATAAGGCAGCATTCACCTCGGGGATAGATACTCTGGCTCTCAAATTTTCACAATTCTTTTCTGATCTGTCATTTATGGGGCTCATTTTAAAGCTCTTGATCTTGGGGTAAGAAAGATTTTCACCGTCTTAATTTTTCGAAAATCGAAAATTTTACCCCCCCCCCCCCGAGTTACCTGGGGGATGGCGGCCATTTTGAATTTCAAATATCCGGAAATGTTCGTTAATTTGTATCTCAAGTTCCAAAATTTGCACGTTGATCCCTGATTTTAATATTTATTTGGCAAGAGAATTGTTGGAAGTGTCATTGAGGAAATTTTGAGCAAACGTTGAAGTCTTTCACTTTCGAGGCGCATACTGCCTTAATGTACATCATCGAGATGTCTTTCAACGCTATCCCATAGTCAGAACATGAAACGCATGTACATGTTGTTATCCAACAGATTATTTCGAAAATCACCAAATTCTGGAAGGAATTAATTCTGTTCTGTATTGTCGTCATCACGCGTTCAAACAATCGGCACAAATTACCGGAAGTTTGATGACGTACGCAAGGCGCCGAAGAGAGCGTCACAGAGTTCCATATTTTCAAGAACGTGACGATTCCGCATATAAATTCTATATGGAAGGATATTTTATCTACTTACAAAACTGTTGATTGATTGAGTTTGACGTCATACAAATCACAGTAGCTCAAAATAATCAGCAATAAGATTACAAACGCACGTTTGAAAATGTTTGTACTTTCAGCAAAACTGGCGAATCGCTCTGAGACTTATAGGCTGGTAATATGTTTAATCGCGCCTAATGTACACTATAACGGGCAGGTGTAAAATGCTTAATTTTCCCCTTCAAAATACCATCACGGTTTTGTATTTTTTATGGAAAATTCTCAGGGATTTTCAAAGTTGTGTGATTACATTTTATTCTATGATTTAGTCATAAAGCAAAAGATGGCCCGATAAGCCATTGATTGGTGCAAAATACTTGAACGGCAAACCGCCTTCACCCCATTTTTATAGCCACTCACTGAGGGACAAAATGGAGGTCGCAGCCTCTTAGGTCTTGTGGATGCCATTGGCTGGTCATAATATCGACCGTGCCGGTTACGTTGAACCGTGTTCAAGCTTGACATGTTTAACAGTCGAAGGGTCAACGAGATCCACGCGAGGGAATTTACATCTCTTGGGCAGAACTTTAAATCGGCATGCTCTATAAAACATGGTATGGCAGTTTTTTCACTCACTGTCGCGCATCGGATGACCGAGTCGACATCTCATTGTCATGAAAGATCTAATGTAAAAAATTCAGAGTCATTTTACGGGTGCCATCACAATTTTTGGCAGACGTGTTTCTCAATTTAACACGTCACGTAATCTTCAAAATGGTTTTACAGCCACAGTAAAGTCTTTCTCGATTTAGATAACGTACGCAATCGATATCGAAACTGTATTTAAACCGAAGTATCTCGAATCGCCTTTTACTTTACATGTACCCTAAGCTTTAGTTTATTGCTTTGCGCCGCCGAGACACTGTCCTGAACGATTACACCCAGTGCTATTGAAGAGATCAGCACTAGAACATTAGCGGTAAAATTTGTTAACATTTTCGATATTTCTGTTCCCTGAAAATAAGTAACTTCATCCTTACCCCGTCCCCCATCGTGAAAGAACGTTCAAATACAAAATATTTAATCTCGCAAAAAAACCCCCCAAAAAACCAAAAAAAAAAAATGAACAAGAGTGTAATAGTTGACGAATGAATTCTACTCTGGACTAGAATTTCACCTGTCGGCAATCACATGAGACAGCACACACAGGCAGGCAATGTTGACAACTTAAGGTAGTATATATGCGCCTCGAAAGTGAAAGACTTAAACTTTTGCTCTGACTTTCCTCAAGGAATCTTTCAACCATTCTCTTTCAAAATCAAGAATAAACATCGGGGTCACAGTGCAAATTTTGGTACTAGAGAAACAAATAACCCATGATTTACCGATATTTAAAATTCAAAATGGCCGCCATCCCTGTGTTAACTCTATGGAAAAAAATAAAATTTTCTAATTTCGGAAAACTAAGCCGGTCAAATATTTTCTTACACCAAGAGCTTTAAAATGAACCCCCACATGTGGTATATCAGAAATAATTGTAAAAGTTTGAGAGTCCAAATATCTGTCCCCAAGGCGCGTTCTACCTTAAACACTGGGCCTATCGGCATGCGCTGCTATTACATGAACAGACCAAGACACTATTTTTTACAAGCATGACGTAAGTAACGGAAAATAGATCAAAAGTTTCTACAGCCTTTAAAATTTACAGAACAAACTGCTATTCAGTACACGAAATAAGCCTATCGTAGGATCTCTTATGCCCAGCTTTATGTATTCCAGATTACGCCGAAAATTATCCCACCCCGATAAATTCACGGAAAATTTCCTACCGATATGAAAGGATATATATATATATATATATATATATATATATATATATAATATATATATATATATATATATATATATATATATATATATATATATATATATATATATATATATATATATATATATATATATATATATATATATATATATATATATATATATATGTATATGCACCTTGTTTTCAGATTGGTTCGCTTTACAGTTCCAACTATTCAGGGACGAATATTCAAGCGACTTTTTTGCAAAGACCGAACTAATCTAATATCAGCCATGCCGTCACTCATTTCCACTTTTCACCACAAACATAATATCAGGAAATTGAGGTTTTGGGTAAATGCCAAGCCTCGAAGCAATGCGAGGCATATTACGAAGCCTAAGGAAAAAACGCTCCCCTCACCTTTTACAATAGATTTACTTCGGTTTAAGCAGCGTATTAAAGGGCAACATCTCACTGCAAAGACCGTTTGCCCTTTTCATGAGCCATAAACAAATATAAATGTCATCAAATTATCCGTGGCGTGATCAATGTCTGTCAAGAATATTCTTAAAACTGCCAACTGGCACCGAATATATATATATATATATATATATATCACACGAACACATACATTTAGCTTAAAATTGAGTCGTGTTTTTATGTACATTGAATATATGCCATGAGTATTAAATATAGATATGATATATGATATCAAGTTATGCTATATAATTTGTAAATCGCCTTTAGTATATATTCAATGTGATAATATGAAAATACATGTGCATTGTATAACGCTCTGCCTTTAGCATCGAGCACTGAAATTTCCCACAAGGACATCTGTAATATTATATATATATATATATATATATATATATATATATATATATATATATATATATATATATATATATATACACACACACAAACACACACACACAAGTGTATATATTGCACATAACTTTGAGATTAGACGTACTGCTGTCTTCAAGCTGAAGCTTATCTCCCTGGATATGTAGGGAAGTATCTTCCAAGTGTTAATTACACTTAGCCGCAGACCATTCATTCGAGAGTAGCCCGTGCTTGAATGGCTTTGGAGGGAGTTGTTCCAGAAAAAAGGACCGGGTTAATTGACGTCTTACAGCTGGTGGCGCTTTGCGTAATTAAATTGCCTTCCATGGTCATGCTAAAGGATTCCTCGCTGCTGTGTGTGTGTCCAATCAGTTGATGACAATATATAGCTAATTGAAATCGCCAAATTCTCGAACATCTTAATCAGCCTTAACACCAAGAAAATCGCTATGATGGGACATTAGGCTAACATACACTGATTTTCGCAGCATTTGCCACTGACTATTGTAAACATGCTTTTCACTTCTGAAAACGGTGTGTTCCATCGACATTTCGACCTGTTTGACCTTCACGTCAATCTACGCAATACGTGCATGTCATGCGTAAAATAACACTGTGTGAAGGTCATGCCGAAGAAACCGAGTTCTAGTTTACACATGATACTCAATTGTCTTTCGGATTTTGTCTCGAAAAGTTTCTTTTTAAATTATCCATGGTCGCAGAGAAAGGCGTGCGTTATCCTATAACGCGCGGCAGCAACGCGTTCAGACACGCGACTATTTCCAGTGGCTCGAGGTTTCAGTAAACGATTTGATTTGCATAAGAGGCCTACTCCAGAATAAAATGTCGTACACTGGCGACTACTGAGATGTTCCGAGGGCACTTCACACTATTCGAATCCAGTTTTCAAGTTGGCTTTTGAGACCTAAATCAACCATTAAGCACAGCAAGTCAATCATGGGACAGAGTAAGGGACCGGTCATTTTTACTAAAGGGGGATGATGTCGTCACAGTAAAGATCTTATGACATGCGATGTGAAAAAAAGCTTTCGGAAAGTCAATAAAACAATAATTTAAACATTTTCACACAATTTGGATTTTTCCACATATTGTTTTCTATAGCTGTCTATATAGTGTGCATGCCCTATACAGGTATCACTTTCATCATCTGGTTCATCACCATCATTATCAAAACCGCTACATAGACTACCACTGTCAGACAATACATTAGCCGTCTTGGTTACATTAACTAAAGAACGCTACAGAATGACCAAAAAGACGAGATCAGAAGAGATATTCAAGCATGTAAGAATCCGCATAGTTCATATGGTTGGCATAATCTGTACAATCTAGTCGTTACGAATATTCTAGCTGCCGGTTGACAAACATTGAGAGCAACACAAATTGAGTTCGCCTAATATCAGCATGAAGGAGAAGGATAAGTTGTGCGAAATTGAGACACGTGTTACACAGGCTAGTGCATAGTGGCATCAACTGAAAGTAGCTTCAAAAATAGTTATGAAGAAAAGTTGCCCAACTCAGTATCCTCCGATTCATCTGTTTCTGTTTTTTTTTTTGGGGGGGGGAGGAGGGCGAGCACAGCAGTATCGGAGGGAGAGTGATTGTAAGAATGTGGTAGTCAAAGCTTTTATTCATAATTACAAGAAGTGGCTCATGTGGAATACATACATATTAATGGTGACTCCTATCGAATGTAGGTGTTTACATAGCAACGGAACCATGTATATCTGTCCGATTCGACCAATTTACATAACTGTTTTAGATACATTATTGGGGTTACCTTGCGAAATGTTGCCATGGGTGCATAAGGGGCTGCTTTTGCTGGAGAGTTGAAAACTGGGGTCATTTTCAGAAACTTGGCCAAGCAAGAAAAACAAAACCGCCCCCATGTCGATGAAAATGGGTGGTCCCTAACTGTTGCTACGATGACACCCGGAGGCGAGCGTAAGAGATACCATGATGGCGCCAACGTGGCGTATGCAGCAAATATCAATATGGTCGTGCGTGCTCACTTCGTATGGATATTCCCTTTATCAACTGATAAGTAATGTTATCAAGCTGAATGAATATCGCAAATACTAAGATATCATAAGCAATGATGAGTAGAACGCAATATTATGATTCTTTTACTGCTCACCAGATATCATAAAAAGAGTAAGTAAAGGTTTCCTTGGCGTGCAAGGCGTTTCCTGGTTATTTGTCAGTTTGCGCGTCTTTACTTGTGTTCTCGTCAAACTTCTTTTAGTAGCGCAAACCGATAGTTCTGTTATTTGCATTACGCGATATTGTTTCGTAGTCAACAAACCGAGAAGCAACAATGTCGAATATTTAGTGAAACTTAAAAGGTAGTTTTCAGTTGACATCAGCAACGGAAAACCTTCGTTTTATATAGCTCAGAAATTTAAAGAGTGTACCCACCCAACACAATGGGAGAATGTCAACATTTTAGAGGATTGTATCAACTTCACGTAAATGTTTAATGTCGTCAGCGCATCTTCTTATCGCGTATCCTGAATATGCCTGCTGGCCAGCTTAATGAGATAAATACATGAACGATAAACCGTGATTGTACTAATCACTCTGGAAAGTTTGCACCGTGAGGGCGCTGGCCCATTCTTACATCCTGGTGTTTTAAAGGGACAGTACCTCTGACGTTGATGATTTTGTTTCCACTATTTTTGTTTTCAATGTCTCTACAGTTTCTTCTCCTCAAAGTCCGTTAAGGTACACAGTATTCACCCTGTGAACTACGCTTTTACATACGTAAACTGCATCGTTGACAAGTGAATTTTGGTCCGGACTCGAATTCAAATATAAATAATAACGGTGCATTTGACACGTAATAGACGCAGTGTTAGCAAGCTAGATGGTAGGTGTTACAACATGCTTTTGGGGCAGAAAAAGAAATTGCAATTGTCATACAAAACAAAAATAGTGAGAAATCATCAAAATTTACAGCTATTGGCCCTTTAATACTCCTTGGCCAAAGAGTGCACTCGGAGCACTTTTGCTCCTGTCAGCCGCGAGCAGTTATTTCAGTTTAGAAGATATACATTTAATTGATATGTCGGGTCTAACTATCCGTGCAACAGTGTCTGCGAGTTTTAAATTCCGAGTATTGTTAACATATATATCTGGCATGATGTTCCAGTTGTGCTCCATTTCAATGGCCGTTAACGTTCTCAACTTTATTTTAGTGTTTCCGTTCACCATATGGTGGAAATATTTCAAGTCATGCCCACTAAGGTGTAGTGTTGGGTGCAAAACTTTGAGTCATACCACATCGCGGTCACTCTGGAGAGGTGGTGTACGGGCGAAGTCCTATCGTTGTTTTAATTAGAAGAGAAATGAAACAGTTTGTCACCAATTCCACGTTGTATGCGCAGGTTATTTTTTCCATCACTTTCGTAAAATTGGTAGATTACGTCACAATGCGCCCAAAGGATGCTGGACGATGCACAGTACAATAAATTACCCACAATGCTGTTTGATTTGTACCAACAACGTTAGTTTTTTTATAACTTTTTCAGTTCTGTATAAAAGCAATAATGTGAAGTCTCACGATAATTGATTAATTATATTTATTAAAAGTACGTTGAAATATTGTAGTATAAATTTCAAAGAAACCATTAAATAACCATAAAAGTCACATTCTGCAGGTACTACAAATGTCACAGTTTTGGGAAGCAAGTTATGACCAACTGAAGGGGTCATTCTCTGAAAAAAGTTAGCATGTAAATTTCTTTTGTCTTTTCTATTTGGAAAAAATCAATATCCTTTTGTTTCATAAAACAGGTGAAACTGGTCTCCCTACTTTCCATCACTTTATTCTGTATGGCTGAGGACACAATCAGTGGAAAATTTACAAAAATCCTTTCTCTTCTCTCAATCAAGCACAATTTTCTCAATCCTTTAAAATGGAAATTGAGAAGAAAGGTGTTTTCAAAAGTACGTCAAAATTTTTACAACTAGTCCAGGAATTTGTCTACACATGGGAGACATGGTAGACTTCACAGGGGAATCTACGTTGGTGCAAATTGTGATGTATTATGGGAAATCTCTAGTACTGTGCGATGCACGATGTAGGAAAAACAGAGAAAGAAAAATTGTGACCTCTCTAGTAGCAATTTATTTCGTCAAGTAGTGCGCATGTTCGGTTGATTGTAACATGTTTACTTGTGTAGGCGGGAATGTCAGCTGCTTGAACGTGTCCGGTTCACCGTGTTCGCAATATTGACCGGCTCGATGAGTTTAGACTGAACGTGACATACATCTCCGCTTGTATTATCAACAATCCATCAATACCGAGGTGGAACCCAAGGGATTCCGCGCTTCTGAGTTTTCTCGCAAGTGATACAGCGAGTCCCGGGGCAGTGCACCCGACTCCAAAATATTTAATATGGCGCCCACGTGAAGTCGATAAATTGGGCAAATGACCTTTCGTGTGATATGGAAATTGAGGTCATGTCGTTTGCTCTTCTGTATGTGTGCATTAAAACGTGACTCAGGTTTCATGTTTTAAGTGTCTGTAGACGCAAATCAGAATAAAATACAAGACATTGAGATTAAGGTCACGGTGAAAGGCGAGTATTTTTATTCGATCAGTTTCATTTGTTAACCAATATGGCCACCTGTCGGCCATATTGCTCTTTTGCTACGCCATATTACTCACCAGAGCATGCTCAAATATATCTTTCCAGCCATTCCCCTTAGCAGTACATCAGGACGATTCACTGCAACAATAAAAATGCTTCGTGGATTTTCTCATATATCATATGATTTTAGTGTCATGAAACCCTGATTTTATCGTTTTTGTGACGACACATCACAGATGCATGTATATTCTCCAACAATTAGGTAAATGTACGAGAACAGAGAGCACCTGTCTGAGTTTATGCAAACTAATGCGACCAGAAACCGAAGAACAGAAATAAACCATCCCTTGCCTTTTTGTCATCCTGTCCACCGTCTATTGTAGTAAAATGTCATATAGCATATTTGAAATTTGCAAGTATTTACTCGGACAGCAAGTTCACAGGCGTAAAGTGGCATGATGTCTTTGAAGATTATGCACTCAGATGACACCAGAGATCATTGTCTTCGCTCGCATGTGGCCGGCGCGTCCCAGGTGTAGAGTTACTTAAAGGTATACTGTCACCTCTTCCAATTTTGCCACAGTTACCATGGAAAGAGAAAATCTAACCAATCACAGATTTTAAGCGGGTGGCCGCTTTTTAAAAACAGCGCCCTCTCATGGGCATTTTGAATACCAGGGAACGCCGCTTTGACCATATATGGGCATATTTAGAATACAGGTGACTGTATACCTTTAGAGTCGCTTTGTTAGAAATCACTGAACACGAGTTGTTGGTTGAATGGGTCTTTCCCGTTGGCAACCTGCTGAATGATATGTGCACTGCCTTAAGGTTGAGGTCCTATGGGGCAGTGCGGCGTTAACCAGTTCCATTTACTTGCACGGAGAAATGAGAGAAAATGACATCGCGACATGGAATTTTCTTGAAAATTTCGCAAACGACTCTTAATGAGCTACCATTTTGGAAAAAAACTATCGAAAAATGTAGCGTCTCCGTGCTAAGTTTCAAAATGAAATTACTTTACCAAAGGTATCTGCAAAAATTGCTGGCTAAGCAGGTTTTCACAGTACTTATGTTACGATAAATTGCACAGTGCATCATAAACGCTAGACCCGCTTTTTCTCGATACACCTACAAGTCATTTGTATATTAAAAAGAAACCATTTTAGGTTTTAGAAATCTACATTGAAAGGAAATGACATTGGTCTCCCTTCTTCTTTCAATGTTGTTTGGCAAATTAGTTGCGTAAAACTAAAAAGTTGCAATTTATATCTCTTTGACGTATCTCAAAAAGTTGGATGTTAAAGCCAACTTTTTCATCATATCCCCCAGTTCTACTTTATAACCTGTAACATAGGCAAATATTATAGAAAATGACAATCTTCTTACTTTTTAGTCGTCGTCCACCTTGAAACCACTGTCTTATTCGTGATTTCAGGCACTGTGCATTTAATCTGCTCTGTTCCAGATACATAACAGATTGGCTTCGTGGAAATTAATGTCCAATAAGTGCAAGGAAATTAATTTTTAGAGTGTTGAATTGTGTTTTTCATTCTGTGCTTAGGTAACTGCACACCAGCCTCTGTATCTGAAATAAATTCACCTACATCTCAATGTATTCATCTACTGCGGATCTAATTATGTATGTCAAATTTTAGAAATCATTTTTCCTCTTTCTTTTCCCTCAGGGTGGCATGAAAAGGTAACATGGCGTCCTACAAACCCGGAGATGCTCAATTTCAAGAGCTCATCGCTAAAGCAAGGGCTGATGGAAAACTTTTCAAGGCCAAGCATATCAAGATAAGCATAGACTTGGTAGATGCCTCCCTCAAGCAGTTGGAGTTCTTGGCTCTTGTGAATTCCTACCCGTGCCTGTATGACAACGAGGCAGTGATACAGAACGCAGTTCGTAGATATGAGACTTTTTGGCTCCCTCTAGTGGCAAGACACCCATCGACTGATCTTGTACCTCCTCTTGACGTGGAATGGATTTGGCACGCTCACATGCTGGCTCCTCAAGATTACGAAAAGGACTGCCTGGCAACCGCACATGTATTTCCCGATCACGCGCTGCTGGGACGGCGGGCCCGAGCGTCTGGATTAGCTAAGGCGAAAAAGCTATGGCAGGGAATGTATAGCGAAGAGCCGTTTGAAGTGGACCTGTTGACACCCACACCCACGGTGACTGAGTACGAAAGCAAGATCACGTACAATCTGAAATCAGCGGTGCAGAGGCAGAAGCTGTTCTACTACCAGGTCAGCCTGCCGCATTACAGCAGTCACCAGTTCCTCAAGAAGGGTCTGGACAGGTACAAGAAGTTGCTGTTCCTGAAGAAGAACAACCCAAAGCTGTTTCTAGTACCGTGTTACGACATGGACCTCATCTGGCATTCCCATCAGCTAAACCCACACGTCTACAAGGCAGACACTGAGGCCATATTAGGGAAAATCTTCAATCATGACGACTCCGTTAACGACAGAGCGGCAGGCTCAAAACTGGTGACTTCAGATTTTATGACCCGGGAGTTGTGGAAAAATGCATTCAATGAAGATTTTGCCCGGAATGGTGCCATGTACAGAGGAAATCCACCAAGCGATTTGAAAGAGTTTAGTCGTCAAAGCCGTGTTGTCCTGCCCACAAAGATCTGTAAAGTGTATATTGACCGCGTGGCCCTTGACCGACCCTTCGACGTTTCCCCGCGCTACGTCATCATCTGTCATTTTCAAGACTACACCTGGAAGATTTTAAAGCTGAAGGGGCCTCAACAGTCCTGGGAGGCCAAGCCCAGAGAGGGCATACCGAGGGGCGGATTAGCGAAGTTTACCTGTAACACGGGGAGATATTCGCATATTGTATTCGAGTTGAAGACGCCGAGCACTTTCTGCTCGTCCAGTCAAACCATCGCCCGCACCTCGCTGGACTTTCGCAAGGCCCTGGACGAGATGCTGCTGGGAACTGGCACTGCAACGTACACCATGCCCTTCATGGTGGCGTCCAACCAGCTGGAAGAGGAGTGCAACAACCTCACGGTCACCTTCAGGGTGGAATCTTCATACAAGGAAGGTGAAGCTCGACTTGTCTTGACGCCCGGGGTTTATCAAGTGCCCGCTACGCTCCGCCAGGATTCCTTAACCTACCTACCGCCTCCAACAAGAACGAAACTTTCACACGGCATGGGTGAAGCAAGACACAGGTTTGTGTGCTATATCATTCTCATTGTTCAAATCGAACGAAGTTTGATTTCTCATCCATCCTGTACGTATAAATAAACCATGACATCATCATCAATTCATTCATGACATACGTGCAATACTTGCTCAGAATATCACTTGCCTTTTGTTAAAGGCCCATGAGTTGCAACTCTGTAAAATTTGTCAAACCTCAAGGTACCTCCAATTTCCTCCGATAGTCAGTGCAATCTATACAGATTGAACAATATTGTCATTAACTATGCCTCAACAACATTTGCTTGTGGCAGAATAGGCAAGAAATTGAACAGTTTTGTTCATTTTAAATTTCCTGCCATTTTCAAAATCTTGCCATATTATGTGAAAACGGAGATTTTTAGTCAAAGTGGAGTGAATCCCTTTCTCGTCCTTTCATTGCATTGGTTGCATCGTGTTGTATTTGTAATGATTCAAATGTGTACATGCACCATTCACGCTGTTTATCATGTAGTTGAATGGAGGCGGCCATATTTGGGTGCGGCACCCGTTTATTATTTGTCTTACTGGATAATTATACTTGAGTAAAAATCTCTGAGTAAGAACACTTCTATGAACTAATTTTATTCTAAATTATGAAAATAATGTCAAAAGTTGCAGCTCATGTACCTTTAATTACTTGTTTGATGGAATACCGGGATAACATTTGGAAAACAAAGAGATCGTCTTCAATTTCATCACCGTGTCTTCAGTACACTCGTGATCTTTGTTTTCTCATCCAACACTAGTAGTTAATTAGACTCGAGTAAATGACAACGCCCTTTGAAAATGTCAAATACCTGAAGAGTGGGTTTTGGCTCTACGTTTACATAATATATCAAAATTGTTGATATTTTTTGTTTTTCGGTTATCATTTATACAAAATCGTACGTTCTTGTCACCAGCAATGTAGTTTTGAATTTCATCAAACCATCTCTCCCTCCACAAATTGCAGGATTTACAATCATTGCAACCTGCACGTGCTCACCGTGCGAATTCTGCACTGTTCACCCCTGAAGTTTTCTGTTGTTGAGGTTTCCGACAACACAGGCCAGATCACGGCCATTTCTCACGTGATTGGCACGGACACACTTCCAAGGAAAGGGCAGGTAAGATGTCGCATTAGTGGCCTCCATTAGTCATAACTTTCGATGTTTCCAGTATATTTGCTGTTTTTAGCTACTATAGACCATAGTCTATAGAAGCTATTGGATGGGTATCCGTCCGGCGTCCGGCGTCAGTCTGTATGTGTGTATGTATGTATTAAATGTATGTATGTATGTCCGTTTGTGAGGCGTCCGTCCACTCAAATATCTTGAGAACCGCAGTACTTACTGATTTGATATTTGTTGTGTAGATGAAAAATATGATTATGAGAAATTTTTTTTTAATTTTTTGATATTGTTGAGAAAATGCAAATTAGCACCAAAAAAGGTGTTTTTGGTAAAAAATCTTCTTCTTCATAACCGCTGGTCAGACAGCTTTGTTATTTGATATACAGGTCCCTAGGGATAACCCAACTTAGATTTGTTCAAATTGTAATGAAATATGCAAATCTGTATTTTTAAGGAATTTTTGTCATTTTTGGTTAAAACTTTATTTCATCAAAACCGCTCGTCTGACAGCTTTGATATTTGGTATACAGATTCCTACAGATGAACTAAATATGATATATTGAATATATGATGAAATCTGCAATTTTTGTATTTTTGGGTCAATTTTTGCCATTTTTGGTCAAAATATTTGTTTCTCAAAAGTTACCCATCTGATAGCTTTGATATTTGGTATACAGGTTCCTAGGCTTTATCTTAATGTAATATATTGAAATTATGATGAAATCTTCAATTTTGTATTTTGCAGCTAATTTTGCCATTTTTGGTCAGGCCATCCTGAAATGAGCTATCAAAGATATCCACCTTCTTCATCGATAAATATGTCACAAAAAGTTATTCTCTACATAACACAGCAGAGCTCTGTCGACTGTTGGGTCGCTTCAAAACCGCTGGTCAGACAGCTTTAATATTTGGTTTACAGATCCCTAGGATGACCTTAGTGAGATAATTTCATACAGTCAGGAAATACTTAATTTTGTATCCATGTCTATAGTAGCTTCAGGGACTTTGGCCCTGTGTTTATTATTGTAGTTTCCAATTTCCACTCCCAAATTTTGCCAAGAAGCCTAGTTTTCAATTTGCTTACAGAGCCCGCAAAATGTATTTGTTATGTTGATGGCTGAATTTTAGGCTGCCGTAGAATTCTTTTGTCAACGATAAAATTGCGTCCACAATACGTTGTGCCTGTATAAAGCTAATAGTTAGGATTTTGAATATAATATCTTGTTTTAATGAGCTAAAGCAATGAAATGACCGAAGTCAAAGGGCCATTACTGTAACTTTTGATGATTTTAACTATTTTTGTTTTGTATGTCAATTGCAAGTTCTTAATTTACTTTTAAAAGCATGTTGAAACTCCAACTAATTAATTTGTCAATACAGCATCATGTAAAATATAATGCATTATCATATACCCATGACCGTATCCGTGTCTCCTCTGACGCGTCGTGACGTGGAACGTAAAACATCAGTCTGATACGGCACGTTATACGTCATCAATTGTTGTTTATTTCCGATTCTGATGTTATGATGTTCACCTTGCATTAAAGATCGCAATCAATCCATCTTTTTCACTTCAATCAAAATTTACCAATATAAAACGAAACATATTACTAGTACATATGAATTTAACGTTCCTTTATTTCACATCTAAAGAGAGTTACAGGACAGGTTGTTGTAGAAAATTAAAAGTTGATATTTACAATCTGTCGTATTTCGCGCTACTTCGTCGTTCCCGTTCACGTCAGCCATGTTTCGGCAAGAGTTATTAAAGTGAATTCAAACTTACAATATTGTCCGTGTAATAATAATCCACCAGAACACCGGGACGGTGACCAGAATAAGTAAATTGGCTCCATTCCTTTTCTGAACTGCGGTAAATTGCGCTGAAATAATCCTGTTTAGACTGTATATACTCAACACGATGCGATCGACGACTTGATCAGATGTTGCAAACAAACATGTATCAATGCGCTCAGACCAGCGGCAAAATATAAAAACACAGTCCCTTCAAAAGACTGACAAAAACTAAGAAAATTTCTTTAGTTTTAATTACCTTTTACATAAATATACGGTCATGGGCATATGATAAATCGGTTATCCCACGATATCAGCGCTTGGTTGGCACGTATTGCCACTCGTGAGGGTGCGCGCCGCATCACACTCGTCTTCGACTCGTGTGGTGCGGCTCGCACCCTCACTCGTGGCAATACGTCCCAACCAAGCGCTGATATCGTGGGATAACCTCATACTATTGTTGTTTACATTCAAATTTTAGCCCGGAACAAAAGTGACTTAAAGGGACATTTTCAATCCCTGGCTCTCGCATCAGTGGTTGTTGACATTGGCTGTTTATGTGATGTTAGTCCTCTGTTCTCCTTTGAAAGATGTTAACAGTTATAGTCAATTTGCCTAGAGATAAAGCTGATAAGAACATAACCCTTTAAAGCCCCAGTGCTGCTAACTTTTGATGATAATTTCACCACTTTTATTTTGAATGTGAACCACAATTCCTTGTTCTTCTCCCCAAAGAATGTTGATATACACAGTATCCAGCTTGTCAACTCAGCCCCTATGGTTGTAAAGTGCATTGTTATTGTTGAAAACTGACTTCTGGTCCGGACTAGAATTCACATGTAAACAATATTCATGCATTTTACACATATAGACGCTAAGTTGACAAGCTGAATAGTGGGTGTTTCAACATTCTTTGGGGAGTAGAATAAGAAGTTGCAATTGATTTATAAAATAAAAATAATGAAAAAAACATCGAAACTTAGCAGCACTGGGGCTTTAATATTGCAGTCTACACATTTTGAGGCTGAGTTTACAAGCTTTAAACGTAATTCTATGTACCTCAACATGCTTTTGAGGGTAGTACAGTAAACTGTGCTTGACATGAGAACAACAATAGTGAAAAAAGATCAACATATTGAAAGTTGCTGCTACCATGGATGTAAAAAAACATTATTATTATGTTTTTACATCCATGCTGCTACTGGCCCTCAAACGCTTCCGTGCCGTCCAAAGGTTTACATGTATCGATCCAGTGTTTGGATCACGGCTGACAGGGAAACTCCGTCATGAGCTATACTTTCCAAACTTTCCTTCTAAATCTCTGTCCTAAGGTTAATCTCGTTTCTTTCTTCCAGGTCAACGACGGTGATTTAATCGTAACCTTTGACCCCCAGGCCGGTCAAAGGGCCATGCTCATCAAGGGGCCAAAAGGAGACTGGGGCGTTTGCGTCGCCCGCTGGAAAGGATTCCGGAAAGGTGTTCCCGGGATACCAGGCGACAAAGCAGCCGGAAGAAGAGGCGTAAAAGGCACGCCGGGAAGCCCCGGATCATTGGAAGCGATTTTCTACAGCTTGGTAGAGGGCGATGTATATGCTACCAAAAAACGTGGCACTGATTTCAACGTCGAAAGTTTAGTTAGCTTGAATGTAAAGTCGGGATACTTCAAATTGCCCAAAAATACTAAGGATCCGCCCCAAGCCGTCGCACTGGCCTTCACTATCTCGGTCCTGCACGTGCTGTGTCAACCGAAGCCCAAGCAACCTGTGAACTACTCGGACAAGCCTCTGGCCACGGACCCGGACACCATGCTCTTTCTGGTCGCCGCGGGTTACTACTGCTACACGCCCTATCACCCAGCCTACATAGCTGCCGCTACCGCCTACAGCGAGTCGTATGGCGCCGACCACCACGACGATATCTACGGGAACGGAGACATTGACTTCGATGGAGGGGACGGCGGCGGAGACGGCGCCGGTTGTGGCGGATGTGGGGGCTGCGGTGGATGCGGGGGCTGTGGCGGCTGCGGCGGCTGCGGAGGTTGTGGAGGAGGCGGCTGTGGAGGTTGCGGTGGATGCGGGGGTTGAACAGACAGAAGATAATAAAGTTTCGGACCAAACGTCACGATACGAAACAATACTAGTAAACAAACAAACAAACAAACAAATAAACAAGATAAAATTCCAATGTAATAACAAACAGGTCATCCTTTGAGTATAGAACAAAGCTAAAATTAAAATTAAACTACCAGCGAATTGAATATGCTTCAATTTCTTCATTATAGTAATATATTTGGAGTAATTATTTTTGTAGAGTGTCAAGTATTACATTTCGTCAGATTTTAATATTTACTTTGCCTCCATTTGATGTGATTATGAACGACCCGTAGGTCATTTGATGTTTCGAAATGTACTATCTAAATATCGACAATACTGATTTGTAAATATTTTAGTCACAGACTCCTTTAATGAGTCATGTCAGGATGATAGTGAGCTTGGACTCCAAAGGCAATAATAAGATACCGTTACTATACGGTACAGAGTACGAATGACTGGAAATGCAAACGCAAAGGCTGGTCGTATGGTTTTTAGGACAGACAAAGGAATCGTCAAGTCGATTGTCAGGCGGCTGTTTTCACGTGTGCCGTTTCTATGACTTATTTTGTAACGCAAAGAAGGTCGACTGTATGTGACGATTTTGCCATTGCTTGAATGTCGGTGATAATGGAATGCTGTTAAAAATCGGAAATCTCATCGATCTTTCCAGCCTTTGGCTGTCAGTGAAAACCATTGGAGTGCTTGCTCCGTGCACGGCCGTGCTCCGTGCGGCGACAGATGCTGCGGCTGAGAGTACCAACCGGAACCAGCCGAAACGAAACGCATGTTTGATGAACTAGAGAGGGCGTACCACTGACTGCCTCCAACCCGTACGCGCCGGTGACGGAATATGGCATCAATGATGTACCACTTCCCGACAGTTTTGCCGTTGCAACGAGTTCACCTGTTGCTGAAAACGTCCGCCGGATGTTCCTCAGAGTATCGTCAAATATGTGAAAGAAAGGAAGTATACACAGCGTTTGAAGAAATGTGAGAAGTTTTCAGAGGGCTGGACCCCGACTAGTTTCTTTTATAAAAACAAAACTACATATTGGAGTTGTATTTAGTTGGAATGTGTCTTTTCAAGTGACCAAAGCGTCTGGTGCGTGTATACACGTGGTGTTTCTGCATTCATACCGTGTAACCAAGAGAGACATCATTTGTACACTGATATTCAACCATAGATCTCACTTAAGTGGCTTTCAAAATAGGGCAACCATCAAAACTGCTAAAGGTGTCCGTTTGTCGGGTGACCCCCCGATCACGTGACCCAGGCCCCAAAGCATTTTGATGGGTAGCAAGAGATATTTAATCATGGTACTCAGAATACATAGAAGTTATTGATGTTATTATGGTACACAGTAAGAGCCCATTAAGAGGCTGTCTTAACATATTGTATTTTGTATGACTAGATATTTGTGTATTGTCTTAACACTGTAACGATTGTATTTTGTATGATCAAATTGAATAATCGCCTCATCCCCACTGACTGTCGTCACTTGTAGCCGATTTGACAGTCGTTGGGTAGGTATTTCGTCGGGGACATTTTGCGTAGCTTTGTTTTGTTTTATAACAGAATATCTTGAAGGAAAATGTTTGGCGTCGCTAGTTTTGGAACTCCCTCGTCACACTGGTGGATGTGTGATTTTTACATGGTGTGCCTGGCAGAGAATTCGACACAATTTGTCAACTCCTGTTGGTTTTCCAGTTTGATTGTTGGTGTTGGGTAAATTTAAAATCCTGACCTTTTAGCAGGTAAATACTCGATTAATTTGAATTATACAGTACATGTTTGAAATGTCATTTTCTGCATCGTATATGCCACTTCCCGACAACGAGAATGGCGTGTAATGTTTTTACCAATCGTTGATTTTTTGTCAAGTTAAAATTCAACCCACACATAACGATTGAGAGAACGCACACACACTCATAGATATGCAAACACAATTCATGTACATGCTGTCACAAACAAACACCAACAGCTTTGAGCAGACGACTTCCGATTTTATCAACTATTATCAAAAGATTGATATCAAAAACTTTGCTCGCCACCTGATTATTTTGGGACGTGTCAGACTGGACGTTCTTTTTTTTACGCATAAACGTCATCGTGTAAGTGATTTTGTGTTTTTTTTTATTTGTCTGTACTTTCTTGCGTGAATTGGCATGTTCGTCAGCAAATTTATCAACCGATCTTGTCTTTTTGTGAACGGGCATCTTCAACTAATCACCGAAATCAATAATCATGAAGTTCTAATTTGACACTTTGTTAAAACTTCCTGTAAACTGCGCGACTGAAAGTCGATGATAAAATGAAAAAGGGTTATTCGCAGTTCATATACTTGCGTTCAAGGTTAGCAAAAAGGCATGGTAAAGAAATACGGACGATGCAGCGACGCGATTAATAACAAAATGGAGTAGCTGTAAATAGGGACGCAAGATATTAAACGTGTGACCGGGGATGACTCCGTTACACTTTGAACTTGCTCTGCAGTGTAGAACATATGCCAGTTTTGTTTCCCTTGAATAGGACATTGACGGACAGAAGCAGAGATGTTTAATAGCGCATTGAATTTGTGTGTTGACATTTTATATTCAGAATCAGATAATTTACGTCGGGAAACCGTATAGGTGAGCAAAGATCACCAGAAAGGATAGTTAGGATTGTAGAAGTACTATATCACCAATTGTTGACATGTATCATGTTCTATAAAGCAACTTCGAAGCATTACAAAAGCCTTACATACGGTATGACCAATATTATACTATATACCCTGCCTGGCCAAGTTTGCTGGTTGAGGAGCTTCGCATGCGCCTTTTTTTCTTGGCATTTCTTCCCGCATTCTTATCGAGGTATCCAGATCGTGCGTGTCAATTTAACTTTTGTCATGTCAAATACCCCGAGTAGACTTTTTTGAACTTTGCAATACTTGCCGAATGTATTTCGTCATCTGTTTTTCACATTTATTTTCAAATCACAGACTTTTCACATCAGAGCTATAAGCTTATTACACGGCCTTGTCTTTTCAAACAACACAAAGTTAAATTTTGATCGCTAAATGCCCCGAGAAGACAATCTTCAGGCGCTTATTTCAGCCGATCAGTTTCATCATTTTATCACTTTTTTGAAACTTAGAGACATTTCTCAACTGCCGGCCAGGTATTTTGACATTTACCTTTATAAAACTTTATTTAATGTATTGTATTGTATGAATAGATGTCTACGGTTTTCAATTTTAATAATTATTGTCGTCGATCATGTTTACCACTCTGTCTGATAACTTTTTGTCATGTTGTGTAAGTCTTTTTTGTATAGTGATGTTATGTCTTCAATACTCATAAGGTACGAATGCCAATTCTGTTTTTTTTTCTTGTGGTTGCCGTTGATACAGTTTGTTAAGTTACTTCTTCATGCTGTCGCACAGCGGCGCTGTAGTTCAGTCATGCCAATAGCAACAGGGAAGTCTGCGTCATGTCCGCTGTTAATCACATTTAATGTAAAAATGTCCTTGCATTTAGCTATTCAAGTACAAGCAATGAATATCATTAAACTTGAATTATGTATGTATTTTGCTGAGTTCTGAGAGTTATGAGGTGTTTTATGTCGATATTGAAGATGTCAGCTTCTATACGATGATGGATATTCAATTTTTAAAAATCAGATGTAGAGACGGCGTCGGTTCCATATTCGCTTCTTCTGTGTTGTTCTCGTTCAAAATCCCGCGCATCGGCCAGAATAGCCGACAAATCGGAAATAAGTTTACAAAAACTACTTGTTAAGGATCGCAGCAGTGTATCCAAAAACGCAACCTGATTGGTTCCTGCAAAGTGCGAGATTTGAACGCGATCTCGTATGGCAACCGGCCAGATGTAGAGCCGCTACTATCAGCTAACGAGAACCGCACAGAATAGGTCAAGGTGAAAATATCGCCATCTCTACACCTGATGTAAGCAATTGGGTGGATCTTTAACTGATGTTTGCTGGCCTGAGGAACAAAGAAGGAAAATACACTGTTGTGGCCTCTCCTTACGCATAGATCGATTACGTCACAATTTTCACCGTCGTAGACTTCTGATGTAGAAAACCATGGCTGAAATGTTAATTTTTTTGAGTTTTAAAATGTTACAGATGGTTTGTTGCCTCATGTACAACGTCAATTGTTTTGCGTCATAATTTACCTAGTTTTCAACCATAATAAATGAATGCGTATGCTATTAAGTCGATAATTTTCTGCGTCATCGCTTTGAATGATCAAAAATTGGCGCGAAATCAAGCAAGTTGAAGGATACAGTAATTATGATGCGATAATCTGTTTAGGATAATTACTTCTCTTAGCAACTTTGACTTTGAACTTTTGAAAGGGGCTCCGAAAGGCACTAGACTAAGACTAGACGGAAAGGATATATAACATGGACTCACACTATAAATTCGTACAGTGTAAGGATATGACGGTACTATGATTGTCATTCGGGACATGAAAGTAGCAACCTGTACTGAACTGCACCTTATCGTTTCACCGCCAATAAAAGCAAAGTTCATCGACCAGGTGTACTTCTTCAAGTGCACTCTAGAATAGCCTGTTGGGGCTATGTTCATTACTACATATAGTAATCAAGAATTTTGAGTTTAGGGCTGCGCACGTGGTGGTTGTTACATCATTCAGACATGCCATTTTCAATTTGTTCTCAGTTCATTCATTGAAACGAGAAAGTCTCCGAATCTGACGTGTGTGTGTGCGCGTGTGTGACATACCGCCATACGAGAAGGGCTATAAATTATTCTGTTCCGAAGCGACATGCATCGTGGTCACATGTTTCTGACTACAATGAACAGCGCCATCACAGAACAGCAAACCATGTCCATTACTTGATGACAGTTCGAAGATCAAAGTCGTTGTTCTTTCTGCTTATTTTTTGTCAAATTCATGCGTAAGCTGAAATAAGTATTTGTCTAGATTAAGGCCAGACAAAGTAAATACATTTTCCCTCTGAATCACAGGGTCTACTCTTCGTGATTTTGATTTTTCTTGAGTCCCGGAAGCCAAAAAAATATTGTTTCATTTCATTTGTTTTGCCTCTTTTCGAGCAACCATGAATTCCATCATTTGAAGAAAGCAGTCTATGTTTTCAGGGTGCCAGACAGTCTCCTTGGTGATTACTAGATAAAATCACTCAGATCGCAGTACTGAAAAATACCAAGGTTGCGGCTACCTACCAATTAAATATTTCTTCAGCAATTACCGTGGGTTTGGTAGTGTGAGTCCCGATAGTTATCACTGATTGTGAGAGAGAACGGTTTAAACTTCCCTTTAGAAAAGCCTCTTCGAACTTTCGTTATATATATCAAAATATCAATTCGCCATTATTGATGTAATCTCAGCCAGTACGTTTCCTTTCAAGTTTTGACAGTTGTGCGTAACCGAAGCTTTGCTCGTGTTGATGACGGTAGCTAGTATTTTTTCGTCATGACAAAGTAATTGTAACGTTGTTTGCCTTAAAGCCCCAGTGCTGCTAAGTTTCGATGGTTTTTTCATTATTTTTAATTTATAAATGAATTGCAACTTCTTATTCTACTCCCCAAAGAATGTTGAAACACCCACTATTTAGCTTGTCAACTTAGCGTCTATATGTGTAAAATGCATGAATATTGTTTACATTTGAATTCTAGTCCGGACCAGAAGTCAGTTTTCAACAATAACGATGCAGTTTACAACCATAGGGGCTGAGTTGACAAGCTGGATACTGTATATATCAACATTCTTTGGGGAGAAGAACAAGGAATTATGGTTCACATTCAAAATAAAAATGGTGAAATTATCATCAAAAGTTAGCAGCACTGGGGCTTTAATCTTACATTGTTACTATACACGGAAAAAATAGACGTGTTGCATCGCTGTATTAAATATAACTTTGAACTCATTAAACCGTTTCTAGTTCCTAGTTCTGATTCTAGTTCTGATTGGAAAATAAAAATTTCGGTGAACTGCTTTGGAAGAACCCAGTCAACATTAGCTATACTTATCTCCGATTTCACATCGATGTCCCTTCAAAATATTCATTTATATTAGGATTGGCACAACACACAGATACAGACTGTTGTCTTTAAAATACTACGCTGAGTTAGTGAGGCATACAGTGACATTATTCAAGCTCATGTTGCAAAAATGAAAGTTATTTATCATAATTAACTAATAAATGAACGTATTGCTCGCTATCTTTTGTGAGCAGACAGACGGTTTTAAAATGCTGTTTCCGAACATCGAGGGTCATTATCACTGAAATTTCACCAGTGCCATCGACCCTCGAGAGTCTATGCTAATATACACGATACAATTGGTATAAATCAGAGTCGGGGGGGGGGGGGTTCCAGTGTTTAATTGAATGAATTCCATAATGTCGTGCTGCAAGAAATTTGTAAAGAGATACGCGATTACACACGATTATGAATATTCAGACAGGTTAACACATAGTCTGTTCATCCTCTATGAATTTCGTTGCTCGTTAAATGAAGGATTGCCCTATACTTACTCAGTGCCCACAATCACAGAGAGTAGAGGGGGTAGACCTTTACTATCTAAAGTGTCTACGCAAATCATTGCATCTCCAAAATTATTCCCCGTGCTAAGTAAGTGATGTCAGACTTCGAAATCACTAAAATGCTTGTTTAACATGTGAAATATGGCCCATCATGTTATTTTGAAGGACGGCTGGCAGCCATATTTGATTTATGCAAATTAGACATATTTCCCCAAGGTAGATTCGAGTAAACTTTTAATATGTTGTTCTGGGTACCTCTCAAAAATGCATTCTATAGAAAAAAATTATTTTGCAATTTGTGGTGGGTTTGGTGCTAAAAT
This sequence comes from Ptychodera flava, assembly GCF_041260155.1. Taxonomy (NCBI): domain Eukaryota; kingdom Metazoa; phylum Hemichordata; class Enteropneusta; family Ptychoderidae; genus Ptychodera; species Ptychodera flava. The sequence continues at coordinate 16,936,529 of NC_091936.1, forward strand.
CTAGTAGATAGACTGGACTAGTTGCCAACACTGTCAGGCCTGACTGTCAGCTGTAATTATCAGGTGAGCGGTAATTTATTCGGGCCAACAGTAATTTGCGGAACGGAACGGATTCATCACCTCCTCCCTCGTTTTTCACCTCCGCGCCAAATGTAATCTGGGGCCATGCCATCGAGGTGAATATTTGATACACAGCCCGCCCCACCTAACATGATGCCTTATGGTAGCTATAGAGTCCTCTATTAGATGCAATATCCAGGGTAAGGTTTGGTTTCAGGTGTAGTGTCTGATTTGAATTATAGCTTCAGTCCAGTAGTCTTATTCATTCCCAGCAGCAGTCATGCCTGGTTAAATGTGTAATGTTTGATCGATTGTAGTTCCTCTACCACATTTCCCGATCATGAGCACCATTCCCTGGACAGGTAACAATTCAATCTCCACACAGAGATTGGAGCGCGTTGTGGCAGCGGTGCGGAGTGGATAATAGGCCTATAATTCTAACCAAGCGAGAGGGTCGCCGAGTCGTAGACAGCGCGCCCCCACCAATCAGTGTGGCTACTGCTGAGACTCCCTAGCTAGGTTATAATTATCCACGCCGCACTACAATCTCTATACGGAGATTAGTAACAATTGTGATCTTGCCCTTGCTGTCTGTGTTATTTTAAAAAATGGCCAATGAAATTGTCAAGAAGGGTTAAAAGGAACACACCTGTGACATGACTAGGTAAGGAACTTGTCAAAAATTGATAAGAAATTATTGGCTCTGTCGAACCCAGGCAACCTATTGCAAATGCGTGTGTAAATGTATTGCCATGTCTTTTTTTAACCACGAACAACTGTTCTACAAAGTAGAACTTCAAAAGTTCTGATGTTGCTTCATCTTCTCCTTGGAATGTGATTACAATGCACCAAAGCTATGTCTGTGCCATGCATCTTCGGAACACTATTTTACTGATTTTGGCTTCATTCTAGCAACAGATTATCTGGTGTTGTTATTATGATCAACGAGAGACATATACTAAATCTATTACTACATAGAAACGTATGTACATGCAAATTTGATAGTGCGTGCGCAAATAACTAAGGGTGTTCTAAAAATATGGCAACCATTATATAGCTTTATAGAAAGCTGGATATATATTCCGTGAAAAGTGCACAATAAAACATTTAAAACTGTTCTGTGTGCATTCTCCAGTATACTGCTTGAAGGTTATCATTTTATCCGATATTGTGCGACGAGAGCATAGTAACTGTGAACATCGCTGGCAGAAGATGACAGCTAAATAAAAAAATCATATCGGGGAAAAGTGCACCGTTAGGCCTAGGTGTCATGTCACCATTTCATGCGGCCGCTATTGAGTAGAAGGAGCAATTCAAAGGAATGTTAATTACATTATTAAATAACATGAAATTGAATGGTGCCATGAAGAAAATAGTGAAAAGGACACAGCTACTGAAATTTTCAAGTGGTGAGCATATTCGATCATGCAATAAAGAGAAGGTACTCACACCGGTGAGCACACCGGAGGAGTGAGATGACGCCCTAATGCGAAAGCTAGCAACAGCCTATATAGATTCTTCTTTACTTCACGGCGAAAATTTGAAATTGATTAGCTAGCTAATTTTCTTTTACCAAACAAGTGCAAGAGGGCAGAAATTTTGTAAAACTAAGTTCTCTTTTACATATTGTAATGATTTATTGTGCAACTCTGCGAAACCCAAATTTCCCAACCATTTCAAAGCTGTATTGGAATAAACGGGGCGTGGTGGGAGAATTTTGTTCCATAAAAAATAAACCGACCTCGAAATACGAAATATGCCTAATTCAGGCTAACATGATTCCCTCATTGAGACAACTGAGCAAAAATTCCGTCACCATAATAACGATTCCTTCTCTCATTTTCCATGTTCCAAACTTTGCACAAGCCAGGACCATAATATCCTCTTCTGTCTGAGTATCTCGTTTATTGAGTCCAGGAAGTCAGGGGGTGTCTTCTACAACTGTAAAGTGTTACCCTGCCAAAAGACATATGGGACAATCATAGAACATATCTTGGCGAGGTTTGTTTCTCCATTATGTAACTTGAATTAGTTGTCCGTTTGTTGCATGTCTTCGTCCATATCATTCAATTTTCACAGCATACTCCATTAGATGACATATTACAATACTATAACACATCGTGAACATATTTACACAAGATTAAAATGTAACATAATGGTAATAATATGTAACAAAAGGGAAAATCCTACACTGCGTAATTAAAATTATACAATTTGAAGACAACAAAGCACTACGACATAGCCATGCGACATAATGACACGACCTAACAACATGTTAAAACTATAGAAAGTAATGGAAAATGGCCAGTATTATAGGTTAGCCGAATAACTGGTATAGCGTCATAGCCAGTATTATAGGTTAGCCGAATAACGGGTACTGCGTCATAGCTAGTATTAAAGGGTAGCCGAATAACGGGTATTGGGCTTTGTAGGAAAGTAAGGAGCTGCTAATGGTCCATTTATCAACAGTTCTAAACTTGCATGTCATAAATTTTGGCACAACTGAATTTTACCAGACCCATACGAAGTTTTTGTATAATTCAACACTATCCTACGGGGCTTGTTTGCGTTTATTCATCATTAAATGGTCCCAAGACAAGCACTGGTTTTTACACTAACGAGGAGGAGACGACTTTTTCTTCTGATTTACCAAAGTTTTTGGAAATGCAATTTAAAAGTACGTCACACAAATCAAAAATGGTAGATAAATTCAAACTTGTGTTGATATCGAAGCTTTCTCTTGGTCTCGCTCTGTAGAGGATATGGTCTAGCTGATACATATCCGTCGGGTTGATATAATGTAAACTTATCAGTGAATCTGCACAACAGCTTTTAACCTATAACATCAATTAGGAGAAAAGAATATTAAAATAAATGGCTGACAGAAAAGATATGGTACAAAATTTGCTCTGCTAGCAGGTTGACGTTGATTGGGAAAAATAATAACGCAAAGCAGCGTTTTCCAAAGTGACTTCGTGTCACATAACGTTACTAATCGCAGACTGTATCGTTTCGATTACATTTTTACTGGACAATTTTAACATAATTTTATAAAAACTTAGTTTTAATAATTTTAAGGTTATTAATAAAAGACCGCCTTTTTCGATGAAATATGTTGATTAATCACTCATACCTAATAAGGGATATGGACAGAATAAACAGTGTGGGAGGGCTGGTGCTTTAAAAAAACAGATACATAAAAACACCGACTCTCTCTTGATTGTTTGCACAAAAATGCTGACCCTACCCTTCCCCTTGATCAAAAACAAGTGACCCTTCCTATTAATTTATTAATTATTTCATGTCAAAGGATTTCTATTTCCAAACTCAATAGAGGGTAAGTTCCTGATACGGTTGTAGTCTCAAATAGAATCCTCCGTATATCAATAACATAAAACGCTAAAAAGACAGAGCATTGGCAACTTCGAACAGTGAATCAGTCAGGGTACAATATAGACAAAGCATTGACAACTTCTAAGCGTGAATCGGTCAGGGTACAATGGACAAGCATAGGCAGCTTGTAAGAGGAAATCAGTCAGGATACAATAGACAGAGTAATGGCGACTTCTAAGAGTGCATTAGTTAGGGTGCAATAGACGTTTGTTTAACAGCGTAGATTCATCAAAATCGAATCTGTGTAGCTTTTAGATACAAAAAGATTAAATCGTTGCTATTGTTAGAGTTAATCGATAATCTATCTATCTGTCTGAAGATTGCAGGATGCATGAAACTTGAGTAACTTACAATGTTTTTACCTGAATATTAATAATTTCTGTAATTATCTCTGCTTTTGACATCGAGCACTGTAATTTCGCTCGACAACATCATTATACTTATATATATATATATATATATATATATATATATATATATATATAATATATATATATATATATATATATATATATTTAAATTACTTCAAGTACAAAGTAATGATACGTGTTACTTATGTTTCATGCATCCTGCATCTTCAGACAGAAGATCTTCTAATGTCTGAAGATTGCAGGATTCCTGACATTTAAGTATATCATTACTATATCATTACTTTGTACTTAAAGTAATTTGTGTTACTATTTATAACGTTCTGCTTGAGCATCGAGCACTGTAATTTCCCCCGAGGACATGTGTATCAGAATACTAAAAGTGCGTCAAAACTTGCAGCTTCTGAAACGTTGTAGCCTACGAAACAAAGATAAACTTACATCCTTCGATCATGTCACTCGGATTTAAAGCCAACGGTGTGTCAGAAACTGGTTCAGTTAACCTGCTAGTTTGTTTGTATGTTTGTTTGCTTGTTTGTTTGTTTGTGTGTTGTTTTTTACTACTTCCTGTAACAGTCAAAGACACTGACTGAGTACTTCATGATTTTGTTTTTGTCAATAATTGCCATGAAAGCCATAGAGACTGACTTAGTACTTTCTTGATTTTTTGTTTTCTTAAACATTCCCTTTTCATTTGTTTTCAAATGGCGTTTGAGATGCAAAGTTACTTCACAAAAGGGTTATTTTATTTAGATTGAATAAAGTCTATTATTTTCTTTTGCATATTTTGCATAAGTTATTTATGATTCTATGTTTGACAATCGCTTTTATAAAAGATATATTGAAGTTTATTTACACTTTGAAAATTCATTTAAAGAGGAAATTCACCAAGGATGATTTTTACATATGTGCTAGCTTTGTGGTCACTTACCCCGGAAAAGCTATTTTCGCCATTTATAACTCGCGCGATTTTTTACAAAAACCGATAGAAATAGTACAGGAAGTTGCCCATGTAATTTGAATCATGGGAAAAAAGCTCCAAGCTTGGAGCTTGCATCATGTGATATGGAAGGGACCATCTTCCCATGTGTATGGCATTGTCCACTCACCCATGCTCAAACCAGGCTGTGCGTATTTACATAACTTTTGTTTAAACTGAGTATCCTTGCATAAACGATGAATCACTTATAATAAACTGTCCACTGTCAGATTTTGTGTTGCTGTTTACTACTGTGTTACTGTGAGTGGAAAATGAGGAGGCCACACCCGTCCGAAGATGGTCCCTTCCCTATCACATGGTGCAAGCTCCAAGCTTGAAGCTTTTTCCAATGATTCAAATTACATGAGCAACTTCCTGTACTATTTTTATCGGTTTTTGTAAAAAAATCATAAGAGTTATAAATAGTGAAAATAGCTTTTCCGGGGTAAATGACCACAAAGCTAGCACATATGTAAAAATCATATTTGGTGAACTTCCCTTCCTTTAAATGTTGTATGTGTTATTGAACTGTTATGCAATCGATGTGTTTGGCAGTACAAGTATAGTCAAACCTACAGTGCCTTAACTATAATATATACATTTATGTGAATATTTTATATTTTCTCCCCACACAGAAAGTCCTTGCTTTTGTGAATTCACGTTTCAGCGTAGGATTTTTAAAAAATACTTGTTGGTTTCCGTATCGAGGCACAAATGTGTGACTCTCTCTATGATTCCCACACAAAATGGCCTACACCAAACTGTTGCATGAAAAATAGTGAAACCCCTCTACCATCGTATACCAGGCCTTCTCTGTTAATTCTGTCCAGGTCCATATAATATGTGCGTCGAATTGAAAGATTTAAACTTCATCTTACACATTACTCCTGATAAATCATAGACAGCCTCTTTTGTCTATGGTTAAATTCAATATCTCAAACTCAGGATATGTATTCCATTTTTAAAATTTACGGATATTTCTTGTTCAGAATTGCCGCACAATTCTCTGTTCTAACTCGCAGCCCACGAAAAACTTGTCTTTATCGGTTAGAACATTGTTCAAAACTACAATTAAACTATTGAATAGAGTGATGAATCCTGCCCGAAAAGCATTTTAGCGGAAAGATCATTTTGAATCCACTTACCGAAAGAGCTGGGTAGTATTCGTGATGATACAGCCGTTCATACAACTTGTTCTTGAAATACTTTTCCAATCTAAGAGGTAAGAAACGATTTCTACCGAACCTATCTCGTGAATCTCCGTGTTGTACACCTAATCTTTCCAAGCATTGCCCCATCAGCACATCTTCAATACCCTCTTCACCGTTTTGACACAAGCTGTCATTGCTCAAACCTACATCCACCAACTTTACCAGTCCAGCTTTACTCAGGGTGTATCCAGCACCTCCGCTCATGTAGTTTTGATTGGTTTTCGGATAATGAAATCGGTGCCCGAAATAGATGAGGTCTTGCGGGTCGTGTGCATTAAGAAAGGTTCTCAAATTTTCAAGGATGACGTAGGTGTCATCGTCAGCCTTGAGGAACCAATCAGCATCGTCCGCATGGTGATTGCGAACGTACTGGAAGGCGGCCTTTGTCTTTCCCCAGAGCATTTCATAACCTTCGGTGACATTTAGACCGATAACCTGGCGTTCAGGACTTGCACTGCTGCTAACGTATGCAACTTTGTTACAGCGTTTACCCCATGTCTGCTGGACGCCTTGCAACCTAGACATGGTTTTCGGCGATGTTGTAACGATACACAGGATTCTTACTGTATCGAACAGACTCCCGCGGGTCGTTGTTTCTATGGCAACAACAGGGCGAAATGATTACAAAAAAACCGATACATGTAAATATTACGATGTGTTGTCGCAGCTGCGCCTACTACACATGTCACGTTGACACTTTATATCGCATGCTATGTTATTGTAGATTCAATCATCTTGATTTTGCTGGTTTGCGGTAAACATTGGTTCCAACTCGATGGCCGTAACTCATGTTTTGGTCAAAATTGAGTTTTTGATATATTTTTGTTCAGAAAAGTGGAATTCAGCTTTTATGAAAATTTTTAGTAAAATAAGTCTATATAACTCATGTTTTCATAGGGACGTAACTTGAGCTACGCCCCTTTTGCACGAGAAAGTCAGTGCAGTTTTGCACGGGCAAAATGTAAAAACATAAAAATGTAAAAACATCTTATAATGAGGATATTATTCATGAATATTTCATCACAAACAAAATCAACCTGTGCATAAAGGACGTAATATATGATGAGTTACACCCTATAAAGGACGTAACTCATGATGAGGTACTTCCTTTTTTGCTCAAACTACTATTGCAAGACAGGCGTAACTCCACATTTTTTCAATTAAAAATTTACATAAACATGATTTCATAGTTATGACATCATTATAGCATTTATATATCCATGACATCAACCATTAACTACAAACGAATTGAATTTTAGAGTTAGAGGCTTGTTAAACCTTTATTCCCCCTTTAAATCAGCTTGTTGAAATAGGGTTACCCCCTCTTGCACTGGACCATCGAATTGATCTTTATCAACGAAAATAACTTTTACGTTAGAGAAAATACACACATTGTACAATATAATATGTTGCATATTCTATACATACGGTACCTAAAGGATATTTCATTGTCCAAAGTGACTGCGAGAGCATTTATCTGTTGACGTGAAGAGCGTAACATATAAAGGTTCCACACTTACCATTCCTACGTATCAATTTTTGATGGAACATTTTGCTGATGTTAAGACCACTTTCATTTTTGCGTGATGGACGAACGTAGACTTGATATATTAAAGTCAAAACAAGAATCAGGATACAGAGTCGGACGATAAGCACTGGGATTTTGCTTGTCATCCGAGAGAAGATTCCTTGCGTGAAATAGTCCATGTTTAATGGTTGGAAGGCTTAGCGTATTTCGAAGCTCATGTTATACCTATTGTTTTACCAACTTAGTGAGGACTGAGCTAAACACTGTCTCGATTCTGTAAAATGAAAAGAATATGAGACTTTGAGTTGCAATTCTTATGAATAATTCTTGTTTTACGATGAACACTACCATTATGATTATGCCTAGTACATGTGATATATCGTCGCACCACATCAATACTTTTTTTCCAACTGGCGTAAAACGAACACGCAGTCTGTTAAGGTTGCGTTCACAAATAATGGTGAGGGGACTTGGAGGAATCGCGATCGAAATATTAATTTTTTTCAGATCCGCCCTCAATACACTAAAAAACTTTCGAATCCCCCATCTATATGATCAAACTTTTTCAAGTGCCCCAACTATCATATAGCCCTATATTTATAAGGTGTGTACGCGCAGAAAGAATAGGTATTCCGCAGTTCGACTGGTAGATTTTCGACATTACCTGTTAGCAGTTTGATGAGCCATATTCCTAAAGCAAGTTCTTAAATTGATTCACTTTTACATGTAAATGCATCAGTGGATATTTTGGAATTGGCAGTCTAGGCCAACTTGAGTTAATCCAAATCTTGTCGGGTTCAATTGAACCCGCCGAAAACGCCCAAAATGATGAACATGAAAGAGTACGCAAATTGTGAATTCTTTGCTACACTTTGCCAAATATATTAATGATAAAATGAGCAAGGTGACCTACCGAAGAATATTTTATAAAAATTAAATATATATGTGACCTAGATGCTACTTATAACCTTTTACAAAATTGACAGTACTGGACTGTTGAAATATTCCATCCAATAAAGCTTTTAACCTCTGAAATTTTGGGTGTAATAATGGCAAAGTTGGTGAAAGATAAAAATTCCATATATTCACACATTTTTTCCTTTAAATTAGGATCTTTACTGTTCACATTTCATTCACTGCATGAACTTGAAATAAATGGTTTAATATATTGATTTTAAGTGATTTCGTGAAAAACAGGACTTTTCATCTTATATTTGTAGAAAATCAAGCCTGATGACCCAATCTTTTTTCTTTAATATTTGATTATTCTCATATACTAGAATTCAAAACTCCATAATACAAAATAAAGTATAACAAAAGCTACAAATTTTCTGATCATACAAGTACAATAATCAAACATTCAATAATTACAAACGAGTTACTTTGCTTTGTTTCTGAAACAGAGACGGTACATGGTCACCAGCTCCCCCCCCCCCCCCAACCTCCCATCCCAACAGAGCTGATATTGAGTTGCGTGTGACAGAGTAGACAAAGTTCAGGGTACCTACTTTTCGGCTAGATGCGTTCCTTATTCAGAAGTAAATAATTCATCGGTGGCTGTTGATAAACTCGTAATTGCTCTGCAGTTCTCTACAGCTCGATGTCTTTTCTTACTTTCTTTTTTCACTTTTCCGGAATCAAGAAGTGCCTTTATGTAACTATCGTCGACTCACAACTGTTCTAGATCCATAGCTGTCCTTGTGCCAGACTTTCAGATCAGCCTCAGGTCGAGTAAATAGCGTGTCAGCATCTGGACACTACCGTTTTATCAGAAAGTATCACAATGGCAGGAAGAAATTAAATGCGCGACGGATATTTTGATTAAAATGTATCAGTTTTCAATGTTGCTATTCAACACTCGAAAACAGTAATTGCAAGTCGATAACACACATATATTTTCTCTTTAAAAACTAGAAAAATGCCTGGCCGCAAAATGTATCGCGCAACTCGCGTATTTTTAATTTTCATTTTCGCAGCGGATTTTGTAAAAATTACTTTAAAACGTTATATCCTTCGGCCCGAAATCCCTAACAAATTGCAATGTGGACCTACTTTTCTATGTCTTTCTTTGATTCCACAGAGAAATATGGTTGGCCTAAAAATGCCAGGGATTAGAAAGTCGTCTCGAAGATAATTACAGTGCTACTACAAATATAATGTCAAATTTCAAGTGTAGAAAAAGTGGCCTCCAACCATGAAGCGACCAACCTAATCACTAACAAATTGAAACCGGAGCAACCTAATAATAGAAGGTGATGGTTTAAAACAGTCGGGAAATGGCTGTATCCTTCCTTGTTTTAGAACTCGACACTTTAGGTTAGTACGCACAGAGCAAAATCTGCAAACCACTTAAAAATTGCAATGGATATTCTAGAAAAAACAAAATCAAGTTGTTGTTGACAATACAAGCTTGAGCAGAAGACATGTCCAGTTGTTCTTGTTCGTCCAATTCTGACAGACAGCTTCTGCACCAGGATTCCTACATGCAGAATCAAAGCGAGGAAGTAAGGTACGACAGCAAAATAACGAAATATCAGTGATGCTCTAGAGAATCAAAATGAAATTGCCGAACGAACAATGTCCAGCGCCCTCATGCCAGAAAATCCCGAGAGAGTTTGACCGGTTGACCTCGCTGTTAATTTTATGCAGGAAATTACAATAACAATGCTTGGTCGAATGACGCAGTGCCTTGAGGTGGGATCACCAGTGGTATAGGGGAGGAGTACCTTCCCGATGGTGATAAGTGGTGCGGATTACCGTCGCCTAGGTGACTGGCGTTGCAAATACCTGGACTGAACCCACGCGTGGACTGAACCATTTGGTTTTTTTGGGTGTCGATGGTACTAGTACTTTGACAATACAAGTAAAGATGCACAGATATCGAGTTTATTGTCTTGTTTATGAGCGGCCAGTATTTCCAACAGCATGAATTACGTGCATTTGCCCTAGAAGAAATACATAATTTTCGAATAAAACATCGCGAATATAACCACATTCCTTAAGCTCGACGTACCCCAAAGAACCATGAAATCACCCGACTTTCGATTGAAAAGATGAGTTTTGCCAAACCGCGTATACAGAAAAAGTGGCAGATGACTTTATTTTTAGAATCATAGACAGTATAGCGAGATGTAAAAAATGTGAAAGAGGCTCCCCATCTAACTATCCTAAATGTTTTTGTGTCGAGTTTGTGTTTGATTCGTTTCGAAAATGTGTTCCTACATTCTTATCCGATTGTGTGTGTTAATAAAAATGTTTGTTTCGCTTTGGATATTTGTAGAGAAGTTTGGATTAGTGTGTACGGTAATGTTTTGTTTGTGTGGGGAAAGCTTTGGCGAGACGCAGCCGGACCTATGTTGTTACAAAAGTTGATAGAGTCGCCCTTTGACGCTTGCGTTTCGAAACCCGGGTGTGGTTTCTCATCAGTCGCGGTGTAGATTCTTTCCTTAGTTTGTGTTTGTGAAAATTTATTTTAATGCATTTTAGTGGTCTTGCTTTTCGATTAGCGAGGCAAGTATATTAATTTTTGGTCACGTTGTGAGTCCGTTTGGTGGTTCGGTTTGTTTGTTCTATGGTTCTTTACTTCGGTAAATTTTGTTTTGACTGGTGTGTCTTTTAGATTTTTGCGGAGGTTTGTGAATTTTTAGGCAATAAGTACCACTGGGGGTACGGATTTTATGTTTATTGGATCAAGATACTCACAAGTATCCTGGTTGATGTGCTTGTTCTCGTACATTTTGATTCATAGTTCGTTTACTTTGTTTACTGTTTGTTCTGGCTTGTTGTGTATAATACTGAGTGTTGCGTAATTGCCTTTCGCATTCGAGTACGTAATCGTTTGTGTTGACAATGACGAAAACCCGACCCTTGTCGAGGGTTTTTTTCCCCGAAATTTGTCTATTGTTTGGAAGCTGGTTTATCGCGATTCTTTTAGCACGCGACATGTTTTGTTTCCTTGTTTGAAAGGGTATTTCTAGAAGTGCGAGTTTAGCAGCTTCAGATAGCTTTCAAGTTTTGGTGTTTGTTGTTTGTGGAGCCCAATTTGACTTTTCTTTGAATTTGTGTTGTTGCGATTGTTTGTGTCTCACGATGTAGCGTAGTCACATTTTACGACTTTATTTGTTGAAATCCTGAGGTGGTTTGCGTCCGAATTAATTTTAAGGCCTTTGCCTAGTACTATTTTTCGGAGTTTCATAGTTTGAGCGATGATAGGTTGTTGTTGAATTTCATGTTGTTGTCGGCTTTTCTTTGGAAATAGCTGATTTATTTCCACGGCCATTTTTTTCTGTCACGTTATTTTTATGTGTACGATTTTTGTTATTTATTTTAAGTGTTTGTGTGTTCTATGTCATTTTATGTTTTTTTTGGTAGTTCTCTTTTTGGAGTGTTTGGTGGCCCTGAAAAGGGCCGCTTGGTATGGGTTTTTGTTAGCGCTTGGCGCGTTTGTTTTGGCGATGAGCCTATAGCTTTTTTATGCTTCTTTTCGCCGATTCGATGTGCTTGGTAAGTAGGTGTTTGCCGCCTTCTTGTCACTGTGTGTGCGTACATGGACAGTCTGCATAGCCCTTGAATGTGGTCTCGATTTTGATCAAACTTACAATTTAGGAGTATATATCAAAACTGATAAATGATTTATGTTTTCACATGGGTTCACAAAAAGTTTCGCCCCGGTGTTCATTTTGGCCCAGGAATTCCATCTACCCACCCTTTACAGAGTAGTAAGCTTATGGGGCAAGTAAATATGGATGCGCCGGTGCGATTCAACGATCAACCTGTATATCGCATCGAAAGTCAACAATTTACGGCACGGACTATGATTTTATAAGTTTATACACAGTCCCTCGTGGATAGAGAGACTGTGGTTTATATAAAAATTATAAGGCGCGGGGTATTATATATTGACTGATTACTGTAGCTATAGATAGGCTACAAACGGTAGTTCATTGGATGTAAAATATCTTCATTATCCATCAAAGCCCCATTAATTTACAGTGCAATTCCTACAAATTTACATTGAAATCCATAAATTTACAGTGCTTGTAAAAACATGAACGTGCCCACGCAAATCATTGCATCTCCAAAATCGTTTGTCCATGCCAAATAAATGTACTTTTAACTTTAAAATCACTTAAATAGCTTGTTTAATACTTTGTATATGACCGAAAATGTCTTTGTAGGAATGTTGGCCGCCATATTAGAATTATGCAAATTACCGTAGTGCCTATATGAAACATTATATCTCAAAATGATTCTTCGTGCCAAATAAGTAATGTCAGACTTTGAAATCACTGAAATAGCTTGTCTAACGTGTCATACATGGTCAAAGACGTTATTTTGTCGGACGGCTGGCAGCCATATTTGATTTATGCAAATTAGATATATTTGCTGAAGGTAGATTCTAGTAAACTTTCATTCTCTTTCTGAATACAACTTTGGATTCATCTGTGTAGAATGTCCGACTCACAAAAACCTCACACAGACTCACTGAAATTGAAAACTGCACGCTTACCAAAGCGCTTAAAATAATTCAAACACACTTATCAGCCAAACAGAATCAAACTGTTACACGATAAAAAGAGGAACATCTGGTAAAATGACACTTCGATATATTATGAGACTTAAAAAATCATGAAATACCCATTCAAACTGAAATCAAAATGGACATCATATACAACAGAAAACATAAAGTTTAAAAACGGGAAAAATCACATGATACATGCAGAACGCGAAGGCTTTGAAATTTGTATCTAAAATTAGGAAGATGGCAACTAAACATTTGATTAATATAGGGGAGCTGGAGCTTCTTGCTGAAGAAAATTTCAGCAAAACCGGAGAGCAGTGATACTACACACACTTAACAGCAGATGGCACAAAACGAACAATAGAAGAAATAAACAACCTAACAATAAAATGTATAATAAAAAACGCATCGATTTCCACATATACTATCTTAGTCAATTAAACAGTATAAACAAACACCACTTTTATACCTCCTGCCCAAATACCCAAAACTCGATCAGAATAAGTTGACGCCTAACGTCCAACTTTTCACAAATCGTGAAAAATCGACAAAAATACATAATATACAAAAACAGATTTATACAGAAAATTGAGAAAATCAAAGTTCTAAACAATGCGACTTTGGTAACATTCGACGGAGAGTAAATGGACGTACTAGTACATCACATAATGGAGCATTTGACTCAGTCGACAGAGCATTAAATCAGGAAACGTTACCAAACGATTGTATGGTCGGAAAATATATGCCAGCCAGGCTAGAAATAAATTAGTGAAAACAACAGGTTTGAATTTAACAAGGAAGTATGGGGTCTCAAACTTCAACAGAAATAGCTGACATTACATTAATGATAGAGAAATAAGAATAATGCAGTAACATGCCTAACAAATATCTTTGGCTGAGATTCTGAGACGGAGTTTTTCTTTATTAGAATGCAACACGAGCTCAATGAATTCAAATCGAACATCAACAAACTGCACCCAACTTTTAAATTTTTGTTTGATACTCCTATCAAGGAATAACATATTCAGGCCTACAGTGCGTTTCACCTAGGTATCGCAACTCAGCGTATGAGACGGACACATTTCACGTACAACACAAACGATTAGCTATTAGGGTATCACGACACATTTCAAAGCCACCGACTCATTGATTAATTACAGCAAACCAGCATGGGGCAGCCGCTCCGTCTAGACTGAGAGATACTAGTACACTTGATCTACAATGTGTAGCTTTTTAGTTAGTTAGTTTCTGTTGAGAATACCTTCACCTCTTGAACTCTTAGCTGAAATTGTAAAAGAAACAGTTACATTGTAGATCAAGTCTAGTCAACTGTTTATCTCTCAGTCCAGACAGCCGCTGCCCCATGCTGGTTTACTGTAATTAGTCGATGAGTCGGTGGCTTAAAAAATGTGTCCGTGATATCCGAGCTAATCGTGTGTTTGTAAGTGGATTGTGTCCGTCTCATACGCTGAGTTGCGGTACCTAGGTGAAACGCACTGTAATTGTCTATTATAGTGGTTACCGATAAACAAAGAACATTCTCGCCACCAGAACACACAAAAGCAACTGATACACTCCAGTTCTTACACAGAAATCCATCTTACTTTAGTGCAACATTCAAGGACCTCATTAAAAGTGAAGAATTATGGTACATTAGACAATGTAACAACTAAAATGATTTTGCACAGAAAGTGCCATACTATTGTCAAAAACCGGAAATAGAACATATCATCTCGGAAAAGTACGTAAAGCAAGAAGGCAAGTTGAACAAAAAGTAGCAAACTAAACCAATGAAGAGAGTCTACTTTTCCACAACAATGAAGTCTATTCATCAGAACTAAGTGAATCAAACAAGTCCTGACTGAAAAGTGGCGTGAATTTGCAAAAAAAAAAGTTTAGAGAACATATTTCAAAAACAACTGATTATTGCAAGCAAAATACTGTAATTAGAAACACATACAAATAATACACTTAGAGATCACCAGAACTCACAGTCCCACCGAATGTCCTAAATTCGAATAACATGTACAAACACAATTTCTATCAGACCGTTTGTTTAAGTCTCATAATATATCAAAGTGTCAATTTTCCAGATGTACTTGTTTGTGTTGTGTAACAGTTGGATTCTGTTGGGGTGATTATAAGGTACTTGGACTAATTGTAAGCCCGTGCATGCAGATTTCATTTTTGTGAGTTTGTGTGTTTCTAAAGTTTTTTTTTATAATCTACCATTGTTTGCAAGAGTGCTAAGTTTTATGTGTGTTTTGGCATTTTGTTATTTTGGTCATATCATTTTTTTCGGTTCTTTTTAGCTTTGTTGTGTTTATTGTACTTTTGCTGTTATGTGTGATGATTTCTTGCCTATCATCTGTATGGATCTACTCAAGATGCACTCGGCGGCCATAAGAAGGGTGTCCAATCTAAATAAAAAGTAAAGCTTTTGTACACGTCTTTTTAAACATTAAACATTACACATTACATGTTTTGACGCTGTACAGTGTTAAACACCCATACAAATTACAAATAATGCCGTACACAGATGAATCCAATATTACACTCAGAAAGAAAATATACGATTCAGATTACTAACAATCATTAACGGCTGTCATACATAGAAAAATCACAAAATAATTAAAACCACATGACATTCCTACATCTCAATAATAAAAGAGCATCACAAATAATTTAATCCGCTTGTAAGTCATATGTAAGCCTGCCAAATTCGCTTTAACTTTTCAAAATACAATATATTTATGGAGTATTTTTAACACATTCAGGTACACAGACACCTATTGAAATAAACTTTTATTCTTAAATGGATCGGGTTCATGAACTCGTGATTTGCTCACTGAGAGTACTGTGAAATTTTTCTCATTTTGTCGGTAAAAATTTATAATACGCAAGGGATAGTAGCAATTTGACAACTTTTCATCATGATTTTTATTCCACATATTTAAGGCAGAAACGTCAAGACTTCATTTTGTACACATGTATAACGTGTTTTGTCATCGCCATTTTACGTGAAATTTGGTCCGGACTGAAAATTCATATGCAGGTTATTCAACAAGCTTAAAACTGGGCATTGCTACATGTTTTTAACCCTTTTGCTGTCATTGTGAACCTATACAGAGGAAAATGGGAATGAAAAGGTTGGGAGAGTACAAGACACTGTGGATGATACGACAAAAATAAAGAGATTTTATTGTCATAAGATAAGACCGCTTTAACTTTGTGTATTCATGATTAATTAGGCATCAACGTATATTTTCAGTGACTTTGTATAATTTCAGTTGCCCTCACACACAGTCCCGTGGGTGGAGGGACCGTGCCTCACACTAACTTTCAAGAGATTGAATATGATTTTTCTATCTTGGTTTTCCTGTTACCTTTTATATGACAGTTCAGAAACTTTATATAATAAACTTTAAATGCCAGTAGTATTAATGAAGTAGAATCACACCCTTACCAAAACCACGAAGGGGAGCAGAAGAAAAATTGTCTCTGTTTTTTCCTATCACATCTCCTGAGAAGCCCTGTGGAGCTACATACATATAGTTGTGTACAAGTGATAGCCAAATCTGATGTGTACAGTGTATGAGAGGGCCTTTTCTTTTATTGTTGAAACATAAAACAACACAGTTATGACGTGACAAAACCGCCTTCGATTAACTATCATTTCACTCATGAAAAACACACCTTTTATTGAAAATATGGCACAGGGTGGAAGTAAGTTTCCTTTTGAGAGGCATAAATGAGAACGAAAAAATAACTTTTTCTAGGTAAATATCGGCGATTTCTCAGACACGACTGAACTGTGTCTCGGCACGTCGGGTCTGCGAATTGCCAATATTAACGTTAACCTGATAAATATTGGCTATTTCGGACTCTAACTCTGATACTAGACGACACTAAGCCATCGGGGATTTCACCAACTATCAGATCTGACCACCCAACTACCTCTGTCCAACTCTTAGTTTAAAAAAATATCATCCACGGCTAGTAATCAAGAATCCTGCTTTTTACATTATTAGATTTATTCATGCACTAAATACATTTTTACAATTAATGCATTTTTCCATTAAATATCCACACGAAATACACTTTACTCTCGGGACTTCGTCGAGAGGGCCAATCGAAATCATAGAGAGTTAGGGAGGGCCTTGTGCGAAATACATTCTTTACATTTAATATATTTTACACGTCGATCGGGAGTTCGACGGAGGCCGATCGGACATAATTGGGAGTTCGCGAGGGCCTTGCACGAAATACATTATTTACACGTAATACAGTTTCACTTGACGATCGGGACTTGGACACAGGACCGGTCGGACATCATTGGAAGTCTTGAGTAGTCTTGCACGAAATACATTCTTTGCAAAAAGACGATACTAGATTTTTCAAATCGCGCGCAAATATCCAACGGGTATTTCATCACCTTACAGAGCTGACCAAGCCCGATTTTTTCAGTTCGATCCCAATTCGAAAAATAGACGATATGTCAAATCGAGGATAAATAGATTTATACCCTCCACCGAAACGACGGTGGAGGGTATAAATACTTGTTCGGGCGAAGGCCGGTAAAAGAGGTAATGTTGGCCTTGGCATAGTGTCCAATCCATGCCAAACTTACCACTTTCTATTTTACTGTTCTGAATTTAATTTTACAACTCAACATTCTGTATAGAACAGTAATACAGAAAGTCGAGAGAAGTGTTGAGTTGTAAAATTGAAATCAGAAAAGAATGTCGAGCTGTAAAATTGAAATTCAGAGCAGAAAAATAGAAAGTAGTAATTTTGGCATGGATTGGACACCATACCATTTGGCACGGATTATTCTGAGTTTATGGTCTGACGCTGACGAGCAAATTGTGTTTCTCACCGCCTGTTGTAATTATTTACGGAGTTGTTCGTTAATTGTGCATACATGTGTATCGTAGTTCTCTTTATTGAGGGCGTGGTGTCCCCGAAAAGGGCCGTTTGGTACCAGCATGCTGGGCGTACGATTTACTTGGATTTGGCTTCCAGCACTGATAAAGACAGCGGAGACAATATCAGAAACAATGACGATAGAACTGACAGAAACGGCATCGCCCAATAGTTTCCCTGACAGCCTGTCTCGTCGTAACGTTCTCAGTCGATGATGACAAACTTGCAAACTAAATGCTGGCTGAAGCATTGTATGTAAAACAAATAGATTTTTACAACCATGGTTGGGGCCAATGTACGCAGACAACAGGCGTTGTTGCAAATGTAGAGTGTGGATTCGAAATAAACATTCAGTCACAGGGGCTTATAAGTGGCTATTTAAGTCAATATTACAGCGTTTTTCTTTCTTTTTCAATGTTAAAATTAACCAGCAGAAGAGCACAACACTTGTGTAGCTGTCTTTTGCGTAGCTTGTATTGACATGTATAGTGCGCCCTCAATGGGGATGTGATCATATTTAAATACGACCTTTAGTTCCGTGACCTCTAGCCACAGGGTGTTGTCTAAATGTCCGTCCCCAGGGTGGGTAGGTGTTTCGTTGTATTGCTAATAAAGATATGCTCTACCAACCTTTGGTGTTTTGGTCTTAAACTTAGCAGTGCCCTTGACAATCTTGCATTAACGTTTTATCAACATGCTGTATCTATTATCTGATGAGTTTGAGTGCCTAATTGGCCAAAGTAAGCAAGGGTAAATTACTAAGCTGTGGACGCTGTCACCAGATTATCACCGGATTAAATTTGACAAAGTCAACAACGAACGCGCCAGTAAGGTATAACTGAAGTACCTTACTGGCGCGTTCGTTGTTGACTTTGTCAAATTTAATCCGGTGATAATCTGGTGACAGCGTCCACAGCTTAGTAATTTACCCTTGCTTACTTTGGCCAATTAGGCACTCAAACTCATCAGATAATAGATACAGCATGTTGATAAAACGTTAACGCAAGATTGTCAAGGGCAGTGCTAAGTTTAAGACCAAAACACCAAAGGTTGGTAGAATATATCTTTATTAGAAATACAACGAAACACCTACCCACCCATGGGGACGGACATTTAGACAACACCCTGTGCTCTAGCCAATTCCTCTGGCCATGCCTACTGGCCATGCGTACAGACGTCGCTGTGTTTACTGTACTAATATACAGTAAGCATAGCGAGGTCAGGGCAGGAAGTAGGCATGGCTAGAGCCTAGAGGTCACGGAACTAAAGGTCACATTTACGAGGACGCACTATACATACCAATATACGCTACACAAAAGACAGCTACACAAGTGTTGTGCTCTTCAGCTGGATTATTTGCAACATTGAAAAAGAAAGAAAAATGCTGTAATATTGACTTAAATAGGCACTTATGAGGCCCTGTGATTCAATGTGCAAATGTTATACATCCAGTATCCCAATAACAAGTTTGACCCGTACTTTACATTTCAAGTCAAGGTCAATACATTGAAAGTCAATAGTCAATAGTCAACAAGTCAATATATTGAAACCGTGAGCCTTTTCTAATTTCACAAAAAAAAACAAAAACAAAAAACGAAAACCCTTTAACGGTTCACTGAGAAGGTATCTCGGTATTTTGGCCCTAAACTGTTGCTTGTTGTCTCAAGTCTTTTAATAAACTGAAATATGTAAATAGCAATTCATGGTGAATACACATGATTAAAAGATCAAAGGTCACGGCACAGTTTTAGGGTTTCAGTTAACATATCTGTCGGTGCAAATAAATGTTTTGGGATATTTTAGAATATCTTTGTCACATTTTGACCAGCCTGTTGCATTCAAAGGAGGTTGAGTCAAAACCGTGAAGAATGTGTGCCGACAAAAGAATTGTCTTATACTAGAATAATTGTGATCTTAACCACGAATCCGAGTCTTTCTTGAATACACGATATGCTGTGCTCATCATTGCCTCTCCTACTATAGACTGTTGCTTCAAATAAAACGCAAGGACGAAATTATCTTGTATCATGCTTTTCCTTTTAAGACCTTTCTGTGCGTTGTAAGCTTAGACTTCCGCAGTTGAAGTATTTTCGTGTGAATTGGACAGAGAAAGGTCAAGGTCTCATTGTGGCTGTGGGATATCGTTTGCGTGCCACGATATCATGGATGTACAGTCGTCAAACATAGGTAAGTATTTCTGTCAATTTACATGGCCGAGTTTTCATATGAGGACCGGATGAACTGATAGAACGGATTTGGTGATAATAATAATAATAATAATAATAATAATAATAATAATAATAATAATAATAATAATAACAAGGCAGTATTGCTGAAGGCAATGAGTACTTGGGCCGTGATAGAGTAATTTTGAGGACAATATATACTACTATTCAAATATGGTCTTGAATTTCCTCCTGTCAATTAGGGATTAACTGGTTATTAAACGAAGCAATGGCATGACAACGGCAAAATATGTCTAGCAACTTTTGTGGAGTTTGAGGCAGGGGTTCTTTATTTATAGTGGAAATTGCTTAAACTCCTTAAATATTCAAATTACAGCAAATTTCTTTTGTTCTCGATGGTAGATGTCTAATATTTAGATGGGCATATTTAGATTTCTACCCTATAGTTATCCCTATATACCGAAAATCGGACATCCGAAATCGCACAGCTCTATTGGCTTGCTCAGAATTAGATATGTGCATAATTAATGAGGTACAATATGTGGTGTCATAAGGTGTCCCATCATACCAAATATGAAGGGTGTAGCAGTTGTGGTTACTGAGTTGTGGACAAATATATATGAGGTCAAAGGTCATTGAGGTCACGTGACATTTTGTCAAAATAATTGTATTGCTAAGTTATTCCTGTATACCAAAAATCAGACCTCTAGCTCTATTGGCTCGCTCAAAATTAGATATGCGCATAATTAATGAGGTACAATATGTGGCGTCATAAGGTGTCTTATCATACCAAATATGAAGGATGTAGCACTTGTGGTTACTGAGTTGTGGACAAATATATATATTTGGGGTCAAAGGTCATTGAGGTCACGTCACATTTGGTCATAATAATTGTATTGCTAAGTTATTCCTATATACCAAAAATCAGACCTCTAGCTCTATTGGCTCGCTCAAAATAAGATATGCGCATAATTAATGAGGTACAATATATGGTGTCATAAGGTGTCCTATCATACCAAATATGAAGGGTGTAGCACTTCTGGTTACTGAGTTGTGGACAAATATGTATATTTGAGGTCAAAGGTCATTGAGGTCACGTCACATTTTGTCATAATAATTGTATTGCTAAGTTATTCCTATATACCAAAAATCAGACCTCTAGCTCTATTGGCTCGCTCAAAATTAGATATGTGTATAATTAATGGGGTACAATATGTGGCGTCATAAGGTGTCCTATCATACCAAATATGAAAGGTTTAGCACTTGTGGTTACTGAGTTATGGACAATAATGTATATTTGAGGTCAAAGGTCACCAAGGTCACATGATATTTTGTCAAAATGTCTGAGATATCTGCGTGAACGGATGGACTCACTGATGGACTCACGGACGGATATGACCCAATATGTAAGTCCCCTGGACTTTATCCGTGGGGACAAAAAACTGTGTCACTGCTTCCTTTAGGCAATATGAATACGATGAGAAACTAAATTTTTATTTTTCTTGGCCTTATACATGGTGTCTATGGAGAACTGCCTTATACATGGGAGTCTATGGAGGTGTCAGTAAACTAAAAAGTCCTCTAACACGGCCAAATTCGATCGCATTGTGAAACAAATCTGTATGGGGTTGGGTACCATTCTTGTGCAAAGTTTGAAAGAAATTGACCAGGGCATGTCTGAGATATCTGCGTGAACGGACGGACCAAACCTATAAGTATAACACCACAAGGACTTCGTCCGTGGGCACTAAAAACAACGCAACAGTTATTACAGCTACACCGGCGGTAGGTTCATATCCAGAGCCCCGTACGGTCTGCCGCCGTCGCTTGAAAACAATCTCATAAACCTGGCCATATCAACTGTGTATGGGCAGCTGGATACTTGACTTTCCGGAGAAGGCGAGCTGTCACGTTCAAGCTCAGGATTATTTCACGATCAAATTTCAGTAAATTTACCTTACCTAGATGAAATTTTGTCTATAGGCTGAAATTTCGCCGAAGTTTGACAAAATTACATCGATTTTTCAGGTTCATATCCGACATTTTTGAGTTTTGAGTGCAGACAGAAATAAGATTTGAGGCAACATGGCTGCGACCCCATGTTGACCCCTAGCCCTGCGTACGATGCTATGTGCTACAGCTAACACACAGCATCGTACGCAGGGCTAGCGAGAGAGTTGCCGACATCGACGGTTATTTACGAGAAGTGAATAAAGGACTGTCATTTTTGGAAGCGATCGAGTAGCTGAGGTAGGCTGGGATACGACTTGGGCCCAAGAACGCTGAATTTCGGCAGTAATTTGGCTTTTTACGTCAAGTCCCAAAATGGATTTGAAGTCACCGACCCTACGTACGGGTCTTTTCAGGGCTGTGGTGAGCGGGGCGATTAGCTGTAGCGGAACACACAGCATCGTACGCAGAGCTAGTTGACCCCAAGTGAAAATGTGTTCGCGATCAAATCTTCCTATATTTTTTTTCAGAATTTTCGACAAAATCATTGCTTCTTAAATCTTTTGTAAAATATAAAATACTAAAATAAAAATGCGATGTGCCATGTCTCCAGATTTCTAAAATATCGTTCGTTGACCGTTCGACGGAATACTCATTTCGCAAACTTGTGACGCAGTTGAAATTCAATACTGACCGCCAAATAATCTTAATGAGACGAGATCATTCTAGACATCCTCCATTCGCGTTAGAGTTCAGCTCGCTTAGAGTATCATAACATTCTTCGGCCTTCGTTTAGATCGACCCTAATCTCTCCCATTTAGGAAATAAATACACAAGCTACCTTGACAAAACTTCGTGCACCATCCAGGACCAAACGCACTACAAATCTGTCTTGACGTCATCATCTCCTTACATGGTAATCGGCATACCGTATTTTTTAGCAAAGGAGACACAGAATACGTCGGAGTATTCAGTTTCAAAACGTATTACATTGTGTGATGTTGTCAAAAAAAGGTAATGTTACTGCAGTGGTATAAATTACAAAACACAAAAGTTCAAATCAGTTTATTTTGGACTGGCTATACCCAATATTTCATATTGTTTCTTATGCCAGATTTGACCACGTGCTTACTGGCGACCCCTTTACATGCAAATTTTGTGTCAAATGGTGTGTTCTCCTGGAAAAACAAACGTACGATTTCTATATGAAGGAGGCGAAATTTGCCCTCAAAACTCGAAACCACCCCTTTTATGGGGTGTACCTAGCTATTTTGAACGAGCTTCTCGAATCTGCAGCTCTATTTCGAAATGATGGTCTGGTTTTCTCAGCTCAAGGATAAGTGTTCTCCATCGCTGTGGGCATTGCTATTCTCAGCTGGGGTACAGTTTCCAGTCGTAATGTTTTTCATTGTGTCCGGGATATAAAACATTTCCTTTTCACACTTTTACTTGGATTAACACTAGTCCACATCTTGTCAGCGATTAAACATGTTTCAAGTTTAAATGTTAAATTCTGGTCTCGAGCCCTCTTGTTCGACCAAACTGAAATTACCCCTCCCACTTTGGCTGGTCCAGTGGGTGTAGCAAGGGTCGTGCCATCGCTTAGGAAACGGAGGGTGCATTAATTGTTGCATTTCGATGCACATTTTGATTATATTCAGAAGATTTTGTGGCAAAAACTCAGATAGAGAAGCATTAATATTCACATCTCACTTATTCAAGACTGGCTGAGAGCAGCACTTCCATTCAGTTAACATCATTACGCCATTTATTATGCCAGAAAGATGAAGCCAAGACATTTTGCCCTCCCTGGTCTCAGCCAGAAATGGTTATACCTTACAGAGTTTTTTCCCACGGAATGAAAACAAATGTACTTGGGCTGAGGCCCAAGTACAATAATATTTTTATTGCTTGCTTGTAAATATAGGATTTACATCACATTTGTGGCAATAAAAGTGTGATACAAAAATAAGTTCAAATTTTCTTCAATAAAGATAAAGTATTACAGTATAATAATAGTAGCTAATAATAAATATAACTAGGTATTTCTTTGTTTATATAAAGTAAAAATATAATCTGCAAGTTGTTCATTAAAAGATAACTCTTGTTTTGTGAGTAGAGAAATAAGCTGATTTTCAGTATTGTCGTTTGGGAAATTGATTTTACTGAAAAAGTTCTTTCTTTGGACTTTGTATTTCTGACAGACTAATAAAAAGTGTGTTTCATCTTCAATACTGTTGGTGTTACACTTATTGCAGTATCTTTCAGTAATTGAGGTTTTTGGAACAGTGTGTCTCCCTTTTTCAATTGCTAGATCATGATTGCTAATGCGAAGTTTGGTGAGTAATTTTCTTTTCTCACCTTGTAACTGTGTTAAGTAGGGTTCTAATCTAAAATTATGTTTTAATTTTGGCCTACATTCTTCAAATTTTTCCAAAAGACTTCATAATTGTTTGTTAAATTTGTTTTCATTAATAATAATAATTAATAATAATCTGTTTTCTTACATAACGCCCTCATACTATATTGAATGGCCTACAGGTTAGACCGGAATGGTGGATCCGACACTTTTCACTGGTTACCAAAGACACTTGGAACATTTAGATATGCATAGACGAATTATTAGGGAGATTTCTATGATTTCATTTCGTCGAAATAAGAGATATCACGCAGTGTGCCGAGCGTCTTCGGCGACATATGCAGAACACATGTACACTGAACCGCGGAAGCGACAGCGCCCCCAGCAGTGAGTCTGGGTCGCAGAGACTACAGGTAGCAGCAAGGAGGAGGAGGCACCGTGGACCAGCGGTATTTTAGTCTCTATCGGAATATGGTGAGTTCGAGACCCGGTTCATGTCCCGGTAGATCCAGAATAGCGGATTCACTGTCGGAGGACGGTGAATTCGAGACTCTCGCTTGGTGTTGTGCCCTTAAGCAAGGCACTTTACTCCTCTGTGCTCCATTGGGGTAGTGGGTTATGGGTATTTAGAAGTATTCGACCTCCATGAAAAGAGATGTTTCACCTATGGAGTTATCGAGTTTAAATATAGATTTAAAAAAAAACAGTCCGACCCCCGGGTCCGACCCAGAGGCCAGGGTGACACACAAACGATATCCCATTGCCAGACTGAGTCGAGACACATGCTTCTCGTTTTATTTTAATGAGTTTGTGTAAGTCATGTATATCAGGTTGGGAAATATTTGCACGGCCCATTCACAGGGTGGGAACAGCGAAATAAATTTGCTAGCAGGGCAGGAAAAATGAAGCAAAAATGATCTTGGTTGGGTAGCAAGAGAATGAAGAGACTCATGTGCAGATATTGTCGACATATCGACATCAACCATTGTTCTCAGCCAGCCCGAAAAAAAGGCCTCCTTCAATACTGGAATCTCCAGCGATGCTTAGCATAGCACAGTTCATTTGTTTCAAGGTCTGTGAACACGTTGAACGTCAGACTGGACTCTGGACTATCAGAACATGTACGGGCTTAGAGACGTTAAATGACAGTCTTAACAGTCTTAATGAGTAACACAACAAAAACGATGGAAGAGACTGAACAGAACAAATCAATCTAAATCTGCACCACCATTTGTAAATTTCTTCAATAATTTTGTAATTTTACCTTGAAATTGTACAAGGTTGGACGTTTGCAATGCCAAGGTCAGATTGTATTCCGAGTATACCGCTACTCGCGCGGCGGAAATAGTATGACCTTTGAACCGATGTTATTTTGAACATTGGGAGATATACTACATATGTAGTTTAGGTTACTGGCCTTAATCACCATCATGAATATTATACGATTGTTTGAGAAACGCATATCTGTATTTCGATGAATGACGTCAGCTTTACGAGGAGAAGTGAGAACTTGAACTTGAACCTTCTTGAACTCACCGTACGTTGCACAACTCTGAACACAGCATTTGCGTGGAGGAGACGAAGTAGCATGAATTTTTAAAACTTCGTTAAATACTATGATGTCTGTCTCAGCAGTTACTCGCAGTTTATCGCCACATAATGACAGTGTTCAATGCATTGTACTCAAAAGCTTTTAACTCGGAATATTTCGGTACGACTGATCTGATCGTAAAAGTAGCTGAATGAGACAGCTGTGGGACATCGAGCAAAATAAGATACCGGCAAATGAATTGTCAGTATGGAAACAAATACTGAAAATAATGGAATATAAATGATGCAACTCTAACAAACGCTAGCTTTCACTCTATTTCATGTATTTGTAAACGCATTTACAAGATGATAATGTAGGCATTTGTTACTATTGTTTGGTTCAGTTTAAGGTGAAAAACAATTTATCCTCGTGTCAACAGGATGTTCAAATGTCGTGGAAACCTCGTTACATCAAACATCCTGCTGGGTTCGAGGAAAAGCTTAACTGCATCGTCCATAAATCGCTTGAAGACGGGCTTATCGGAAACAGTCTCAGCCGAGCCGCAGAATAGTCCACATCGACTTTCAGCTGTAGCAAGAGTTTGAGTTATAATTGGAGCTATTTGATTCTGCCCTTGGAGTTGTCATCAGTTTCAGCACTCAAGACGATCAGGTAAGATATTAATACAATTTCTTGGTTTGCCCGCCGAGACTTGTTGAAACGACTCAACTCGGAGTATTTGGTGAATAGAATTTGAAAATTGAACAATCCCAGGCACTTGAATCATTAGGGTATGTGATCGCTAGTGCAAATATCGGGCGCTGACAAATCTTGCGTGTAGATTACCCTCCTGTTACTAGTAACACGAAAACCTGCCCACGTACCTACTCGTTCCCAGCCAGTGATATGGAATGAATTTGCCCCAACTTGCCAAGAAATCAGTTTTTTTAGGAAAGTCAACTTGGTTGGCCGGCCCTAAACATGACAGCGTTTTGGCAAGTAAATGCACAGGCCCTAGATTTGCGAAATCAAAGTTAAGCAAAACACTACATGTACATTTCCAAAGATATGCTGCGAGGAAAAGGACGCGTGATGTATCATGCATCCGGTTGATAAGACAGTGGACTTCAGAATGACATAATATCTAACAAAATCATGATATTAAAGATAAATACTTAGTTGCAAGTTGCCGGAGATTAAAGAGGACACAGGGACTGTGAAGAGGACAAACATTTTCCTCGGAGTGAAACTGTAAACGCTGGAAATGCCTTCTACAGTTAACGTTAGTGTGCGATCAGTTGAAATATTTAAATTGGAATAATGCGCTGTGTCTATAGCAACTATGATCATGATGTGATACTGATAGTGACTTCTTCGTGTTTAGAACGGAAATCACACCAAAAATGCATAGACGATCGACTTTGATGGAAACAGGATAGCAGCTATGAATTTAGACACAGAATTG
Source organism: Ptychodera flava (assembly GCF_041260155.1). Classification (NCBI taxonomy): domain Eukaryota; kingdom Metazoa; phylum Hemichordata; class Enteropneusta; family Ptychoderidae; genus Ptychodera; species Ptychodera flava. The sequence continues at coordinate 16,964,006 of NC_091936.1, forward strand.
AAGCTGCCGTTGCTGGCACATTGAATAAACTGTTTTTTTAGAAAGAACTCTATTTGAACTTGGCGATACGAATCTGTTTCATGACTGTCTTTTCTTCTCTACGAAAGAGGGGCGTTGGTCTCGTACCTAAAAACACTAACGACAGTCAGGGAATCTGATTATTCCAATTATTGCTTCGGTCATGCACCGTGACTTACAATATTGAGTTCTCGGCAATGGCATTGTGGAGTACGTGTGTGTGTGTGTGTGTTGTTAGGGGTGGGGTGGGTTAATCGTGGTGACTGCGACGTCACAAGATTAGGGACATTAGCTAGTCTCTATTGGAGAAAGGGCCCATGCAATCGATGTAAGTTTGTTCATTGCTTCGTTACTCGTGAGCGAAGTTAAAGCCAGAGCTATTTTCTCTGTGGCATTAACTTCACTGATAATTAATCGATGTTTACTGTAACTCATGTTTTCACAGATATCTTACTGAAATGAGGAACACTCTTGCGCTAAGCTTTGTTCTGGTCGTTGTACTGTCGGCTCTTCCTGGTCTGTTCGGTAAGTTAGCTTGCTCTTTGTCATAATAAAGTTCAACGTCAAAATAACCAGACAATATAAAGAAGTGACAAAGAAATCAATAGATACTCTGAAGAAAAGTCAACAAATGGACAAGAAAAGGAAATCAATCTCAAGTCTACAGCCCTATTATTTTTTGCATTTCATATCACATATTTCTTCTTAATATTTCAAGCCTTTTGAAAGAGCAGCTGATTTTTAACTATTTACAAACCGTCCCAGAATATCTCCTCAAAAAAAACATAAGTTCACCATTTGCAAAAAGTGGAAATGGCACGGCACTACTAGATTGATGGAATAATATTTGTATGAAGTAATAACGCCCTGAATGTTATAGACTTGAAGTCGAGGAAATTTGAAAATTGTGTGTGTTTTCTGACAACTAAAAACCGTTCTAAACTGTAAAAACGGATTACAAAATGCATTTCGTCATTCCGATTAGCCTCTTCGTAGATGGATTGGATTGTGTACAAGACTACACTGAAAGACCCGTCGCCCGAAGACGCTCTCTACGCTTCCCTCCTCTGATGGGGGGGGGGGGGGGGGGGGGGGGGTAGAGAGCGCCCTCGAGCGACGGATCTTTCACTCTAAGTATAAGATGAATGAGTTGTGACGTTCTTGATTCACAAGGAATTAATTTGCATATTCAAACTGTGCTTCCTATTACATTTTCTAGACGAGAACAGAATATTTCACACTATTTTTTGAAGTTCACGGTCTTTGACGCCGATAAAAATGTCGTGTTTCGAAAATTGATCGCAGGGCCTATCCGAATTGTTTGGGCTTATGTTTGACCGTTCCATCATTTTACAGGGGCAAGTTTGCAATGCATTAATCAAGGAATTGATGGAGTCGCCTCACCCAACTATGCAACATGCCCGTCTGGTAAGTCAAAATCTTAACTTTCTCAAGTCTTTGTAATGATTTGCCGAACGGCTAAATATTTCCATTTTTCATTTCATTTGTGTCGAGTATATTTATTCTTCTTGGGAGAAAATTGTTTTGTGACAAGAATCCTTTCCCGATTGCACTTTGAAATCCCTATGCAAATACGCAAAATAAAACATGGATATGACGTTGTCCGGGCCCCAGCAGGACACTCATTCTATCTTCAATCGTCTTCCCAGGAATGTCTCCATATATTCCTCTTTAATTTGGATTATATTATGGACCTTGCACTAGGATATAACATAATGTATCTAGCACATACATTAAGTATACTTTTGTAATATTACCGGTATCTTCTCTCGTCTCATAGCTTAGCTAAGTGTGGTTAATCAACGAGTACTATTGTTTATCTCTATGTTAGGCTACACGGTGACAGGCTGCAGCTGTGGCATGGCGTGTGGTTCGTACAGCATCGAGAACGTGTCCGGTGGACGTACACGATGTTTCTGTCATCTTGGCTGCAATGGTGGCCGAAATATCGACTGGACCCTGGCTCGATGCTGCAAAGTGTCTTATTGAAAACAAAAACATTGCACAGACCTGAGCACCTGGTGGCGCTGTTCAGATAAAAAGACAATTCCAATACAGTTCTTTCAGGTTCTGTTGTCGAGGCGATTGATCTTTCAACTCACTCACATCTTGTTATATTCCCTTTGATATATGTATATAAATACTTCACATGTTCCAAGGTATTGACAATTGACAGGCGATCAGACGCTTTCGGCAGCAACTATGGTTAGTGTCATAAAACTTTACCATTTACGTAATAGTAGTCTGTGATGACCGATTCATTGACATGCAAATTTACCTTAACAATTTATAAATCATTGTTAGCACCTTCGAATTTCGTGTACTATCACTTATAAATACATAAAACAAAAGAAGATACAAGGCAGATAACCATCATATATTTATAGCAAGTTGAATTGCTTTCTTCATAATCAAGAAGCAACGATTAGCGAATAAGTGTATAACTTGTACTCACTGCTTTAATCAGAAGCTTTATCAATGAATAAAATACACGAATCTGATTTTGAAACAAGGCAATGTACGGTGTCAGTAATTTGGCTGAGTGTGTTACTGTAATGTCAGAGAACGTCACAACTCTTTCCACCGAAATTTTGTGTTGGCGTCATAAACATCTTTTCCTACTCCATGATCCAGTTATCAGTAAGTACCGTATGTCGTTCGTAGCTTTGAAGGGGCGAAAGCTATTAATGGATTCAACAATATTTTCATCACGGGCCTTATTAGCCCGAAAGATCCGTCGCTCGAGGGCGCTCTCTACCCCCCCGCCCCCCGGATATTTCAGTCTGGGGCCGTGTTAATACTCATATATTTTGTTATTCCCCTCAATGCTGTCTGATGGAATACATAATATTAACCTATATAGCGCAATGTATTGTACATATTTTTAGAGTTTATTGAAACTAAAGGTTGAGGTCTAGTCGAGACTAAAATGCAATTGTCAACACTAACATATGACATTAACACATAAAACAAGGGCTGTCGACAAGCTGCTCGTCATACTCACTGTGGCATGAAAGACGTGTGTGTGTTTTAATTCCAAATATTTTTCAATCAATCAATCATATCAGCATTGCGGACAGCCCACTTCTTCTTGATGTCACGCCAGGCCAGCGTTGCCGACCAGCTCGAGGTTTTTAGCGGCCAAGTAATGCAGCCAAGAAGACTGCAGAACCACAGGGGATAGCGAGCAATACATAGATTTGGTCATTAATTCTTCCTTATAAGCTGTCAACAAGTTCTTCACTGAGGGCGATAGTCATCTGCACGTGATGATCAGTAGAAATACTATGACTACTGGAGGGGGATTACAGTGAACCACTCAACAGACACGGACCGTTGTCGTTGAAATATTACACATAGTGAGGGGTATCTATAAAGAGATACACTGACACTGTTCAAGCTTGTGTTGAAACAATCTAGCTAACTATTTATCATGATTCATAAACGGATGAACAGTTCGCCAAACTCTCAGGAAACAGATGACATGGGTTCAGATTGCTGTCAGAAATATACGTTAATGAACTTTAGGCTGTTCCAAAAGAGTGAGAATCTTCAAGATTATTATCCATAGATAATATTTTAATTTCCAGTCGGTTTTAAGAAAATAGATCGCGTATTCTTGTCTTATTTTCAGTCCTTTTCTTTAAAAATACCAGAGGAAACAACTTCAGCACTAGACTCCCGTTGAACATGCTCTGAACAACAACATTCATACATATACATAGATACATATACCGTCACATTACCTCACAAGTACACATTCACCCATCCATCCATCCATCCTACCTACCTACATGCCTACCTACACACACACACACACACCAACACACACACATACATACGTACGTACATACATACATACATACATACATACATACATACATACATACATACATACATACATACATACATACATACATACATACATACATACATACATACATACATACATACATACATACATACAAACATACATACATACATACATACATACATACATACATACATACATACATACATACATACATACATACATACATACATACATACATACATACATACATACATACATACATACATACATACATACATACATACATACATACATACATACATACATACATACATACATACATACATACATACATACATACATACATACATACATACATACATACATACGTACATACATACGTACGTACATACATACATACATACATACATACATACATACATACATACATACATACATACATACCTACCTACCTACCTACCTACCTACCTACCTACCTACCTACCTACCTACCTACCTACCTACATACCTACATACATACATACATACATACATACATACATACATACATACATACATACATACATACATACATAAAACATACATACATACATACATACATACATACATACATACATACATACATACATACATACATACATACATACATACATACATACATACGTACATACATTCGTACGTACATACATACGTACGTACATACGTACATACATACATACATACATACATACATACATACATACATACCTACCTACCTACCTACCTACCTACCTACCTACCTACCTACCTACCTACCTACCTACCTACCTACCTACCTACCTACGTACATACGTACATACATACATACATACATACATACATACATACATACATACATACATACATACATACATACATACATACATACATACATACATACATACATACATACATACATACATACATACATACATACATACATACATACATACGTACATACATAAATACATACCCTCTGAGTGGGTAAAGGGAATGATAGTCCCTCTTTTCAAGAAGGGGTCGAGAGAACATGTTGGAAATTACAGGGGCATTACTGTACTCCTTATTATTAGCAAGATATTTTGTAACATTATGTTCAACCGTCTGTCCAATTTTATTGAAATTAATTGTCCCATTTCCGAAGCTCAGTCCGGATTTGGAAAGAACCACAGTACTATAGATAACATTTTTATTCTTGACACCACCATCTTGAAATATCTTTCAAAACACAAATGTCGTTTATATTGTGAATTTATCGATTTCGAAAAGGTTTTTGATAGAATAGACCATAACTCCTTGTTTTATAAACTTTTGAAGTTAGGTACGAATGGCAGAATGCTCAAAGTCTTAAAATCCATTTATAATATACTGTGAAATCGTGTGTAAGGACTCCACAAGGAATTACTGATTTTTTCAATTGTACCTTTGGTGTGCAGCAAGGCTCCGTTTTATCTCCCCTCTTGTTTAACCTCTTTATTGACGATATCGGTGGAACTCTTAGAAGCGGGTTATTTTGTGGAGTATATGTAGGTGTCTTAAAATTGTTGTATTTATCATTTGCAGATGATTTATCTATCATTGGTAATTCAGTAATTTTGGTTCACAAAGACAGCTGGATAAAATTTCATTGTACTGTAAAAAATGGAAACTGAAAGTCAATGTACGTAAAGCTATTAAGTTGTTGTTTTTCGAAATGTGGCAAACTGAAACAGTGTGAAAAATGGAATGGGTTACGTTTAGAGACTGTTTCTTATTTTAATTATCTTGGATTGACTTTATCATGCCCGGGAGTTTGGACACGTGCTCAAGAAAACTTGGCCAAACAAGGAAAGAGAGCTGCGTTTAATGTTAAAAAATGTTTAAGCCAGTTTTGTAATGTCAATGTTGATGTTGCTTGGCGGATTTTCGATTGTAAAATTCTCCCAATTCTTATGTACGGATGTGAAGTATGGGGTTTTCACGAAGGTAACGATGTAGAAAGGGTTCATGTAGCATTCTGTAAATACATACTACAAGTCAGCCACACAGCATGTAATGTTGCCGTCCTAGGAGAACTGGGACGTCATTCCCTGAGAACACTGAGATTTCCACGTATTATAAAATATTGGTTGAAGATACTACATTGTGATAGTAGTAGATTCATCAGACAGTGTTACAATTATCAATTTGAAATGGCCGAGAAGGGCTACAATTGCTGGGCAAAGAAAGTTCAAGATCTACTGTTCTCTTTTGGTTTTGGTATTGTATGGCAATTGCAAAATGTGGGAAATGAGTCTGTCTTTCTTTCTGCCTTTAAACAAAGATGTTTTGATATTGGATCTCAAAAATGGGAAATGGATCTAGGAACTTTTCCCAAGCTGGACTCATATCGCTTATTCAAACATAATTTGTTACTAGAAGATTACTTACGTGTTGTAAAAATTAATATTTTTCGAACAGCCCTCTGTAGGTTTAGGCTATCAAACCATAACCTACGTGTAGAAAGTGGGAGAGCTGAGAATTTATTAAGAGAAAATATAATCTGTCAGATGTGCCATTTAAATCAGGTTGAAACTAAATTTCACTTTTGCTGAACTTGTCTGTTATACAATGAAAATTTCTTTCTCCATTCTTTTGGGAATTTCCTTCCCAGGTAAAATTTTCTAGTCTACTAGAGAGCAAAAATCCGTCTACTTTGATAAATCTAGCTAAGTTCATTTTTTACGCTTCTAGATTAAGAGAAGGTATATCTCGTAGTGTCCAATAATACTTTATTGCTTCAGTACTCAAAAATATGCATTATATGAAATAATTGCGCCCAATGTGTCTGTATCAATTTTTCATTTCATGTATTGTATAAAAGGTCGGTGGCCTAATATTCTGAATAAACCTATATATATCACACATACATACATACATACATACATACATACATACATACATACATACATACATACATACATACATACATACATACATACATACATACATACATACATACATACATACATACATACATACATACATACATACATACATACATACATACATACATACATACATACATACATACATACGTACATACATACGTACATACATACGTACATACATACATACATACATACATACATACATACATACATACATACATACATACATACATACATACATACATACATACATACATACATACATACATACATACATACATACATTAATGAAGACAAAGGTTGCTAATAGAGATCGTACCAAAGAAATACAAAATTAAAATACAGATAGTCGTTTTTTATTGATAGGGTTCGATTTAATTAACATGATCATTTTGACATTCAATGTTCACTTTTGTTGCATCGAGCAAATATTTCAGTAAGGGAGTCGATGTTATTTACGGCCGGGGGGGGGGAGGGGTTCGGAGGACTTTCATCACAAACTCTGAATTTTCGAGTAACCCCCTCTGCCAACCATGACGAATTTGAGTAATCCCCTCTCTAACACAGAAATCTTGACTGACCCCCAGCTTAGAAAAGTTAAATATCAATACATGTATTTGTAAAATTTACAAAAATAAAGCAAAAGTAAAATCCTTTCGAATCCTGCAGTACCCTTCTAGATTATCATCGGTTATCTTATGACAGTTGAAAAAGGTGAAACTAACAAAATGAAATTCAAAGTTGCAACAAAAAGCTCACCCTATAACCAGTATTGTTTCCTTTGGATGGGTATCATGACAGGGTTTCACTAAGACATCTGACAGGGCAGAATTTGAAAGTACAGGGAAGAACATGCGAGAGGCTGAGGGGGAGCGTGTCCCCTCTCTTGCGTTGAAAATTATATTTTGAGAAATTGGTATGTGCAATATTGCAGTCTGGTGCAATCTTAGGTGTTTTCAATTTGTATTATTACTAAGTAAAACTGTAAGAACGCCAAAAGGGGAAGAACACGAGAGGGGGGGGGGCGTCCCCCTCTCACATCGAAAATTTTTAGAAATTGATGTGTGAAATGGTGCAATCTGGGAGCCGTTTAAATTCATATTGCACCAAAAATTGAGTAACCCCTTCTTTCTCTCCATATTTTGAGCAAGCCCCCCCCCTCCTAGCTTTCAATTTTTTTTCAGTGCCCCCTCTCATGTACCTCCAACCCCAAGGCCGTAAACAATGGCAGCTCCCGAAGTTGCATGAAATGGTTAGCCCACTTAGAGAACAATCTAATTTAGAACCAACACCTAACGAAAACAGAATACAAGCAAGAAAGGAAACGTCTCCATCTCTACATCTGATCCTGACAGCCGATCAACGGTCTGCGATCTGATCTATAATCAGATCGGCACGATAGGTCGGTCAAACGGTGGAGCCATAGGTACTGCCCTCAACGTCAGCATTTCCAACGGAATGCCACCTGATGTGTTACCGCCTGTCTCGTGTACTTAAGCATCATCGTGCCATAAAGATCTCGAAAATGTCTCAAATTTTATCAAGAGTCATCGATACTCGTTGTAAATTTCTTAATCACCATGGCCGCTTAGCTATTACGATTGTGTACGAACACAGATCGACACATTTCATCAATGTTGGAATTTCCACTTAAGATATTTGTTAGAATGTCACGCGTTTAACCAAAGAACTCCCCTCTACATGATGAAATCACACACAAGGAAGTAGGCGCCTCGAAATTGAAAGATTTAAACTTTGCCAAAACATTTCGCAAGACAAATTTAAACCAGTCCCCCTCGAAATCAAGAATTAAAATCAGGGGGTTACCTTGTAAAATTGGGTGCTATAGAAACAGATGACCAACGATCTACCGCCACTCGAAATTAAAAATGACAGCCAAACCTGTGTGCAGTAACTCTACGGGACAAAATAAAATTTCAGTTTTCAGAAACATTGAACTTTATTTACTTCATGGGCTTCAAAACGAGCCCACACAAGTGGTCGACAAAAAGAGTATTGTTTAACGTTGAGAGTCCTAATGTCTGTCCCCGAACCTGTACTTCAAGTTCAGAGACTGATTTTCAGACTTAATTTTGAAACCTAAATAGAAAATTTCCTCGGATGGGGGGCGTGTCTTATTTTGTAGTAAATCAAAGTTTTACTGATTGTCTCTACAGTTAAAGCCCCACTAGCTGTATCTTTTAGCATTAGTTTTATGATGTTACTTTCAAACTAAAATGTCTGACAGTGTGAAAAGGGACTAATTTAGGTGTGTGTATACACTTATTATTAACCACCAGGCGGAACTGCATGTGCAATTTTGAACAATATAAAGATTGCACTGCAATTTAACGTTTGCTCAAACATTGAATCGCAGCCCCATGCGAAAAAGCAAACACCTTGGATACTGTGCATATCTGCACCGAAATCTTCACATAACCTGCACAAAGTAGTCCAATTTAATGCATAGGGGTGAATGTTTTCAACTGTGATATTGTATGTTCTGTTTCCTTTGTGATATTATCAATTTTTGAAAATGGCGGGAAATCAAAATAACTGTTCAATTTGAATTTACAAGTCAATGTTCACAAAGAATGGTTTCCTAATGCAGTAGAAGCCCATATCCCTTCAGAGGGAAAAATCAGAGAAAACCAGGAGAGAATAGAAAAATATTTTGAGGACAACAAATTTCAAGATTTACTGCTAGTGGGGCTTTAAAGCAGAAAATCGCGGCCTTGTTGAAGTTCAAACATTCGTAAATGTGTAATGCTTCGCTCCCACTGATCAAAACGTTTGTAGACTGACTCGATTTTTAATGTCGACTGTGAAAGACGACATTTTCAATAAACAACAATCAAACAAGGAAAGACAAATTGCAGGACAGACTGGGTCAGACTCATTGTCATATTTTGTTTTGTTTTGTTTTGCTTTGTTTTGTTTGACTTTTGGTTTCTTTAATATTTTGAGCAGTGTCTAGCATAACCCAACGAACTTGAATATTATACAAAACAGACAAAAAAATGAAATTACATGAACCAATAGCTATCAAAGTTTGGAAACGCTACAGTATCAGGAATGGAACTGTCTATACACATCAGTATAGCAACGATTTTTATTCATCACATCAAAAATGCGCGCTAAAAACTAATTGCGACCATAATGTCAGGCAGAATGCGAGTAGGTTTCATGATTTTTTTCAGATTTGACAGTAAAAAATCTGATCAATTTGTTTAAATCTTTTTTGGCGATGAAAAGAAGGTCACAATAGGTCTTCAACGCGTAGAGATATCTCTTAGTAATTCTGACCCGAAGAGGGTTTGATCAATTTGATAAAAAACAACCGCACACCACGGCTGAGATGTCATGTTTTTTTATCTCGCCGACAGATCACCGTGAAGGTTGAATGCCTATTGACCGAACTTTTGATAAAACGCGGGAAAAACACACCGAAATTAATCGATTTGGAGAGTCTACTTCAAATCACAACTTTTAAACATGTTTTTAACGCTGTTAATTGATACGAGGAAAAAACAAGTACGCGATAAGGACTCCTTAAAATAGCCATGGCGGAGTGAAGTTCGGCAGTTTACTCTTGTGGTCCCGCGGTGGACTTTACACCTGGTGTGACGTCACAACAAAGCGATCATGGGTGTACCCAGGTCCGAGCTAATCTATTCAAGTTATGACGATTCTGTAGGAATAAAATAATTGAGATAATATTATTTTTCCGGGCAAGACAACGATTTCTAATCCTCAAATTAACGTTTCGCATCAGCGCAGATAAGATTCTACGGTAGACTTTAACGCTGTGCAACAAACCTAAATTTCACTAAACAGATCGAAATTTTTCAAAGAATAACTACAAATAAGCAAAGATCATGACAATTTTGAGTCGTGACTACACTGTGAATCGTGTAAAGCTGAAGAACAGTCGGCCATTTCATTCATAAGCGGAAGCAGTCGGTTCTTGTTTGAGGGCACCTATCCTGGCGGCGTAAATACAAACACACCTGCTGAAATGACGTTGAATTGTTCTACTGCTCAAGATCGGTCCTCTTTTCCTCAGTTTTGCCTTGCTTGGCGCCACAATTCACAAGCCTACGTCCAAATTCTTTTTATTTTCATTGATAGGGTCACCAGCTCATTAACGCGGGCCATGATTTTCAAATCAGCCAAATCCTAATACCGCCATTTCATTCATACTATATTTCAAACTTTAAGGTAGCCATCAATAACTTGAGAGTTATTTTCTCTCGAAACTTACCAAAACGACACAAACACAAAAAATATTAATCTTGTTCTTCATCTTTGATTTTCGATGAAATCCCTCAAAAGTTTCCTTAGAAGTAAGCTCTTCAAAGTCGCTTCTCGCCCGGAATCTCTCTGGAAATTGCTCCCAGCGGGCCTACCTGAGCTTATCCTCTCTCTAACATGTAAAGGGGAGAAATGAAAAGCAGACTTAGTTGTTGAGTATGATGGATTCTATAATTTATGTAGACCCTTATCGAACTTGAAGTTCATGATCAAGTGGGTCATATGATCTCTTACAACAGGATTTAAGAGCTTAGGCTTAATAAGAAGTACACGAGAGAGAGAGAGAGAGAGAGAGAGAGAGAGAGAGAGAGAGAGAGAGAGAGAGAGAGAGAGGAGAGAGAGAGAGAGAGAGAGAGAGAGAGAGAGAGAGAGAGAGAGAGAAAACACTAGCCTACCTTACGTTACTCACTAGTCTTTTGCCAATGATGCTTATGCCACCTCCGACACAGTCAGGCCGTCCTCTTGATTGCACCCAGCTCCCGCTGAGAGAATGAAATCGCCAGATTGTCCATTAGTCTCTTAAGCGGAGTATGAATTGACAATTTGCTAACGTTATAAGGAAAATGTATGTTTTCCAAATTGAAAGTGTTGCTACAAGTGTTATACAGACATAGGTTATCGGAGTCATATCGTTTAGAAAATATGAACATAGCGTAAAAATGAAGGGAAAGCGGACCGAACGATTGGATGCTTTCTTTTCATCATTTTTTCCCACTGACCGATAATGTAGAGTCCAGAATACTGGAGGACGTTCATGGTATCTGGACTCAAGTATTTTATTATTTTACGTTGCCTGAGCCAACGATAATGGATTTCGAATTATACTTCGGCAGCGCCTAGATTGTCGATTGGCGAAATCCACTGAGGACGAAATAATTCCACTTTTTGACCGTTTTCCGTTTTGGACGTCTTACATCACGTGAATCATCATTTACATGACGTCTTTCGCAACAGACTAAGCGAACGTTACCAGTTCGCATTTCAATCGCTTTTCATACAAAATTTTGAAATCGCACGTGCGGAAGTGAGGCCAAGAAAATGACGATTGGTGCCGTCATAGACATCATAATAAGGGCGTCTGATTACTAAACGGTCGGAACGTTGTTTTAGCACCTACTTATATAAAAATCTCACCCTATCATTATGAAAAATTCTATAATAATTGCCATCTCTTTGAACCCACCCAACTTTTATTCTACTTTATCTTCCGGACCACGCATTTCCGTCGGAAGAAACGCATGTGAGGTGAAGTATTTTGCAAAGTAGTTGCGTGTTTCGCACTCTAGACTTCTCCCTTCGAAGGTTTAACAAAAACCTCAATTTCCTGGACTCAAAATCATGACTTTGGAATTACACTGCCGGTAATAACAGTTCACCAAAACCGCCGTGATTTTGCGTCTTATTCCGAGAAAATTCGTACTTGAAAAAAATATTGCACGGCAATCTTACCAAAGCAGCCTGGGAATCAGATACAGATTCAGATACACTCAAGGCACTAATAACGAACATTACCTCTATTTTAGACCTCATTTTGAACATCGTCCAAATCTCATCTACGATCGCAAAAGAGTAACGATTGAAAATAACTTACCAGGGTGGTCTCCTGTCGTTCGACTTTGTCCTGCGAGTCTGCGCATTCATGTACTGCACCGTTATCACAAGGATGAGTAGGACCACTGTGTGTTTTCTGCACAGATAAAAACCCTCCATCGCTCACTCCGTGCACCTGTTGATATCAGAGAACGACGATGAAGAAATGAGGTAACTATGAAACAGACTGCAGGGACCTTTGGATCCTGCTCGGATGTCGTCGACTATGACGTTCTTGCTCAGACATGAATATTCATTAGATGGTGTTACGTCATATCAACGAGAAAACTGTACTCTGGGTACTTTTGTGGAGGGACCGTGGTACAATCCCAGACAGAAGAGCGGAAATCTGCTGCTCTACTGTTTATGATACCATACAATTCCGTCGGAACATTGAGTCTTTCAAGCTCCTTGGTAGGAATGGCGGCTTCCAATGCATTGACTGCTTTAATGGTCTGAGTAAATGGACGTGTTCTTTTAACGAACAATATTGCAACTTTTTGTGGTTTGACTTCTCCAAGGAAACATTCTTGACTAATTTTTTTCAAGTAACAGTGAGTTGTCCAGGTGAATACCAAACGCCATATTAGCGTCGATGGCAGTTCTCTTTACACAACTGTTACGGAGAAGGTAGAACGCGCCTCGGGGACAGATAGTCGGATTCTCAAACTTTCACAATTCTTTTCTGATATACCGTTTGTGGGGGTTCATTTTAAAGCGCATGGTGTAAGAAAACTTTTTACCGGCTTAGTTTTTCGAAATTCAGAAATTTTATTTTTTTCCACAGAGTTAACACAGGGATGGCGGCCATATTGAATTTTAAATATAGGTAAATCTTCGGTTAATTGTTTCTCTAGTAGCAAAATTTGCACGGTGACCTCCGATTTTTATTCTTGATTTTGTAAGAGAATGATTGAAAGATTCCTTAAGGAAAATTTGAGCAAAAGTTTAAGTCTTTCACTTTCGAGGCGCATACTACCTTAATATGCAACTCGCGTTTGTTGATAACGAAATGATCGAGTGAAAAACCAATATCTCAACCATAAGTCGATTTGCATACGGCGCAGACATACACCTAATTGTCGGCGACATCCGCAGATACATTAATTATGTTTTACGAGAACGTTTTCTAAGGTAACTTCATTAATTGCAACGTTCTGTGAGATATTTCGATAGTTTAATTGGAGGAATTAATGAGTTACCTCCGCAACAAAACACACAATTGATTTGTTGAATCAAAGAAGAAAAGAAGCACACACGCTCAGGTGATCAAGTTGGAGGTTCGGTCGCTGCACGCCTGATAAGTAGAGCCAGACTGAGGAATATTGGGTCCACGATGACGCTGATTTCCAAAATTAGGAGGGTAGGGCCCAGTTTTCTGCAAGTGTGCAGATATACTCAGATGCTGTCGGCGAACGCAGAAACAAATACGATTAAATAGGTATAGATTCTTTATAGATAATTATCATTTTTTGTCTTGACACAGCGATTTTTGATACTCAACGCAACACACAACACTTACTTGATGTCAGAATGTCGTAATTATGTCAGTTATGCCCTTCAAATTATCTACTCTTAGCAAGTGTGGATTTCTGAATATTTTCTGAATAATCGACAAACTGTCGAGCGCCCTATGGTTGTCGTCTTTCCGTGTGGCAACGAAATTAATGTCACACTGTGTAAATCGGCCTTGCTTACATCGACATTTAGTTACAAAAAAACTGTCGTCCTTTAATACTTTATTAAACCCTTGTCATTTCAAGCTGTTAAAATTCTTATTGGGCCATTTTTGTGTAAAATTAATTGCAGAAGTTTTTCTTCACTTCTGGAATTGTAAGTTCGCCACGAACACTTTGCCCGTGGATGGATCAGCTGATTTCGCAATCAATGAGGTCCATCAAATTTCAGTCGAGACAGGGTACGCCACAAAACAGACATTCAGACTCACAAAATATGACCATTCGTAGCTGATCCGCAGCCAGTGCGAACACATTTAGCCTACGTGCAGCCTGTGCGGGCACATTTAACCTATCTACGGTCTGTGCAGACACATCTTAACCGCGTAGAAAAGAATTAACTTTTTACCGCGAAACTTTATCGTTTCCCGTGTAGAATCAATACAGAAAGCAGCCGCCATTTTGAATAATTTCAAATAATTGTGAATAATTTTGTCATAAAAAATCAGTCAACACAACAGACTTTTTTCGTGACTGTCAAGCCACAGATTATTTTCATGGGAGTCAAAATCACAGATTATTTTTCGTGACTGTGAAAGGAAATTAGCTCCAGCTTCCCTTTAACACAGTTTCAACAGCAGTTTAGTGTGTTTACTTTAATACAGGCCGTGTGCTGCTTTACGGAACAAACTATGGCAAATTTCCTACCACACCATTTTTCAAAGTATCTGCCGCTGTGTTAAATTCCACGTGATACATTTACCCCTGTTCGAATCAACCATTCTTCTTGAATTACCGATTCAGCTTTTTCTGCAAATTTCTGACGTGTATCAAAGAAAATGACGCAATAAATCAGAGGGTGGCCTGATGCGTCGGATGGACAATACAATTATGATTTGAGTCTAAATTTTGTTCTATCCTCGCGATAAGGAGAGATCAAAGGTCGAAAGGTGAAGGTAGTCCGTTAGAAGATCTTCAGAATCCTTGATTACGAATTGGAAATGGTATTTTTTTCATCAATCCAGTCCAGGGCGTTAGCTTAATTACAGATGAGGTATGCATAACCCACTAACCTCCAATGAAGCACTGAGGAGTAAAGTGCCTTGCTCAGGGCCACAACACCGTGCTAGAGTCTCGAACTCACCATCCTTTGATAGTGAGTCCGTTACCCTAACCACTGGTCCACGGTGCCTCCACAAAGGTATTTATGCAACGTAGTTCAAATGTACCAAACATCTACCTATATACAGTTTTGACTCAGCCATATTTATTAGAGGGGAAACAGCTATAACTTTTAATGATATTCCACTTCTTTCTCGAAATAAGTGTGTTATCTTCTCTGTTAGGGCAGTTTCATGGTTTCAGTCTGGTCAACACAATACATAATGTACAATGTTCAACAATATGTATGGATTAATGACATCTGGCCTTTTCAACGATAACGTGATGTAACGCACGTAGAGACTATGTTTACTCAAGTAAAAACAATTATTGGCATTTTGACAGAATTTTGGGACTAGAACAAGGACAAGAACTATAACAACAGTATATATGGAAATTTGGATGATGAGTTTTGTTTGAATCGTCTGTTTTTCGAGTTAGAACACAGTTCACTGTACAGATCATGTGGAGACACTAGTACTAGCGTTACAGAGCGGTGATGCAGGTCTCGTCTGTCTTTGTATTGTAAGCACACGGGCACAGGGCGAATACAATGCTATGCCTGTTGTGAAGACATTGCTTTACACTATAGCTGTGCACACAGCAGTGTGTCAGGACCTGAACTCAATGTTATCGACACTGTATACAGCTAAGCACCGACAGACACGTGATAGTCTGAATGTTTTGCATCGTTTACACACGCGTCGCGAGACAACAAACCTGTTATTTCTGAGAATGTTCAAAATCGTACGATTTTAAAGACCTTGTGACAGGTCCGAAAATTCAACACTGTTGACAGAGCACCAATATTTCAGACCTGTGAGTGACACAGTCAAAAGTTACGTAGCTACCTATATTCATGAACTGACAGACCCGAAACAAGGTTACAGATCTGAAGTCTTCTAAAAATGTCCCTGTTACTGTGGTAAATTAACACACACCCTGTAACGGGGACTGGTCAGGGCTATGTATGTCCTGTGGTCTGCTAGTTGATTTCTTGCTGCGTGCAATGTCGTGTCCCCTTCGACGACTATTAATTAGCCTCAAAAAGACATCCAATCGTGAGTATCATAAATAACAATTACATTTACTTAGATGATATAATTTGTTGAATTGGTAATGACACAGTTTCGTATCCTCAATGCCATTTTACTTGTCTTCTTTACCATCAAGAAGATCTGATCAAACAACGGCTCTCTTTGACAATGGCGGAATATGCAAATTTTATCCGTTAAGGTCCTATCATAATTTAACCATAATGGAGAGCGACTCTGAACTCGCCGACAATCGATGGAAACGCGACGAAAAAGCTGCTACAGAATGGTTGATCTGACAGACATTTGGGAGGCAAAACAGCCGATTAATAAGAGAGTCATTTCCAGTTGCCTAGTCGCCACCAGTTGTTGTAACTTCTGTAAGAATCTTTGATATTTGAAGGTGACTGTAGAATTGGTGTGTGACTAATCAATTTAAAGATGTTAAAAATGATAAATGATAAGGACATATAGGTACATTGATATCAAGACAAACTATACTCTTGTACTTGTCCACCCAATTGGATTGTCTCACGAAACAAATCATTGAATGTACGTATGTATGCCATGTAAAATTAGTCCATAACAAAAAATTAAACATGTATGAGTGGACTTTCAATATGTGAGTAACAACGGAGAGCAAAATGGCAGCCATACCGCTATGTTGACTGTCAGAACTAAACAAATCAATGCACACATGTGTGACACATTTATTCACCTTGTGTTTGAATGAGGTAGGTTCTAGCATGTCTGAGTATGCCTTTGGATATATAGGAAATTAACGAAAAATGGCCGTCCTGGAGCCTCATTGGATCAACTTGCAGAACAAATCAACATGAATATGTACGTCATGAGCATATTTCCATTGTGCCATATACTTACGATTGGTTCAGGCGCCTACAGCTCATTGCTCCGGACTAACGAACGAAAAACAACATGGCCAGACAGCAGCCTTATTTGGTCTTACACGAAACAGACTATCGAGCATGCAGCATTCGTATTTTATTTATCTTACACGATCTTTGTAGCAAGCTTGAACGAAATCGGCACAGATATGTCTGAGGAATGAAAAGAAACGTAGTAAAATGGCCGCCTTCCCTTGCAGCCATATTTGATCGTATCGTGAAACAAAGTGAGAACACATGTTTCCCCCGGAGTTCACTGTCCTTCTGCAACGTTGAAAGGAAGCTGCGAAAGGAGTACCTCAGTAATGGATCTGGGACGTACGGACCGCTCAGATGGACGGACGGTCGCAGACATATGAGAGTCATCGCCGAATCGGTAAACGGGAAAATACGAATTCAACAGAGAGGAAATTTCATATGTGTTTGGTTGTTTGTCCTTAAAAACCACATTGGGCGTTGCTTAATACGCGGACTGCTTTCAGTGCCTGTGTCAACTGTGGCTAGACGTAGTTTTGCGAAGACCTCCCTTATCTCTACGTAACATGGCTCACTTTGTTTTTTGTTTTTATGCTAATAATTGATAAATGAGTCATTTGCTAAACATGCCCCATACATGAACAATTCCACTACCCTTCAACAATATGAAATGGGGACATTTACCCGATAAGACTTAAGCAGAATTAAATATTCACTTGTCTCTGCTGCCAGGTGACCTGTAGATAGCTGTAAAGCGCAAAGTAATATGAATTAGTTTTACCGCTCTTGAAAATGACAATTTTATGATCACACATCCTGCTTCGATTCAGTAGCCATAGCCTAAAGGGCAACGCACTGCAAAACGCGCGAATCTCACCGGCGCAGTCGTTTTGGATGCCGATGAGATTTTGACGAGCTCGTAAAATGGAAGTTCAATGTACTCTCCGATCGTAATTTCCTTTTATTGATGATTTCGTCTGACGACTCCGGTGAAATCAGTGTACCAGTTCATATGTGATCTTGAAATAATTGGACGGAACGTGAAATTTCACAGCTATATCTCTCACTGATTTATGGTATTCTTGGAACTTGTGAGAAACAGAACTACCAGGAACGCTTTTAATATCGGTTACTTTTGTGCCAAACATTGAAATCCTGCCATTGAGCTAAGTGTCTTCGCTATGTGTCTCACATGGCGTTGTTATTTGACTCTCGACAAACGAGATGTTGTCCTCAAAAAAGTACACCGTGTCAAGTATATGCTCAACCAAAGGTGGAAATCTTGTCAGTTTTACACCTTGGCCTTGTCCATGGTGATTGCAGGGCCAGAGGGTGAAATATTTAAACCTTTCACCCTATCTCCTTGTACATTAGATCCAATCTGCAGTGCTACTTGCAAACAATAGGATTGTACCACATTGTGGTTATACAACGGTTGGTAGAATTTAGGTCGACAGTCACAGCAAGGTCAGAATTCTGTTTTACTCTTTTACCAAAATTACACTTTTGTTTGTTAAAAATCAAGGACTTTAACACGACGGGTCAAAGTTTCACGCCCTGGTCAGGGCGACGCCGGGGAATGAAATCGTCACATGGTCTCGTTACGATGGTGTGAGTCTTTCTTCTCGGTGCATGGGTGTGTATATACAATCTTGACGAGTACATATAATACCGTTTTTAGATCAATGGTTCAAGTTAGGTAGTTCGGGCCTCGAAATTCGTAGATTTAAACTTTCCCCCAAATCTTTCCTCAAGGGAAATTTTAACCTTTCCGTTTCGAATTCAGGAATAAAAATCAGGGGCAAACGAGCAAAATTTGTACCAGAGAAACAAATCACAAATATTTACCGACAATTGAAATTCAAAATGGCCGCCATCCCTGTATTAACTCTATGGGGAAAATAAAATTTTCAATTTTCACAAAACTAAGCCAGTAAAAACTTTATTTACTCCACAAGTTCAAAATAGGCCCCATCAGCAGTAGACCAAAACAGTATTGTAAGAGTGTGAAGATATTTTCCCGGGGGCGCATTTTATCTTAGTCGCAGCTGTTTTAGTCGATCGTTTCAACCAACGTGGTCCAATTACAAAGTGACCTGACTATATTGACAGAATTGGCAAATTTTTCCCGGAATTCAGAAATGTATCACAAAGTTCTGAGGAGCTTGTCTTGAAATAGGACTGACTCGATGCAAGCTCAGGTAATTTATAATCGTAAATGAGACTAAGTTAGAAAGAAATCCGCCACCATTATGAATTTCAAAAATGTCCATCTCCTGCCGTGCAGATATAATTTCTTTCAAAAATACATATCATCTTTTGACTAAAAATTCATCTACACGACGTCAGATACTTGGAGACACCGTACAAGCGATTCAGCTCATTATATGGCTATCTCACGTTCGTTTTATGTTTTATTCTCTCATGTGCGTAAAGGAAGCAACTTTCATGTAATTTCACCTCG
Organism: Ptychodera flava; assembly: GCF_041260155.1. Taxonomy (NCBI): domain Eukaryota; kingdom Metazoa; phylum Hemichordata; class Enteropneusta; family Ptychoderidae; genus Ptychodera; species Ptychodera flava. Next base: position 16,983,906 of record NC_091936.1, read on the forward strand.
TCCCCGAGTCCTACTGCTAAGTCCACAAAACGTTTAGAAGCACATGGACAGACGGTATCCTCGTGATGATAATGGGAAAATGAGTTATTTTGGATACGCCGACTCGCATTCAGCTCCGAAACCATCGAAGACACATAACTTTTGACGAAGAAAGCCGAAAATAAACACAAGAAGGCAAACGAATAATTATAAAATATATGCCAGTTTCCTGCAAGACGGCTTCAGAATATAGGTTGTAAATTATAACATAGAAAAATATGTGGGTGACCGGGAGCATGTATTTTGTTAAGGTAGGATACGCCTCGGGGACAGATACTTTAACTCTCAAACTTTTACAATGCTTTTCTAATATACCACTTGTGGGGGTTCATTTTAAAGCTCTTGGGTGTAAAAACACTTTTCACCGTCTTAAATTTTCGAAAATCGAAAATTTAATTTTTCTCCATGGAGTTAACACAGGGATGGCGGCCATTTTGAATTTCAAATTTCGGTAAATCGTAGGTGATTCGTTTCTCTATTACCAAAATTTGCACGGTGGCCCGCGATTTATATTTTTGATTTATAAAGAGAATGGTTGAAAGATCCCTTGAAGGAATTTTAAGCACAATTTTAAGTGTTTCACTTTCGAGGCACATACTATCTTAATCAAGTAAGGTCAACTATACATGTGTTACTAAATTTTTATCGACTTTGGTGTAGTTTGCATCCGTTGCAAGTTGATGCCACCTTGTTTATCGGCTGACGATCCACGCGTGCAAAGTTAAATCTCTTAGTTTGTATATCTGAGATAATTTAGAAGAACCGCCCTGTGATATAATTGTCTTTGGGAGCTAGACCGAGCAACGGTCAACGATCAAAATAACAGCGCAGCCACATGTAAGATGAGGTGTCTCCAACAAACAATGCGATAAAAGTTTTGATCTCTGAACCTAGAGTGAAGGGATCACGTGTGGCCGGTTCGTTGCGAGGGTAATTTTTCATGCACGGGTGTTATGCTATCCGTGATGCTGTGAATTATAATGTCACTTTAGCGTTGTAAAGCATGTAAAATTGTGACACCAGTGTATTTTGTGATTTATTGTGTATTTTGAATTATTTTTCTCTCTGTATATAGCGTGCGAAATGAGAATCTGTCGTCCAACTGACATGATGTCGTAAGTGCCCGATGTTCAACTTGTCACCACAGCCAGCATGACTGTAGTGTCACATTGGTTACTGATAGCTTAACGTTGTCGCCAGTAGAATTCATTTGTGCACGTTATCATTTTATGTATTGTACGCGATTGTGTGCGATGTGTTAGCGAGACTAATACTTGTATTTCATCATAGTTTAGATAGGAGGAGAAAAAATTCTATTGCTCTCTAGAAGAATAAAAATCAGAATATTAATAGAGCTCGCAGCTATTGCACGTTTAAGGTGAAACGCTAGATTTCAACTGATTCTCAAGCTTTTCCTAAGGAAACTTCCAACTATACTCTTACCAAATGAGAAATAAGAATATGGAAGGGGTTAGCGTGCAAATTATGGTACTAGAAAAAACAAATTAACCAACATTTCCCGATATTTGACATTCAAAATGGCCGCCATTTCTGCGCTAAATCTTCAATTTTTCTCAAAAACCAGGGTGGTGAAAACGTAGCTCACTCGAAGAGCTTCAAATAAGCCCTCACGAACGGTAGCTATTGTGAACAATTAAGAGTCCGAATGTATGTCCCCTAGGCATCTTCTACCTAAGCTTAAAGTTGCTGCACATGTTTCACGATGAAAAATGATTTGTCGCCGTTATTCGCAACGAGGGACTCTGAAAAATTCAGGGATATTCATGCGTTCTCTTCTCCCCCTCTCCACTCATCACCAAAGAAGCTGTGAATCTGTCGCTCTTGCAGAGTTTCTGAACGGACCTTTGAGCAATTTTCTGATAAAAATCGCGGCTGTATACGGATCTCTGTTGTAAACACTTCAAATAAACGATTCGCCGATAAAGCTGGCTGGCGTTTATCGGGATGAGCTGCTGTTCTTATACGACAGAAAGCACACAGCCCATCAAAATGTCGTCAGGACAACGGTATTTTTGGTGTGTTATTGCAAGCCATATCGCCGACATGGAAATTCCCGTAAATTGCAAGACGTGAAGTCAAATCCCCCACCACGTGATGGACACAATATGTACTGGTGGCAAGTCCATGTTAAATTTTATCTAACAATTCGTCTTGTTCATACTCGTATGCACTTCAGTGATATCTCAATCTCAAGCAGCTTTTAGTAGTCGCCAAAGCTTACAGGGCCGTGATTGGTCAACGTAACGACACCCATACCTATTTTTTTCACCACGAGAAACATTTTCAAACAGAAACAAAATATTTTATCAGGAGGAAGCCCGAAAGGTTTTATGCTGCAATAAAAACGGTCAAAAATGTTGTGTTCGCATGTGTGTCAGCCATTGGACTTGGTATAAGTGGAACAGAAAATATAAGTTGTCATAGCAACCAATTTAGCGCGAAATGTTAAAGGGAAGTAAAAGGTCTTACACTGTGTCAGGCGGTAATCACTTTCCAGTAAAAAGTTAATGGCATTTTAACAGGAACAAATTTAAGCTCAGTGCGCGCAAAACGTTTAGGGACGAGCCATAACATTTTGGGACGGGAGGGCTAACAAATAGCACGATTATTTTCACACGTCAAATCTAAGCAATGGAAGCCTGTAGCGTAATTATTCGTTGAAAGCTAATTGTATTATTGATACACCAACCAAAGAATAGTTTTTAGATTTTTAATTGCTGGTTACGGCGCCTGCTCGTGTAGCAAATGAACACTAGGTATGAGCGTAAATTCACGTATTTAAACCGCCTTTTCTTTTTAGCAAATGTGGTTCTGCAATTCAGTCGGCTGAGATAGTCAATGAAGCTTTGCATTAGGTGTCAAAGTGATGGACACCTTGAAAATTATGATAAAATAGGCTAATCATTGTTTTAGCAGACGAATTACGCTTACCTGACCGCTGGTCGACACGACCCAAAAAAGTCACAAATATCTCCAACGGATGTCACCCTCAGGTTTGGAAACACGTATTCGAAATCCAGCGGCACTTCGAGATCTACAGTAGCGCGAAGTTATGTAGTTCTCAAGTCCCTGCAGCCACAGGCGAGATCGATCGATTTTAAGACTGTGGGCTAGAATTCGGTGCTGCGTGCGCTATTTATCTTGATATTCCTTGGCCATCTGTATACACACCGACAGATGTGACAACCGGAAGATTTCTATTTTTGGGTTATTTGCGCAGAAAACATTTTAAAAATACGTTTTTGGGGACAGCGTCATTGTTTCGGGCCCCCAGTTTGATTTCCACGTGATGTCAAGGTGACCTTTGAGCTTCTGCCACGTGAATTGATGAGAACGGAACGCACAATTTTTTTTCAAAAAAAAAAAAATGACTGCGTTGACAAGTTGATGTGCTTCTGAGTTTTTATTTATTCAGCGACAGCCGAGAGCTCTAGTTGTCTTTTCCCGCCGCGTTTATTGTGTAGTTTAAGCTTTGATGGCCGAAAACAACAATCGGAAGCCCTCCATCTATCATCGATCACTATGGGGTAAACTTATTTTTTTTCATGAAAAACAATCGAGGAATTGCACATGCTCGCACATATCCACACTAACCTCTATATATTCATATATTTCACATTGTTGGAGCCACGTAGAGAATGCTGAGCGAATGGCTCACATCATGTATATTATAAATGGCAGTTTATGCGCATTATTCTTATTCGGTTTATGGTAAGCTTATTCATATTTTCCACGGGAATCCCGAGTTGCGTGTTGAGGAATAAGTTTTAGTCCCACTGGAACAATAATGTTTTAATACAGTAAATATGTTGCCAGGCAAGGTAACATGTTATGTCTGTAGTCTAGAGTTTGGTGATCGTTATAGCGGGTTTACTCGAGCTATCAGCGACTGCGCTTTGTTGAGATTGGCGCTAACACCTTTTAAGCCTGTGCCTACAAACGATTATTTTGTATGAGGAGGCCCTTTGTGTAATAGAAACAAACATTGGTTGACAAACTAATATCGTTGGATTGCTGTTTTTCTGTATGGCCTGACATGACAGGACGATAAACACGTACAGCGGCAGCGTGGAGTCAACCAGACTGACATCGGGCACGTGAGGTGATCAACTTGACCAGACATTTTATACGGTCCCGTGGCAAGCAATCTGTTCAGAATCGAGGTCTCTGCCGTGCCATCAAATAATTACTATCTACATTGCTGCTCTTCACAAACCAAATCAACTCTTATAAGATCGATTTACTCAAAGGAATACAGACACTGGAAGGTCCCTGTATGGTTATTATCGTAGTAACGTTACCCACTTGGCAGAACAACACTTTCTTCGACTTCAAGGAAACGCTCAAGAGCGTCGATACCTGAAGGAACTTTACTAAATGTATTTGGTTGACGATTGGACTTTTTACCCTTTTTACTGATAAATTATGGCTTGTGCAAGAGCTCTTAGTCACACGTTATAATGATTCATAGCGTATGCTGACTGTACACCTATAATTGTACTTAAATCAATCTGATAATTTCCAGATCGGATTTAAGTCTTGCGAACGCAGGCCTGTTGGAGCTGTACTTTGCTCCCGCGTACATCCTAAACGCGTATCGGTCTTGTCCCCAGGTCGTTGCGATGGAAGTATAGAATGATTTGTTGGAATATTTTCCGCAATTGCTTCCGTATTTAGAAACAATAAGCTCTCAAGATTAGCCCCTGGAAATGTACATATCGACTGAGAAATTTAATCAGAATCGCTATTTTTTCAAGTACTTATGATAGTGTATTTTTCAACGGATATGGTAAAAATATCAGCTGTTTAGAATATCGATTAAGGTGTATTAATAGCTGCTGCTTATAGGCAACAGATAAATGCAAATGCAACGCGCATCGTCTTTGGTCCAAAAGTGTATTCAGACCGCACGAGATGCAATTGTGCCTGCCAATCGACAGCACGCTTTTAAACAATGAATTCAAAAACCAACACCGCTCAATGTGAAAAGCGCGCAAAGATCCGAAAATACTTAAACGTTTAAAATAGAAGCACAACCCATATTGGAAGTTTAATGGCAATGCCGACAGAAATCTTGTGATCATGTTTGTTTTAGAAAAGATAATCGAAGTATCGTCATTTCTATTGAGTTACCAGCATTGGTCTATCGTAAGCTCGCTATATCTTTTTCTCCCGCCGCTTTCTTCCGTTTTGAATTTGTCGGCAATTTTAGGAATAATGACATATATATCGGTAAATCAACGCGCCTGCCTATATAAACGAATTAAAGGAATTAAGAAATGTTTTGGATAAAATATCACGCGTTGACTGTCTTCTGTCTAATAATTACTTGTAGATATTGTCTAGAACAATATGGTTGTTTATCAGAACGACTACAATCAAACTGTGAAGTGCTAGTGTCATACCTTACTGTTGGAACGAGAAGTCACCTGTTTGTCGAGACGGCCGTATATATTTTACAGAACAAAACAGTCCATTATACAATAATACGAAAAGAAATATGTACTTTCACTGACCTGTCGAGGTTCTTTGACTAAATGATTAAAACAATTATGAGTTAACATCATTCGCGCAGAAACAAAATAATCATGTAGAATAAGATTCAGATCATGGAGACGTACAATGATGTTAATTCATGCGCACAAACGATACAGTGTTTTATTATTTCTGCATCGCGAACTACGCTGAAAATTACTGATCGTGTATCCGACGCTATCAGGCAAAGATTGAGTTTCTCACAGCCGTGAAATAACATTAAAATGTTCGAAGTTTGATCAGGAAACAAGAAAAAAAAAGTTTCTTACCGTGATTCGCGCCACAGAGATGTTCAGCTTGTCTTGAAAAAAGGTACTTAAAAGTCCTGATGCTTCAAGTTGACTAAGATACGGCAAAGTGCTATGCTAAAGAGGCCGGCTTGATGTACATGACATTTCTGTAGTTTTTATGACGATTCCCATGGCGACGCCTTGAATGTCAAAATTTGCACAAAGTTTTATGTTAAAATTTACCTCTTCCAACCGTGGGCGTTTTGAATCGACGGTAATTATTGCGTCAAGTTTTCATTTCCTTATCTGGTGATAGTGATAATGCGGTTTAATATCGCACAGTCCCCGTGTGAGTATTGATTGACAAGCCGTATTGTGAAGTTAACGGTGATAATAAATTGAGGGTCATTTCAGTCAAATTAATCCGCCATGGCACAACGCACCGTCGGATGAACAACGCACCTTTCTTCGGCCGTTTTTTTTCTTCAGTCTCCCAGTATATCCCCGTTCCGTTTTGGGTTTGAGGAGTAAAACTGCCTTGCACGGTATCGTTATACCATCTTCGCGAAGAGAAACAGCCAAACAGCGTTCTTCTGATTAGCAGATGACTATATTTTTAAACGTTGTAATAGATTCAGAATTCGATGCAGAATGTTTGTATATGCACAGTGTTCATGTACGGAGGAGTGTGTGCGGATGGTGGCAACTTTCCTTATTACCATTGTTGCGCGGAGACTTTTGAGATCGTGTCATAGAATATGTGTCATTGACATCGCCTGTTTTATAGCATGAATTAGCAGCAATACGAGGGAAAAGATGTACAGACAAATTACAAAGCCGAAGGGCGTAAATTAAAAAAAAGAAGAATTTACGAGTCCGGACGTAGACGGTAGACGCTCGTTCAGGATTACGCTACAAATTAGAAAAACAATTTCATTAGATTTGATTGAAATATACGCATTATAATGTGAGTCTGTCTGTCTGTTTGTTTGGTTTTTTTTTACTTTCACAGCGTTTGCTTCTGAAATAAATACACACAGGATGACATCATAGCAATATTCTTACACGCTTCGCCAACGCCGGTCGTATACAATTTCGAGCTAATCGAACTTGTAAGGGATGATTGCTGAAAGTTAAACTATATTGTGCTTGAGCTTGTTATGATTGCTTGAGGCTTGAAAAATAGTTATTGTCAGTTTTGAAAAAAAAATAAAGAAATTAGCAAAAAAAGGGAAAAACTGAACATATGAGAATCGTTTATCTTTTATAATAATGTAATTATCCAAATACTTCAAGCTGATATTGGAATATTTGAAAAAAAAATGGACCAGCATTTGAATAAACCGTAAAGCTAATTTCAAATATTCTGCAACCGAGTCCACTTTCTCCAGCGAATGCAACAAGTGTCCATAGCCAACGGAATTCATTCAGTCAAACTTTGCAGGACCTGTACCACGGAAAGACTTCCAATGTTTCAATCTGTTTGGCGAAGTCCATCGGGTTGTGTGCTAGCGAATTTAAACACTCGACAGAACGGACGTAGATAGCAGAAACGTGAAAAATGGACTTGTTTTTTGTTTCACGGTGAATTTCGAGGAACTGGGTAAATATTGATAAAAAGATGACGAAGGAGACTGTTGCAATTGATTTTTTGTCCCAGGGTTCGGTGAAAAAATGAACACTGTAGACGTACGGGCGACATGAAGTATCTATGGTTATCTTTAGGGAGCCTTCATAATTTATGGGGAGAGGGGCCGAGTGGAATTTAAAAAACGTAAAAGTTGACCCTTTCAAATTATTCATCATCAATTGTAAAATGTGCCCCCGGTAAAAATTATTGATCTGATAAGATGAAAAACTACGTAATGTGTCATCAAGATGAGCCGCTAGAATTTAACAACACAACAACATGACTTCGCACTTTCGGCTTTTTTTCAGAATTTCGCTCTGTTTACATAACTCCAGTTTCTTGCTCTACTCCCCAAAAGAAGCCCAAAATCTTCAGTATAATGATGGTAAACACAGCTTCCATATGTGGCACGACCATGCAAACTTGAATGCAAGTTTGGACACAAGCAATGCTTCTTGCGCACAATATTGAATTTTGTTGAGAAGCTAAACACTTGGCATTTCATTTCATCCAGCAGTTGGGAGTTGAACAAGAAACTGGAGCTGATACACAGAACACTAAATAAGCAAAAACTAGTATAAATTACAGACAGAGTAACATTGGAAATATTAGACGGTAATCTGCCAGTAGTTACTAATCCATATTATGCTACAAACCGGGATTTTTGCAGTTTGTTGTTTTTGTTTACCAATACAATTAGCACTGTTGCTGGTAGAATCCTATTTATACTGTTCCAAACTTTACACAGAATAAATCTTATTTTCTTCAATTTTTCGAATTTTCTGTTCTATTTTGGTAGTAATGTCATAGTGCTGTGCAAGTCTTTTGTAAAATATAACGCCCTCAAACTGTCTATTGTAAAATTTTCGACCCTCTATAACTGTTTCCACAGGCCCCCTTCCCTATAAAATGAAGGCTCCCTTACCAGCGCCGTATCGTCTACATCAAGGCAGAACACTTCTCGTCACGAACAAGATAGGATTCACCTTTTATTCACCCTTAACCCTTAGCCCTTAACCTTTCAATTCACAGGCTGCATGCTTTATCATTCGATAATCTTTCTCTGTGCGAGCCACAACTTTAAAAAAAGTTTAAAATTGTTTTAGGATTATGAAAGATAAAAATGATTCCTATTCGAAATTTGAACGACACGACCGCTCGCCCTGCAGATTTTAAGCGTGTACTCGTGATTACTCCGCAAAGGACTCGTCATCGGGAGAAAAGCAAACAGTCTCATGGTCGAACTTGAAAAAGCTTTGGATATTTTCTACAGCAAAACGAAATGTAATTGCAAGAAACTACGGCTCTCACTGAAATGTGTCCGGGATGAGATATTAAGAGTTTTCCGGACTTTTGCCTTCGAGAAGGCTTGGCAACGGAAAACGACACTGACGTCATGAATGCCAACGTTTGTCCTCTCCTAAACGTGTTATGCACCCTTACGTGTTTGCCGATCTCGGACTGACGTCATAAATATTCAAATTAGGGAAAAAAATTCTATGGGCGCTACGAGAGTCCTCGAGTTGTGCCTGAGTGCTTCATGAAAACGATACACGGATTTTAAAAGCGGCGCAAGGGCTCGGTCTCTCATTATCCTCGAGCGGAGCCATGGCAACAGGGATTCTGCCGCATCCCGTGCGAGGAAAAATCTCTTCCGTTGCTCTCCACCGTCACGAAACATTCGCAACAGTTTCTGTGGCAATCACACACCAGAGTATTTCAAAATAAAGTCATTCTATCTGTCCATATATGTCATGAAGGGGAAGAGCGAATTCAATAAAAAAAAATACGTGAACAAATGTCAAAGACGCGTTGAGTCACCATCCTCGGGTCTCTAAGGAAACAACGTTGTCGAAAATCATCAGAATAAAAACAAAAATGGAGCGTCATTACTCTTTATTGCGTCAAGAACGTGAGCACGTGTGTACATAACGAATTTATGGGAATAAAATGATCTACGCATGTTTCTAATTAAACGAGCGAAGAAAAAAAATTCTGAATCACCGTCTGCACGTTTTGTAAGGTTAGGCCACGTGCATCTCTAGCTGTATATGGACATGGATTTTATAACTTGTTTATAAATGCCATATAGTGTGGATAATGCTTTAGAGTGCAATTGATTCCTAAAATATTGCGGGTGGTTATAGTCCACAAGATATTTGTACCCCTTTTATTTGGAATTGCAAACTTGTATGGACCATGACCTTCGCCGTTAAGCATCTGCGGCCTTCAAGTTCCTTTCTTGGAGAGTAACTGCTAAAAACGTATCTTTTTATGACGGTATCTTTAAAAGGGATGTTTAACAGACTCTGCTGTCCTCTGACACGTTAAGTTTTTACAGTTAATCTAATTCAATGAATCGCTCCAGAAGATCAAGGGGCTCGCAAACCAAGCGTGACGCAGTGTCGAATTCAGTTAAAGCTTGATTATCGATCAAAGACTCGAAAAAAGCGATAGCGGGCGGACCGCTCTTGGTTTCACTTGGCAGTCACGGGGTAAAATGAACTCTCGAATTATAGTTTTCTTTAATCCATAAGAAAAATTCACGGCGGAATAACTTAGGCAATTTGGAATAACTTGGGCAATTCTGAGCAATAATTTTCCATCTTTCTCTTTTATATGTTGATCGTGTTAGAACATGGTTTTACAGACACACAGCTTTCCTTTCTGAGCGAATGCAAAGATGCCATGGCGCAGCTTGTGTCACAGCGACGAAGCCAAGACGATCTGGCCTTCCGCGATACCATGTTCACGTCCACACATCGAGTCAGCTATACTTGGTATTTCCCTTGTTAAACTTGTCCAGTTTAAGTATCTTTACAGCAACGATACCTCTTCAAGTCTTCAGATACGTGAATGCCACGGTATCATCAATGGTGGCATTACCCACAATGCGTCGTCTCCAGGGACAGTTTGTAAAGCACTTTCATTAGAGCTGAAAATAGCAATTAATATGCGACGTTTCGACGGTAATGTGTCACTCACTGTGTTCCTACAGTTGCAAGACAGCATCGCAGCCGTTGTCAGTGCTCGGGCATTAAAGGTCTAACTTGTTGATCAACCGTTTCTCCGGCGTTTAACATGTAAAACGAGTAATAATTAGCCTATAGGGGGGCCTACTATTCATGGCATTTATGTGAACGAAAATAGTCATCTAAATTTACACCTCAAATATAAACATTGTTGAAGATGATTTTGTGCTACATTAAACAACACTAAACTTCAAATTAAAAAAAATTGATGAAACCAAAAATGTGAAATTCAAGGGTGGCACTCCGGCTAAGCGCGTCATTCAAAACAATGGGCGCGCGCATACATAGCGAGATGACCTTCCATGCAGAATAACATCCCTCAATGAGAGAAATTTACTCGTTTTTAAGCACAGTTGCTCCGCCAAATTCGACACAGATGTAACAGTTAATTTACCCCATAGAGTTAACACAGGAATGGTGGCCATTTTGAATTTGATGAGTCGGTAAGTAAATATCGGGTATTTTGTTTCTTTAGTAAAAATTTTGACGTTGACACTTGATTTTTGATGTCAGACGGGAATAAGTATTTCCCTTGCCGAAAGTTTCAGCGAAAATTTGAGTCTTGCAATTTTGACGGGCCGCGCACTACCTATTCGAAAACAGTCTTTCCAATCAAGCAAACTGTTATTAAGTAATTTCATTTTTATGATAGACTTTCCCTATTGAAACCTCTAAGACATGTTTTTATAAAGACAGTTCTAAGCATGCCTCTATGTACCTAGGACATCTGCAATATATACGTTGTACAAAAATTACACTTCTACTCTAAACAAATTAAGTTACAGTAGTAACGGCTGTAATTATCACTTAGAAATGCTCTCCTTTCCTTGTATCTGAAGATCCTTAAACGATACAGAAGTTACATCACAAAGGGTATAGTTTGAATTCTTAATATTCTGCACCGTCCTTGTCCGAGGTAAAACATTTGAGGTCACAATGAATGAAACTTATATGTGTCTACGAATTGTAAATATGAGTTTGGTCTCGTCTCCTTTGCAATAATCGTTGGTGTAGTTTGGTAGCCCCCATATATACACAACGATACTTTTGATAGTTCCGGATCCATTATTGGGGGAGGGGGTGATTGATATCTCTTACGGAGTACAAATGTAAGGACCCTCATCGGCTGATTTAAAATCCAACTGGAGGCACAAACCACGATATACGTAAGTGAGCTAGAGTTTGCTAATTCCATTCGAACATATTTTACCCGAACGTTTCGATGACAACAACGTGCTCTTCATTTTCACCCTCGTCGTCAGAAGAGTTACTATTAAAAAAAACCCAAAAGATCCCCGTTGTATAGGTCTGGCATTCTGTAGGCTGTCGCTCGTAATTACCATCAACCGTAACACGTACAGGCATCAACTTACCATAAATATTGGCGTCAATAAAGTCAACGCTCATTTCTGCACTCCAAGATCCCCCCTTTTTGAACGACTTCATGCGTGGGAACAGCTGCGGCCAATATCAACGAAACCCCCATTGGCACGATCACGGGGACACGCACTTCGACGACCCCCATTCCGTTGATCAAATAACAATATTCTTCGCATAATAACAAGTGGAGGCTTCCCAGTAATAGCATACATTTGCGCTAAATGTCGTTTCTATTCTCATTTCCCTGATGTACGTGATATTTATGATATGGAGATATTATACTTCAAATTAGTGCTTTAGCGGGCTCTCTTTAACGTCCCTTGCCCACGAAGATTAAATCCCAGAGGGCGTAATATTTGAACGAAATGATGTGTTGTGAATGCGAGTTCAGGTCACTGAATTTAAGTCAGGTAAGTGGACAACCGAGATCAATGACCATTATAACGACACCACTTGCCAAGCTCTAGCACTGAATGGAACTCTGAGTTATGAATAAAACTTGACCGTTTTGGTTACCGAAACAAAAGTATGACATCCTACAAGTACAAGCTCCGCTTCAGGTTCTCCCTACATCCAACATCTACCAAATGGTAGTAGTCTTGAATTGTCCTGGATCAGTCTACAACTGGCAGTTCATGGTCAAAATTCACTGAAAGAAGGAAAATATACCCTCTCTCTATCTCTACCCTGTTTCTTCCCCAGAAAATATACCCTCTCTCTATCTATACCCTGTCTCTGTCCCAGAAAATATAACTCTCTCTATCTCTACTCCGTCTCTGTCCCCTCTGTCTCTGCCTCTCTCTCTCTCTCTCTCTCTCTCTCTCTCTCTCTCTCTCTCTCTCTCCTCTCTCTCTCTCTCTCTCTCTCTCTCTCTCTCTCTCTCTCTCTCTCTCTCTCTCCCCCCTATAAACCGTGTCCGTACTTAATCTCGACTTCAGTTTCAGGTTCAATACCCGATATATGTACCAGATTTACCTACCGGTTGCATGCTAGCCGAGTCACTTTCTGCATTATTGTTGTAGGAAGTCACGTGACCAACTAGCCTCACGTCCAATTTCATTGTCGACTATTACGGCCTTGAAAACGGCTGATTACAGACTATAGTAATGACATGTTCTTGGACTGACTTACTTTACAATAAGTTCGGTGATAATAAATGCGTATCTTTTATTTTAATTTGTGAATTTCACACTGACTTTCTTACTCGTGAGTAACGCAGTGTTGTGGTTTGATATGGCAAATCATCAGGTTACGTTTTAACCGCTGTAATGACGACTATGTACAGTGTTGTCAACATAATTTTTTTTCCGGTAGTTTTCCAATTTAAGAAAAGATTATGCCTTTCGTTCCGTTCACACTTTTGTTCTGTGTGGTGCAAAGTGTGTCCTTCCTCTGAACTCAAAGGATTAAATAATTTGTTCTGTTACACACACACCTGTTGTCACTTTGTATTGAAAAGCACGCCTGTTTTTGGCAGGTGTTATTTATGTGATTGACCGTTTAGCACACCTTCGAAATATCCAACTGGTTGGCCGTGGCAACCTCGAGCTCACAATTCGGAGACGTACACCATCCACGTTCTCACACGTGATTAAACATTTCAAGTTGTTGCTGACGAAGTCTTCCTTCTTGCATAATCAAGTGAATAGATAGCCAGTTTGACACACTTTGATATTTTCACTCTGTTTATTAAAGTTTAAGTACTAATCAAGATTCCCTTTATCACTCATGTTGCTACTTTCCTCGCACTTGCAAACATTAGTGTATTACAAGACACTTGTCATGCAGAAGCTGGCGAGCAATCGCATGCAGAGATAGCAGTAGACGTATTAAGGTAGAACGCGCCTCGGGGACAGATATTCGGACTCTCAAAGTTTTACAATTCTTTTCTGATCTACTACTTGTGGGAGTTCATTTTAAAGCTCTTGGAGAAAGAAAAAAATTAACGGCTTAGTTTTCCGAAATTCGAAAATTTATTTTTTTCCATAGAGTTTACACAGGAATGGCAGCCATTTTGAATTTCAAATAATATTAAATCTTGGTTAATTTTTCTCTAGTGCCGAAAGTTGCAGGATGACCTCTGATTTTTATTCTTGATTTTGAAAGAGAATGGTTGAAAGATTCCCTGAACAAAAGTTTGAACAAAAGTTTAAGTCTTTTACTTTCGAGGCGCATACTACCTTAACACCTCGCACGTGCTCTGTATCGCGTCTTTTTTTGGCAGGAAATATCTTACCGAGTTTCCCCAAGTCGTTTTATAAGGCCACTGGCCACAAAGTCACTATGTTACACCAAGGATAGTAGTCATATGATAGGTTGGTGGTTTCCAAACCGTGCAACCACCTTCCAAAACCCGCATTAAAATGAGGGAGTTTAAGTCGCCTCAAAATATATCGGGTATACCACACTAATTTGTTCTATAAAGGCCTACTGTACTCCAATTTTTTCACAATCTGCAATAATTTCAGAGTAAAGTTACATGAATTTTCGAATAAAAGTGAGAAAGTTAAAAATCATAGGATATATCACAATGGCAAATACAAAACTACTATGGTTTATGGCCTTGTTGTGGACGTTTACTTTGAAGAAGAAGATCAGTGTTCTGCGCATGGTTCCAGAGCAGCCGAGATGACAAGGACATTCACCTTCATCGAAACTAAATCGCCGATATTCAGAGGTTAAAAGTTAGGCAACTGTGGGAAGAAAGGAAAAGAACCGAGTCAGACCGGAATACACAGTGTCTGGAATAAGTCCCGGATTTCAATTAATACCAACGCAACTTACAGAGTAATGGGTTCTGACCAGAAAAATACATACGCAATTTCCATTTGGTTTCATAATGGATGAAATAGGATGCTCACCCACGCGGCGACACTGATAATTGAATACCTCCATGGCACGGTGCTTAATTTTCCCGCCATTAAAAATACAGGAACATTTTCAGTAATCTAGTTACGCATTGTCTAGTTTCATTACACCTCTTCGTATTTTCACAGTTAAAACTCTAGGCCTACAACACTTCAAGTGTGTTGTTTGAAATAACCGACGCAGAAAAAAAGGTGACAAAAAGTTTATGTGGCAAATAAATATACAGGTAATCAATCTATAACATGTATTGTCGTCCCCCCAAAAAAACACTTTGTGATTCGTCTGAAATTAGAACGGGTTAGGTATTATTTTTGGATCGATATTTTAAATTTTTTGACTTGTTACGGCCCTCTTCGCTTTTCCTCGGGTCTTTGTGTATTGAGAAGAGAGCAATTAGTTTTGAACAATCGGGAAAATTATCAAGACTTTAAATCATCTCTTTACTTTTTTGTATGGTTTCTGCCCACGTTGAGCAAATATCAATATTATCCGAGAGTGACTGACGGCGACCTTTTGGAAGAATTTAATAAAAACCGCTTTCATCGCTAAATATAGATTTTCAAGGTCAAGGTCGCCCATAAGACAGTTACGATTGTGGTTGATAATGTTAGCAATCCATAAATTGCCAAATAGGCCATTATTTCAAAATTGATGCAGACAATAACCATGAAAGCAGTTCAAAATGGCTGTCATTTGAAGACACGCCAGAACTCGCTCCGATATAATTTTGTTAATCGTTGATGACGACAAATTTGTCTATGAAGTAAAATTTAATATTTTCGCGAGCTTTTCATATTGCTGCACGGATTTAAGCAGATCCAATTTCACGTGTAATATTTCAGTCATTATACGCCCAACTGTTGCTTCCTTCGAATATATATATTGCGGATATAATAAACTATTTGTGTATACTGCAAGTTTGGTGTCGATAGTGTTGTGTTAAATTTCGTAATATTAGAAAACACATCCTGACACGGAGAATTACTCACGTGACAGTTCAAAGCTGTCGCGATTTCTTCTTCACTATTAAACTGTCTAGTCTGTTACGAAACCCGTTTTTTACGCTACAGACCAATATCCGAAACATTTACAAACATGAAAAAGCCCGTGCAAAAAAAGGGGGAACCCCTTTACAGGACGCAACGACTGTATGTGTAGCAACCATGTTTGCCATATAATGACAGTCGGGGACCGTGTTGTAATACTTATAGGTTGTGAATGTACCGCGAGGTAAATCATGGTCTAAGTCGGGATGATTTTTGACTGTCCGACGGTCATCAACCCGACCAAGGAAGCTTTAAATTGGCTCAAAGTTTTCCTCGTTTCACAGACTTTGCTTGTATGCTAAAATAGCTCGGGCAGGTTTACAGTAACTATGTAGGGTTACCTAAAACGCCTTTTTAGTTTTTCTCTTGACTCGAGCGAAGTGTCGTCGATCTGACTTAAACCCACGAATGAATGACATGGGAGGACAAAAACGTGTCTCATTCGCGGTGAGTTAGTGCGATCTCAGGTAACATTGTGAGGACTGAGGTTCGATGCATTACACCGGTTCAGGGATGGAACATTCGCTCTTTGGAAGGGGGGGTCCAGAAGACAGGCTTGCCATTTTTTCGCGTTCCAAAAGCCACTTAAAGATTTTTCGGGGATTATGCGTGACATACCTATGCGGATCTTATCCATTTTTTTCGGCCCACGCATGAATGAGTATTGTTTTAATAACGTAACACGGATAGCAGTGATTTTTGCTCCGCACGTTCCTTTTCGATGATCACCCCTCCTAAGATCTAATCGTACTTAAATTCAAAGGTTCATGATAGTTTTGTACACTCTCCTGAGAAAGCTGTTTCAAGGAACGTGTATACGCGTCATTTTATACGACACTCGCATGCACAACTAGAAAGTCAATTATACCACACTAGATTAGCAGCAACATTGACAATTCCTCAAAATCTTTACAATGTACATCCTACTTATATGCAATAAAAGTAATATTTGATCGGATTGAACATGTTACAGTACTTTATAAATCTACCGTGCAGCCGATAGATAGTAGAGGGCGATAGAGGGCGGTGTTTCATTCAGTGGCAAAGAACGACTGTCAGGATAGCCAGCGTAACTGCGCAAATTAGCGAGCCTCATTATTTATGGCCTAGGGGGGGGGGGTCGGAGGAATCTGAGGGGGTCACTCAAAAATCGAAAGCTACAAAAGGGGTTGCTCAAAAGTGGAGAACAAGAAGGGGGGGGCTACTCAATTTTGTTGACATGTATTGAAGCATTTAGTGGAGTTACGAATTAATACAACAATAATAGTAAAGATATGTATATTCATACCCGGTATATGTACACATATACAAACACACACACACACACACACACATATATATATATATATATATATATATATATATATATATATATATATATATATATATATATATATATATATATATATATATATATATATATATATCATAATACAGGTGGTTTCAAGTAGAAACTAAAATCTCATTACACTATGTGTTTCACGTTATTGTGATCTTCAGACGAGAATGATCAGCTATTCGACGTGGCAAGCCTTATGTTAGAGGCTAGTACTGAGTACATTTTTCAGTATTTCCTGATTAAAGATTGATATACTTGCCTGATCATTCATGAGAAACGTCTGCTTTCTATATTCTACATTGTATAGGTTACCGATAGGGGAAAATGTGTAAAGCAAGCTAATTCTGATTCTATAAAGTTTAAAACAAGTGGAATGCCTTGACAACAAACCCATATTTTATTGCAAGAAATTAATAATAAACAAAAAGTTTAAAACAAGTTGAATGCCTTGACAACAAACCCTTTCTTTTATTGCAGGAAAATAATAATAAATAATAATTGTGAATAAATGTATGTCTGTCGCTATTTTTTCAAAAATGCAATCTTCATTGAAATCAGTGAACTGGAATATAAGTTTTGGAATACTGTCTCAGATTTCTGTTCCTTTGAGTTTTTTATACGAAAAAAATCTGAAAAAAATACTCCCCAAGTGCCACCAAATAACACCATTTTAATCTCTATTTTTCAAAAGCTCCAACGGCAGGAGGGGGACACCCCCCTCCTGACCCCCCCCCCCCCGTGACCGCTTACACGGTCGTTTGTGGTGCTTTCGCACCACATCTTCACCCTCTTGTAAAAAATCCTACGGAGAACACTGCATGTCATCAGAGCACTGGATACAGACTTGTACATCAGCCCCTGTCACAGCAATGGAACCTCTTTCCGACACAGACCTGTACCACAGGGTTTAATCAGGGTCTGTACAGGGCCTGTCGCAGCAGCAATCCATTTTACTGTATAGATATTTAACTTTCCCAATTTTTTTTTTTTGGTGGGGGGGGAGGGGGGGTTCACTCAAAATTTCTGTAGCAGAGAGGGGGGTTACTCAAACACGTCATGGTTGGCAGGGGGGGGGGTTACTCGAAATTTTGGAGTTTCTAAAGCAATTCCTCCGACCCCCCAGGCCATAAATAATGACGACTCCCTTATATGTCAAAATATAAGAGACGCTGACATCTACTTTCACAGATTCAACTCATTGCCACTCATTATGTAAATAAATTCATATATGTGTCGTCTCATCACGCATCTTGCAGAAAAGAGGTAAATTAAAAGGAGTCTTTGTACCTTCACAGATTTACGTGTCTAAAGTAGGTCTTCGAGAGGTCCGGTCTAACTTACAGTTGCAATCATTGAAAATTTTTCGTACCGTGATTCCATATTTATTTTGCAGGAATCCTTATGGGACTGAAAACACTACACTACAATCGAAAACGGAAACAGTAAGTACAGATTTTGGGTATGTTTTCCACAAAGTTGCTGATCTGAATATTATTTGTTGTACTACCGGTACAGTGTACTACATCAGTGTTCTCCTAAACAACTTAATTTCAAAGACGTTCCAAATTGAAATATTTTGGCCAATAGCCACTGTAGAGTCAATGACACAACAGTGATGGTAACACTTGTTCGTGTGGTAAAGTACTAGCCCTTCAGTCCAGGTTGTCACAGTAGCTAACATTGCACAAACCTTTTTCACTAACACATCTTCCATGAACCCCCTTCATTTCTTTGGTGATTAGTTTCAAAAGGAGGTATCAGGCTACAGTCAAAGCTGTCTGAGTGGTCACCCTTACAGTGCGGTCACCTCCCTATGGTAGTTACCCTGTGGTAGTCCAGTGGCACGTTAAAGGTAGAATGCGCCTCGGGGACAGATATTCGGACTCTCAAACTTTTTCAATTCTTTTCCGATCTACCACTTGTGGGGTTAATTTTAAAGCTCTTGGTGTAAGAAAACTTTTCACTGTCTTAGTTTTTCGAAAATCGATTTTTTTTTTCTCCATAGAGTTAACTCGGGGATGGCGGCCATTTTGAATTTCAAATGTCGGTAAATGTTAGGTAAGTCGTTTCTCCAGTACCAAAACTTGCACGGTGACCCAATTTTTATTCTTGATTTTGAAAGAGTGATTGAAAGATTCCTTGAGGAAAGTTTGAGCGAAAGTTTAGGTCTTTTACTTTCAAGGTGCATACTACCTTAAAGCCCCAATAGCGGCAACTGTGTAATAAACCGATCTCAAAATAACCTCAGTTTTCCGAGAACTTTCTTTGAATAAGATCCATTAGAGACTGAAAAAGTGTGTAACACTGTTATAAGTGTGGAAAGTGGCATGTAATTTCAGGCGTTTCCTTGTAGATTTCCCGCCATTTTCAAAAACTAAAAATATGACAGAGAAAATAAAGATTACAACAACAAAATGTTGGCTATCATGCGTGATGCTTGTTTCTTTTACGACTACGATGTGTATGTGCAGGAAATACTTATTTTTACACTTTTCTGTGGGGGCGCCATTTTATGAGTGCGGCACCTGTTTATTATTCAGCCTGTTAAAACTCATAGGAATGGTCAAAATTAGCAAGCAGTGATACGTCTATACACGTCCTTCAATTAGCGCGTTTACACGAACCAATTTTGGTTTGAAAATAAAATCATGATCATAATTCTTAAAATTAGCAGCTATTGGGGCTTTAATGGCTTTCTACAGAATGGTCGTTCTCTATGGTTGTCAGTGGCCACATGTAATTGCTCCTATTAGGTACAATAACTGTGTAGGCCTATACTATAACTGTCAGCATAGCCGACTCTGAACCACCTGTCAAAAATCCTTTAACTGACGGCAAGAAAGGAGTCTATTTTGGCAATCTCTATAGCCGCATCACATGACCACAAATGCATGTATCATGATTTCCGATATTGAATTTTATCATTGCTATTATATTTTCCTACTTACACCACAAGGAAACACCATATGCACTGAAAGTAAGACCACCTCCATATAGTGGTCACTTATTCTTGGTCCCCAGTGTGACTTCAATGTACAC
Source organism: Ptychodera flava (assembly GCF_041260155.1). Taxonomy (NCBI): domain Eukaryota; kingdom Metazoa; phylum Hemichordata; class Enteropneusta; family Ptychoderidae; genus Ptychodera; species Ptychodera flava. The sequence continues at coordinate 17,004,065 of NC_091936.1, forward strand.
ACGTTGGACTGTATGTAGTTAGTACTTCCTTTGGGCTTATACACTTTCTGGGGGGGGGGAGGGTGAAAAGTTGATCCACATCACACTGACTAGTACAAAACTTCAACAGACACACATAATACTTTTTCGCAATTGAAATTTTATTGGCATTTTGCATGCTCCCTATTGTTGCCAGCATGAGACACCAATATCAGCTGTTCTGAAAAATTTCATTAAATTAATTTACGGACAATCTCCTTGCATCCTCAGACTCGTTTTCCGCCATCTACCCGATGGCCATCCTCCAGAGCAAATTGCCACAAGAGTAAGCCTTGAAAAGGTTTGGCAAGGCAACAAGATCAGACTTTCAATATTGTATCGTACTAGTTTTTATTTTTCAAAGTAAGCCATCATTTTCAGCTTAAGTTGTCCAGACCACAGCTTGAGAAAAGTTGAAAAGCAGCCTCTACTTTTTCACATTGAGGCTTTCATCAGTATCAACCAACCAACCACAAATATATCTTTTCTTAACAGTAGCATCCAAGATGGAAAGAAGAGGGGACTTAAATAACCTTTTTTACTCTCTTTCATATAATAATGGGGATTAAAGGGATATTTGTCAAGCAGATTTGCCACAAGCTTTGATTATTTGAAATGGAAGATTTTGAAAAGAAACACTCCGATCACTCGTTTGGGTTTCATGTACCTATGTCTATACTTTGCGCTATTGATAAGCTGGACACATACAGAGCAGCCAACTTCCATTGATGTTAAGGTAGATGCGTCTCAGAGACACATTCGGACTCTCAAAGTTTTAAAATATTTTTCTGCAGGGGCTCATTTTAAAGCTTTTGGAATAGGACAAATTTTCACTGTCTTAGTTTTTCAAAAACTTGAAAAATTTTGTTTTCCCCTCGTAGAGTTAACATAGGGATGGGGACCTTGTTGAATTTCAAATGTTGGTAAACATTAGGTAACTTGTTTCTCTACAACCAATCTTTGCACAGTGACCCCCAATTTTTATTCTTGATTTGGTGAGAGAATGGTTTATAATTTTATTGAGGAAAGTTTGAGCAAAGTTCAAGTCTTTCACTTTTGAGGCACATACTACCTTAGAGAACTGACATTCATTTAGAAAGGTCAAATATTTAAGAACCTTCAAGTGGTGAGTTTTGCTAATAATCCTCCCCCCCCCCCCCCCCCCCCCCCCCGATATCAGATAATAGGATTGAATTTGAGAGTTCAATATCATGGGGAACCACCACAACTTCCTTTGATATTACAAATACTATATTGATAATTTTCACCTCTTCTGTATTGATCATAGGTTTAAATATCTGGTACAGTGTAAAAGAGCCCCTTGTGTAGTAAAACATGATAAAAATTTCAAAAAAACCATGAACACTGCACTCAAACAAGGAGTAAAAACTCTTTACTAAAATCAGAAAAAAATAGGCCAATATGACAGACCATTTCATTATCACACTCTTGAATTTTATTCTTGGACTGAAATGTACGACTCAAACTGCATTTGAAGAAGTTAATTTTAATCTAACAGAACTTTGTGGCGCGATTCTTTGTCTTGTACAATACCACATTTTCACACTTTAAATTTTGTCTTCTTTATGTCTGTTCTGGCAACACAACATATGCAATGCGCAGGAGGGAGGACATCTTTTGACAATATTTTTGGGGAATTCACTGCTCCTTCATAATGTCCCTGTTTTATAAATGAGATACTACCAACGTAGTGCTGGCTTGAAAACGATTATTGAGTTGTTACACTTTCATGAACCCTTATTTTATCTTTTTGATGAACTGCTCAATTTTACTGACTAATGACAAATGTGATGTTTGACCTTTGACATGACCTTTTGACCTCTTCTCGACACTTCACCCCCTACATCAGTGGCGGAGGGAACCATGTTCACATCAATGGAAGCGGCTGTGGTGGAAAAGTTGGCCACTAAGCTAGCTAACATGCAGATTGGATTTCCCATGGCAAAACCCAATGAAATGTAGGCAATTATGCTGACACCGACCGAATGTTTTATAATTTGTTATTATACTAAACACCATTTTTTTCTTCTATTATGATACTATCACTGTAAAGATCTATATAGTAAATGATGCATGCAGTAAAGCTTTGTACGTCTGTCAAGTGTGTGTGTGTGAGTTTGTATGTGTGTTTGATTTTGACAGTGTCTTCTCTTTAAGTCCCGCTCAGAGGGTTTGCTGTGGTTCTGTTGGGTTTCCAGTAGGTCTGTTGAGTACCCCTGCTGGGTTGAATCCAGGTGGTGGCACCTGGGGTGCAAGCCAGTTGGCTCCTGATTGAAAGAAGAGAGAGGTCAGGAATAACTCAGTCTGGTGTATTTTCGATCTGTCATGCTAAATAACAGAGCGCCCTCTGGGCTGATTGGCTGCACAATGGACTCCAAAGCATTCTCTTTGAATCACAAAAATCTTTCAGACTATGCGTATTGGAATGAGGCTGAATAAGGGATATTTCATGAAATTTCTTTATATCTCAAAGAATTTGCCGATTTAAAAGGTAGCAGGAATGTGGCACTGTAAATATGGTTGAAGAATGTCTTGACTGCCTCATTGACTGGTAGGTATATGATTGCCGACAGAGGTACATATGACATCATGCAGGTATATTTATATTGAGAACATTGGAGAAAATATTTGGGCAGTTGTATTGTAATTTTGCTGGTGAAGTCATTAAGGATTGCAATAATTGACTGAAATGGTTAAAAAGGGTGTAAAATTGTGCTTTTTCATTGTTATATATTGAATCAAACAACAACGATGTCTACATCACATATCACATGTCTTACCTCTGTTGTTGTATGCTGAATGTGGTGGGTAAAAGTTATTTGTGTGTGTGGGTGAATCAACTTCTGTTAGGGTGTGTAAAGATTTCATCCAGTGTGGTGGACTTTCTGATAAATTACCTGCAAATAAACAGAGCAAGACCAATAATGAATGGGATGGGAGCACTCGGTATAATTCTACCGTTTCTCTTTGCCGTGGAAGTACATCAAATTTTGTATCGGAAGACTGACTGCATTTTAAAATAAAAGATAAACAAAAATAACTGTTTTGTTTTGTCTTCTGTACAGGCATGACTTCTTGTCTACAAGGAACATCAGTGCACTAACAATCACTACGAAGTTCTTGATATTGTGTTTCTCAGATGATACCAAGGTACCTTTGCAATTTACCATGTACAAAGACACACACAGCTTTACTAAGATAATCATGTTACGAGTTGTCATTGTCTTGTCGATAATCCAGCTAACAATATTACATGAACAAAACGATAGTTTCCAATGGAGAAACTATTCATTAGGAGCAAATATCCAAATCTTCAACCTTTTCACCCCAAATAAAGCAGGTCGACAATCACCACTGATAGCAATTGGTTGGGATAAACTCGATACTGAAAGGGTTTTTAAAAATTTTCAAACTAAAGAATTTGAATTTCTTACTTTCTCTGTCTGTGTCGGTATTTGTATATGATGCTGAAGGTGTAGATGCAACTGTTATACTTGTTATGATAGCTGGGTCTTGTGATGGCCAGCCACTTTGACCTGCTGAGTTCCAACCATCTGTAAAATAAAATTGAAAAAGTTCAAAAATTAATACGTAAAACAATGGTAATATCTTTTCTTCCAAATGACATCATATTTTCTAGGAAAGATGGTTAGAAATGAAAATACCTGGTTACCAAGGTTACTGGGGCAGTGGAAACTAGGCTTTGCACCTACATCGGCATATGCACATATGTAGAAAATGTTCATGTATGGGTTTTATTGAGAGTAAATTATTGACAATGCAGTCAATCCAAACATTTTCACTGTCAGACTCTCAGCCCCTGCATAAATTAATCCAAGATCTGCTTGTGATTTTCAAATAATGACGCAGGAGCAAAGCTTTTATGATGCAGAGTTACTTATAAAATGTAAGTAGAGACACTTTGAAAGCCTAGATACTGTATGGATCATAGTGTATTGCACAGATAACGTGATGAACACTTAGATAATATTTCTGGGATGAATTTCATCTCTTTAAAGGCCAGGGACTTGATCCCCGGGATCAAGTTTGTTTTAGTCTATGAGAGGACTATGGAGTGTCATAGCCATTTGTTTTCCATTGACATTGTAATCTAATAAGCTTTCCCTGCTAGAAAATCTGACGCCGGCACAGGCCTTTAAAGTTGTTAGTAATAGCTGCTGAGTAATTAACAACATAAAGATGTCTCTGGGATGGTTTTTACACGTTTCTCTAAAATGGCTAGTAATCACATAATTATGAACGGTATGAAATAATTTCTAGAATGACTTCTAAACATCTTTTTGAGATGTTTAGAAATGGCAGTGTGATAAACAGCATACATTCTTCAATGAATTTTACTCAGCTCTTTTAAAATAGCAATGGAAGAGTTTGGTTCAATTAATATTTGAATAATTGTTACATAACATATCAAATGACAGTTCGACAAGATACTGAAGATACACTTGAGAAATTATGGAAAACTACATCAACAAAAACTTCTGAACAGAAGAAAACATGTAACACATGAATATGAATGACTCACCTTTTGCTTGAGTAAAATTTGTTGAGAGATTTGGCTGTCCAAAACTGATGTTGATATTTGGAAGAAGTGCCCGTAAACCATCTTGCCAGTCTTTTGCATTCATATTTGTTGGATCTGGCTGATGCTGAGATCAGAAAAGAGGCAGAGAGATGGTATTTTAGAGGGCAGCAGCAATATATTCTGACAAGACTTCAGTTTACAAGATTGTTGGACCCACTGTTCCACAGATGTCATTGGCTTGTGGATGGGTTTGCATTTTTCAGTCTCTGTCTGATCTGTACCCTGTTCACCCCTGAATCCCAATACACAGGTCCACACTCATTGTTGATAATCATGGGCTTATGTAATACCATGGTGTTGAAAGGGTTACTAAAGCGTGGCCAACTAGCCAAACCTCTGAACTTTTCATCAGCAAATGCTGCCAAACAGATGAGTTTGATAATTGTTTTATAACAAACATGAATACATGTATGAAAATACCCCACTTTAAATACTCTATACCATAATTTTTCAGAGGGGAGGGAGAGGGGAGGAGGTTGTTGACAAATGTTAAGAGCAAAAGTCGGAGGCTTTTGAGATCTGTTGTGTTCATTTTTGATGACACTTACCATTGAGTTGGAAGGCTGAGTGTGTGGCATCCATGACATCATTTTACTACCCACTAAATCTGAAAAAATATCATATGATAATATTACTCAAAACATTTGAAAGCAATCATGATACCAACAAAAACATATAGACTGGAATGCTAGAACAGAAATGAAACAGTATCTACTTCTCAAGTTGACCCAATGGGTGATAATTTGCTAATTAAATGCATCATAATTATCCAAATGCCTACGATATTTGGACACTTGTGTCAGTTTTTGCCTTTTATGTTAAAACAAATCAACAACGAAAGTTTAGAGGACTGACTGCCTTATTTCATGTATACTAATTTTCAAATGGTGGAGAAATAAGTTAGCCTAACAAACTCATACTGAAAACAAGACCACATTCTCGCTTCAGCAAACACTGGCAAGCTTGATACAAATCCTGGAATCCTGGATGGCTCCCGATGTAAATCAATGCTGGGTACGACATATAAATGTCAATGCTCTCCCTGGCTGGTGCATGCACACGCAATATTTTGAACACAGATATGGCTTCACTGACCTGGCCTGTAGGGAGGCCTTGGAGCTGCAGCTGGATTGAAAGCACTGATGTGATTGTTGAAACCTGGCGGGGGAGGGTGAGTTCTGTCTGCTAGTGACGATGGTGCTGAATTTGTGGTTGAATTTGTGGGAGGCGATGAGTTTAACTGTAGTTCTTTTTCCATGATTTCCGCTAAACCTTTAGAAGATTCATCCCAAGGATCAAACCCTGTGTGATAATAGCAGTATTGCATATACATGTAGCAGTATTGCATACAGCAGTACATAGCAGTATTGAACTTTAAGCTGAAAGCATAAATGTTACAACAGAAACTTTCATTTAATGGTATTACATCCAGACTACATCTCACTTCACTGTGGGCAACATACATATGTCCATTTGAAAAATATGTACTGGTACATTCTGGTCTGAGAAAATGTATAAACATAGCTCATCATATACCATAATGTTGCACTTGTCAACAGACCTAGAATTACACTGTCAGCAGAAAACAACGCACAATAAGTGTGTATGGAGATTTCAATGTATGAATTGAGTTCTGTGTTATAGAAATTAGATAGAGTCCACATGTACTGTACATAAAAAGGCACAAGTTTGCTGACAAAAATCATGTAATATGGCAATTTACTGAACACTATTTAAACAAATGTAACAGTATAGCAAACTTTATCCCTTTTGACTCTACAATTTGACTTACCCAGGTCATCTTCTTGTTTATCTTTTAAAGAACTAAACCCAAAAGCCTCTTGCCAATTTGTGGAGCTGGTGATTGGTAATGTGTCATTGCCAAACAAACTGCTTTCTGCTTGCCAGTCTGAAAGAAATCAATCAATCAATCATGTTTTTCTTTCCATCTTTGAATATCACATCAACCCTTTTAAAATCAATAGATTTATATTTGAAACTTAATATTGTGACTGTGACAGGAACGCAACCTCTCTGTAACGCCTAGTACATGTATATGACAACTTCTGAGTCTCATTATATGAGGGAATGCATAAATGATGTGGGCTAGTGTAGACCTATCACTTTGTGACTTTGGCCATGTTTGGCAGATCATACCGATATCTCAGTAATCAAAGAAAGACTTCAATGGCACCTGTGTGCATTGTGCTAATATTTTCTCTTGTAGATGACAGTCATTTCTGGGTAATTACGGTAGAATGTGCCTTGGGGACAGATATTTGGGCTTTCAAATTTTTTCAATACTTTTCTGGTCTACAACTTGCAGAGGCTCATTTTCAAGCTCTTGGAGTAACAACAATTTTCATTGGCTTTTTGAAAATAAAAAATTTTATTTTTACCCACAGGGTTAACACAGGTATAGGGGCCATTTTGAATTTCAAATATCGGTAAATTAATGGTAATTTGTCTCTCTGCTACCAAAATTTGCACGGCGACCTCAATTTTATTCTTGATTTGATGAGAGAATTGTTGAAAGTTTAATTAAGGAAAGTTTGAGCAAAGGTTTAGGTATTCACTTTCATGGCGCATTCTAACCTTGATGATTTTTCATGGTTAATTCATGGCATGTGCACTGTGGGAATCATGAGGGCACTGCTGTCAGCGTTCAGAGCAGAAATACTTTGAACAGGGGCAAGAATCTTATATTTTATCACCACCTTTGACCTCTAAAATGCATTTGTTTTTGTACTTCCAACCCTAAACAACTTTTGGAACACTTTGCCCTTCCGACTTGTAAACTAAAAAGCTATTGAGCTCTAATCACGTCATGACTTTCTCGAATGGAATCTGGAAAACAGACATATATGTAGACTTGTTGCAACTAAGCAAGTACAAATCTATAAGTTTACATTTTCAGTGACTTAAATCTGGTGAAAGTTGAAGCCAAATAAGTATGCTATTATAAACCTGTGTAGTAGGTCTCATCTAATGGCCTAATTTGATATATCTAGCTCAGACATGCACTGTAATTACCTATGATAATCTACATCACAGCACAAATGTACACTCTGTTGGAAGCCACTGACCGAGCAGGTCATTTCAAAGGTCATTGCAGTTGTCTCATACATGTACCAGTATATGTCATCTTGAGCAATAGTTTTACCATGCAAAGCATAGGAACTCTATTTTTGTCACAGTGTTTTTGTTAAGGGTGGTAAGCAACCAAATGTTACTGGGTTTTCCCAGTGATTTAACCAGGGTTCCCCTCGCTAGTATATCAATGCAATTAGATTAGGGGACAGAAGAAATGTTACCGGCATTCCCAACCGTTTACCAATGTATCCCTACCGTAGCCAAACACTGAGTCAACTCTATTCATGAGCACAGTAGACTGAGGGTATTTTGCTTTACCAACCTCCTATGTTGTCTCATTTCACATACAACTTTGTTATCACCATATGATTACAAATCTGACAATCATACATTTTGTTCTGCAAAAACATACATACAATCATACATTTTGATCTGCAGTAGATTACTGTCAAGTTTGTGACAGTCACATGGTTGTCTGGGTAATGTAACTGGGGGGGGGGGGGAGGAGGGGGGTAAGGGGTGAGAGGAGGATTCAGTGCTAGCAGATAGAAGCACCTGGGGAGGTCAAGCAGCCCCATGAATCTCATTTGAAAGTTCTTTGCAAATTTTTTTTCATGAGAAAAAAGGCCCACAACTTACCATTTGCTGGGTTTGGCAGGGCAGTTGCATTTGGCACATTAACTGGTGGTATGACTGGCCTAGGTTGTGGCATAAAACTGTTGGAAAACAATGAGGAGTCATCTGTCCGTAAACTGTCAAATGGTGACCGCCTCTGTTCTGTGGGTCTCTGTTGTGTGTCAACTGCCTGCGCAGTTTGTTGTAATATGTGTGTATCGTTCACTGTCACCACACCATTTGTCTCTATGTAATGCTCCTCTCTTGGACTGGAAAGCTGTGTATTGTTGCTCGACGGAGGCGAGCCTTTCGAAATAATACTTATGTCCTCTCTGCTGTCTGTGAGTGATGTTGGTGACAACTGCGGGATTGGCTGTTGTGGCAGATTTTGAAGTGGTGGAGACGGTTGCTGTTTACAGTTCTCTGTGGACTTTGTTTCTCTGTGTAATGATGGCCATGCCTCTTTATTTGTGTTGGCAACTGGGGGTGGTGACGGGCCTTTCCTGTAAGGAGATGAAAAAGCATACTCCGTTATTACTTGCATGTAATTAAGAATGTTTGTGAATGCTGTCTCAATTTGTAGTGTCATAGTTACAGGTGAGCACAAATTGCCTCTAGACTGCATGAAACACACAATTATAAACATTTTACGCTACATGATGTACAACGTTTACATAGATTTATTGAAGGAATGTTATCAGGTGTTTGACTTACAATATGCATGATGTAAATTTTTTTTCGACATTTCACTAACAATGGACCATGGATGATGACAGCACGCCAATAATGAATGAAAGTAATTCAATGCAGGGGGTAAGGGTCTAGTTCTATTTCAATTAGCCTGTGAAGTTTAACACTGACTAAATGCAAAGATTACACTATAGAACCCCTGTACACATGTGATACTCAATAGGAATTCTGATTTTATTTTGACACTTTTGTTGTTCACAAACTCAATCAATAGTTCAAACTTTCAATGATCTACACAAGCAACTTATTGTGTTTCAGGGAAAGTTCAAAGCATAATGTCATGATCAGATTTTTGCACTTCCAAACTTTGGTTGGGGAAAATTTGAGATCATCTGTGATAAGTTTTGTTTGCTATGAATATGCTTCAATCACCAAGTCTATTACACTTTTCTCACTTTTGTAATAACAAATTTGCAATGTTAATATTGTAATTTATTTTGCAGCAGTACACGTGGGGTATTACAAGTTCTTCCTCTTGGAATTTCAACTATCTCTGTTTAAAAGGACACCATGATCAGAGAATGTTTTTCAAAATTACCTTGGGGTGTTTTGTCTTGGAGCTGCCTGGCCATCTGACACAGTTGTCTGTGCACTACCAGTGCCACCACCACCAAATAACTGATCTAACAGTTTCCTCTCATACTCTTGATGTTTCCTGTAAAAAAAGAAGAAAATAATTTTAAGCCAATTTGTACTTTCTGGCCTACTTACAGAGAGTGGATCATCTTCCTATCTAAGTAATCTTGTTTTCTAGCTTGTTTCATCATCACTTGTAGAAACATCTGCCATAACTCTATTATCCCCATTTCTAAGTGTATAGGACGAAAGTTGCCGTACAATCAATGGGTCTGTACCAATACAACACACTAAACTGTGATACTGTGCTGTACTGCATAAAGCTATTTTTCACCCCTCGTTTAACAGAAATTCACTGATGTTATACTGATTAAGCGTAAATAGTAGTCATAATTTTTTTTGGCTTTAAGATTGAAATGCCTTCAATGTATACAAATTGGAAGTTGGTGGTTTTTGCCTCTACCTTATCGCTGCTTTCCCACTTGCAAGGAACATTATTTGAATAATTCTGAAAAGCATTCTTCACAATTTTACCCTTCACATGCAAGAGTCAGTGCATTATAAAGTAAAATAAACCTTCAAATGAAGCAATTTCAAAACTCAAGTAATTCAGATACATTTTACTAATTTACACAGTTTCCTACCACCTGAGAAATGTTTTCGTTGTGGTGGAGCAGGCATTGTGCTTCAAGTACACTTACCCTAACTGCATGTCTTCTTTTGTAAAACTCGCCGCTTCATCACCAAGTTCATGTAAATACATACAGTCCTACAGGAACAGAAAATATTGGCCATGAGTTTGGTGTAGTTCATAATGACAAAGTGTGAGAAAACTGAAAAATATAATATGTTAGTAAGAACCATATTTGTATATTGCAAAAAGTATACAACCAATCACTATGTGAAACCTTTCTTGCATTCTCTATAAGTTTTTCCTGCCACTTTTAATATGCGTTCTCTTCAAATTCTCTGTTTGATGTTGAAGTCCTACAAAAATTTGAACTTTACCTCACAAGTAAGTGTTAAGTATTAAAACCATCATCAGTTTTAAATTCAATGGAAAGTGCCAACTCTCTGAATTTGTTTATCATCAAAAATACTTCAAGAAGCCATCTTTCTGCAATTGGCATTTACGAGAACAATCTCTTTGGGAAATGAGACACTATCACTGAAAGCCTTCAATATCACCACTCCTAACCTCAGACCAATCCTTGGTATGTCTCAGTTTTACTGTAGCTAAGTTTCTTGTGCATTGCATCTGATATGTGAAGATAAATATAAATTTCTTTCACTTTTTCAGTTCCCTTGACTTGACAGCTTCATCAGCTGTGACTTTTGATGAATTTTCCAATCTTTTTCTTTTCAAAATATTGTAAATTACGGTTTCTTGTCCTACTCCTCAAACCGAGTCAAGATGCCTGGTGTTAAACTTGTAAACACAGCCTGTCCATGTGTAAGAAATCTTTGACAGTATTGACTGCTGAGTTTTTGTCCGGAGAATTCATTTGTCAAAAATACCATTCCTTTTTGTTCAGGATGCAGAGTATTTATACGGATAATATTCTGTATTTCCACACACTTCAGGCACAGAATGTGAAATGTGCTAGTTTTACAGCACAAAAACAATATTGCCAAAACGTTACAGCCATTGTCCCCCCAAGGCAATGAAAGAATTCCATGTCCTTGATTGTGACTTACTGGGTAACACTGATGATAAAACTTACCGGTTTGGGACACTGTGCATTTTTGAGGAAGTGACTACAATATTTTGTAGTTCCCAAAGATGCTTTCAATGTTCTCCCGTCGACAAACACATTGTTGACTGCCTGTATGGCCTTTAATGCATCTTCTGATCTTTGGTACGTCACATATGCACTTGCACTGGGTCCCTGGGGGTATAGAAAAACCATGATAATTTTGCATTTGCACACTGAAACTTGTAAGTCATGATACTAAGTGTACATACATTGCTTGTCAAAATCTTAAACATTTAACGATTTGTATAAATCCCTTATAATATAAATAGGTTTGAAAGTAGTCAATCAATTCTGTTTACCATATACAAACTACTGCTGCTAAACTTGTCATTAAAAAGCTACAAGTAGTGTAATATGGCTCTTATGGTACTTCATTTACTTTGTTAAACTCTTCTTTGGCAAATTATTTGAGGTTTACATGTAAAAGAAGAGTGCAAGTAAGCAATACACTTAAAGTAGCGCTGACAGCTGCAGTTACACAGAATAATTCTGAGCTTCATATTACCAACTAAAATATAGGCTGGATTTTTTTTAATCATAAGTCTGTTTTGAAGTTTCTTTCCGATCTAAATGTGTTATTTCATGGCTGTCGAGCATTGATGTTAGTAATGCAGTACAGGTATATTTGATGACACATTTGTGAATGTCACTGTGCTATGTATACAGATATTACAGCTACAGAGGTCATTTCAACTTCCTATTGAGATTTATAACACATTTCAGAATAAGTGAAGTGAAATTGTTGGATTTTTGAAATATTATAATTAGCAAAATATTATAATTTATGATGAAAATAAATTTTCCCGGTTGAATTTAGGAAAATAATACACTGATAATTGTTTTATTGGCCTACCTGTGAGCCTGCATACGATGTGCTTTGGTTGATTACCACTTTAAGGATCTTACCAAATTTGCCAAAATACTCATGCTTTTTCAAAATCTGCAGAAAAAAGGATGGTTCATTCATTAACTTTGCAATGTACAAAATGGAAGAAATTATCTTTTTGAGCTGGACAATTTCTCTACACATACATACATACATACATACATACCTATATAAATATGTACATACATACATACATACATACATACATACATACCGTACTCGTCCGAGTATAAGCCCCCGGTTCGGCAACACTAAACAGCTGTAAAACTAGGGGAGGGGCTTATACTCGAGCAACCCCATGCTATCTGGCGCGGCATGGACGCATAATTTATGCTAATTTTATGCACGATTTTTTTCAACACCACTCGATCTTTCTATCGCTTTCAAAATCGACTTACACATCCAAAGAAACTGATTGTACAATCTCTGAACACAGAAGTGACATTTTGGTGAAATTCAGCGTCAAAAAACCCCCAAACTTGAAACAAAGACGTCATGTATGCTGCTGATCAACAGTAATGTGAACAGGCATGCATTGCTTACACGGAAAGGCAACTCAATATTCCAGTATCAAACTGTCTACATCTTGTGAAAACAACAACATAGCAGTGAAAATTGTAATAGTCACCAGGAAAAGTCTTCACAAATGAAAGGATAATTGCTTCAAACAAAAGAAACTGCATGTTTCAAGCATGAAAACATCGTGGCTGTGCATGAAAATGAACAATGGCCGACGTGAGTGAGACTATTCTATTTAGGCGACGGGGGTGAGTAGGGTCAAAGAATCAAGATAGTACTGGGAAAACGTGTCATTTTCCTTACGATGCTGTCAAGGGAACTCCAGTTTCCCATTGTTTTAACATCTTTTAATGATTTCTTTATTATCTAAAAGTAATTTTACCAAGTTAAATGACCAAATATACTCTCCTAACCTTTCTGTATTTGAGTTACACTAGGGTAGGGGCTTATACACGGATGTAATGCATTTTCTAAAATCCTCTGAAATCAGTAGGGGGGCTTATACACGAGCAGGGGCTTATACTCGGACGAGTACGGTACATACATACATACATACACACACACATACATACACAGTGATGAAGAGTTTCTTTAAGTTTTGGGAGAGTACCTTTTGTTTTCAGACTTGACTTTGTAGTGGCTATTCTTTTCAGGGCTGTGACTGATATTGGGAACACACTAAAATTTTTTTTTTTTTGTCTTTACAAAGGACAACACTCACCTCTGGATCTGCCAGCCTCTGTGACAGCCCAACCACAAATACAAGATTCTTCTGCACAACCCTACATGAAGAGAAGAAGGTGTGAATACCTGAAGTTATGCAGTTTGTTAAATGACTGTGCTTTGGGTAATGATTGATATAAATATGGAATTATTGCACAAAATATTGTTTTCTGTAAAGGAATGCCAAACAGGATGTACTGTACAAGATTTGTAGCATTGAGGACAATGTACAGAATATACTGAAGTCAAGATATAAATCCTAGTATTTTGTGAATATTATTATGCAATTTTGAATTCAATGGGCAAAGTTGAAAATACAGTACTTTCAGAATGTCCTCTATGTACATTTGGCCGTGCGATTGCATGCTGTATGAGTCCCGTGTGTCACCTGTGCATACACTGACAGGACAAAAATTCAACATATGTGGGTGTAGAAATTACATTTCAGCAGAATTACTTAACATAAATTTACAGGTTTTGGAGAATCTTTGTATACTATGTGACTTAACAATTGTGAAATTTAGTTTTCAAAACATTATCTGATCTTGTTGAGTTTCCTGTTCTTTACATAAAACAGCTGTGAGGTCAAAGGTCAAATAGTGCCCAATAGAGCAAAAGGTTATTGGACAGTCAGGTATATCGGTTACTGTGATTCGACTCTGAGTTCAGTAATACTTAGATTCCCTATATGAGGAAAACTCAACAGACTACAGGAAAATGTGTAAAATAATTGTATTTAAATAACACCTGATTGAAATCCTTCGACAATGGCATTCATGCAAGTTGCAAGAATTTGCACATCTGACAAATAGTGCCATGCCTCTCCTATGGATGCAAACAACAAGTCTTTCAAAACTTTGGGAAGTGAAATTCAAGACAATGGTGATATTAAAGCAATCTGCCTTTTAATGTGATAAACTTGTCAAGTCACATTTTCACAAAGAAAACAACTGGTTAGTTGCACTGAAGTGGGTGACATTCTGCAGCATGTTCAAACTATTTCATCCTTCAGCTGGAATTAACTGCAAGTTTCCTGATAAATCAAATTAACCTCCTGGTTTCAGCAAACTTGAACTGATACCAGCCTATGAACCTGGCAGACCGAAGGATGAAGAATTACTTGGGAACAAAATATACTCACTCCACCTGTTTCCACTAACTTGTCTCGGAGTGGTTACAAAGTACATCTCAAGGAGTGAAATGTGAGACATGAGTGAGTTTTGCCTTACCTGACACTGGCCAAATGTTTCCTATTTTCTGATATTTTCTGCTTCCTCTGTATGTCTTTTTGCTTCTTTTCATTCTTAATCTTTTGTAGCCTGACATGAAGAAAAAGAAAAAAAACATTGTAAATAGTCTGTAAAACGCAGTCAATGTATGACTTTCAAAGTCATGGTCTTGGCAAAGGAATTTCCCTAAAAGATGAAACCTTTATGTTGCTAAGTTCCCATTTTCTTTAAAGCATCAATGAACCTCTTTGAATGTACAGCCTATCACATTACGACTTTGTTTTAATTTTCAATGTCTAACAAATCCCTTGAAATGAACTTTTGGGAAGAAAAACTATGGTGTTTACGCTTGATCAGCATATCCTGTTAGTTTACTACGTCTGAATACTGAACAGCAATACATCTACTGATCTAGCACAATCATTATGTATGTAACAAAAATCTTTGACGTGAAACAAAAGCAACCAAACTGTCCTTCTCTTGTTCTTCATTTAAAAGATATTTAGCCCAGCAGTTAGCATACTTATATTGACATGGTCACTACACATTACGTGTACATGTACATTTAACAAAGGGACTAAACCATTTCCCAAATTTCTCATGACTGAGCAGTATTCATTGATGTGTTTCCTATTGGATTCAACTTTCACTTTCACTCCTGCTTTTTGGAGGATATCTTGTATCAAGAAGTATCTATAATCTACTGTGCATCACTGCAGATCTTAGTGATATTACTACATGTAAAACTATATTGCAAAGGGGCTCTAAGAAATCAAACTTCATGAATTCCTGCAATCAACTCACTATGATTGCTGCTGTACAAGGAAATTCATTTTCACAAACATTGTGTAACATAATGGATAATGTAAACATACTGTAAACAACCACTTGAATATAGTATGAATTTGGTGTTGCATATAAATTTGGATTTACAAGTCACTCAGGTTCACAAATCAAAATGATGACAATCAATCAACTATATTATCATTGACAAATCAGGCCACTGTTACACATCAGCTCATTAACATAATAGTCAGATGGCGTCAAAATATTTAAGTAGGAAGGTATTGGATACCCAAGGGAATTATCTGTCCAAGTATACATGTAATTTTGCTGTATACAGTAAACAGTTAGCTGGCAGTATTCATGGTAGGGCTTGCTATGTTTTTGAATCCACAGCAACCTTCATTTTGTGCAGTCCGTGCATGCCACTGGCGAAGGGAAAACAACAGTTGCATACTCATGTGATATATCATTCTATTATTAAAATGTGTAATAGACTTCAAGTCCTAAATGTATTTACCAATATACTATAGCATGTATTTCAACCTGACAAAGTAGCTGTGCATATTATAAATTCCACCTTGGGCATTTCAAATACAGTAAAACAGGTTATGACACTCTCTATTACTATTATAATTGTTATTATTATTTATTATTATTGATTACATAAACATTCTGTCCTCCAGCCTATGGTACAATACAAACCTGGAACACATCAATGAATATTATTGTCATTCATTCTTATTATATTTCATTGCATGGAGCCAACTCTATAAACAGGGTTTGTATTGTGCATCTCTCAAGCGCAAAGTGTATATTTCTGATATGTGCACCTGGTCTTTTACCTAGACATTCTTCACGTACAATGACACATCTAACATTCATATTGTGTGACACACAGAATAAATTCATTGAGCGCGTCTTCTTTTAAGCTCAAATTGTGTCACTCTAGTCAGATGTTCTCTGACCAAAGGCTTGTTCATTTTTCATGCCACGTAATGAGTTTGGGGTCTATTACTATAAATCATATCCATCTTTGATCTATGGGTGCATATCATTTGAGCTGATCACTTATGGAATCCTATAGATATAACAACAATTTTGTGTCCTTTTTAACAGCATACACATTATCTCTGTCACTTTGCCTACTGAATGTAATGTTCTATTTCCCAAAATAGGTTACCCCAGACTACTCAATGTGGTTATACACATACATGTAAAACATGTTGATTGGTTAAATTCACATAAATCCATGTTGGTTGAATTCACATCAATAAGTCGCTTTGCATTAAGGCTTTGTGGGTATTAACAAAGATATTGTTGGCTTCTTTGTTTCCCAACGGTGGAAATTAACTGTCAGGAAATTAAAGAATCCTTGCATTACTTCTATTTTACCATATTCATTTCAAGCAATCACAATTTGAAATATGATATATGTATTCTGAGAGACTCACTCTTCTTCTGTTAAAGGTTTGAAATCAGCGGGATGTTCTGGATAAGGCTTCCTACATGCTGGACACAGACCATTTTCATCAGTACGAATACGATGCCAACAGAAGCGACATATCTGCAAAAGGTTAGAGAAGAAACAACACGTCATGAATATTAGTAGACGACAAACATATCTAATTACTTCTACAATATGTATCAGTTATATTTAATATTACAAAAATGATATTGTCTTTGAGATGTACAAAAGTTGCCTGCAAAATTACCCTGGTGATAAGAGTGATACAAAATTTAACACATAGAGTTACTTCTTATTTTGAACTAGATTTGTTGTTTTTATTATTCACTAACTTTCTCTTGATAAAATTCATGTCTCAGGAATAAATGTACAAATTTTATTTCAAAAATTTTATTTAAAAAATTAACAGTCAACAAATATCGTAACATTTATGCCACTAAATTCTAAGTGACGCTATATATTTTTACAGCACAAACAATTACAGCATTTGAATGCAGCTTTTGAACACTTTGAATGTGTTGACAAACTTTTTGATGACATTACAGTGAAATTACAGCAGGAAATCTATGATTATGGGGAACTTCAATGGGGTAAATTTTTTGCTATAAACAGCCTTTACAGCAGCTAGCAGGTATGTGGGTATTAAGATAACAAACAAAATATAAAACGTATTTTCCTTGGGTGATGGTGTAAGCAGGTCTGGGGATAATTGACAATTTGTTGTCATGTAGGACACATGCTGTCATTTGTTATCAACAATGGAATATGTCAAACAAATATGTATCTTGGCACTGTCACTTTGCCCTGTGTTGAGATAGATCACTATCCTTAATGGACATGTACACAGCAGATTCAACAGTCTGAACTAAAATACTTGAAATATTTAAAGTGGCATACATTGCGTAAATGGGTAAATTGGCTATGGTAGCAGTTGGAGTGACCCATTGGATTTTCCTTTCAGATACTGTATATCATGACGATGATGTGATCACGTTTAGTTTGTTATTTTTATCCTAAATGGCTGAACAGTTTTGATGAGAATTCACTTAGATAAATGCTAGAAATAATTTGCTTTTTTTTGAATAATTACCTGGTAACCACAGGTGCATGGGAAAAAGTTGACATCATCCATTTCCAGAGGTTCCATGCACAGGGGACACTGCAAGGAAAATCAGGCACAAGATGAGTTGTTTTCACAGATGTAATCGAGAGCCAACTGACCATGTCAGGGTAGATGAGAACAGATGATGTTACAACAAATTACATGCATTATCCTGCAATAGTGTATACTTGTAACATTGACTTCTGATACAAATGCCCTCCATATGCACTGGGTCAATGTAAACCCTGACCTAGATATGCTATATTTGTTGGGCAATAGGAGTGCCAAGAATTCAGCTTTATATAAACAGCAAATGCTCTGCTGTGGAGTGGAGACCATACACAGCTAACTGTTAAACACCATTTGATGTTGACAGCCTGCCTAAACACCAGAGGACCAGTAATTATCATTGTGTAAACTTTGCTCTACTTAGTATCACTGCATCTACATATTGTTTTGGAAGGCAATTCTGCAGCGAACCAATAAAGGCGTCCCAATCTCCGATTTGATAAACCCTGCAATTGAGCCTTATCTGCAGCTGCAGTTCTGATCAGCAACAACAAAAACGTGAAAGGTGCTGTAACTCGCTGTATTTTTTCTCTAAATATTTTGTTGTGATAAAGACATTCAATCATGGATAACAAGTGAAAAGGTACCCATGGCTATCTGATCATCCTGGTTTTACAGACACTTCCATCATAATTCATGTGGTTGCAAACAATCACAAAATGAAAAGTATAAGTCTGATCAGTTTACAGTCACACAGTAAATATACTCTACTTTTTGCTCTGTACACTTCCATATATTTGGAAGATTGCTTCAAAATAGGGCCAATAAGGAAATACTTTGTTTATAATGAGCTATCAATCCCAATAGAATGACCTCTGTTTAAATCTCTGATAAGACTAGCCAAAATTAGCTACAGCATTGGAATGTAACCAGCTCAATGTAATAGCACCATCATCATATTTGAATGGCTTTAAAAGTAACATCAAATCCACCCAAATCTCTTCCATGTTACCTGTCCAAGCATTGCCACACTTTGGCAGATAAGGATAATGTAAGAACATACATGTAAGAGTGAGATTTTTGTAATGCTAACCATAAAGTTAACAATGTAGTAGCTTTTAAAGTAAAAGCAACTGCCATTAAGTCTTAGGGAAGGGTTATCAGAAGGAATTTTGAAGTCGAGTTTAGTTTCTGATTCCCTTTCTCTTCTAAAAGCTGGATGAGTGAGCCGCTACATAACTCAAACTGTCTCAATGTTCCTATTTCTCACCCCCTTCCTTTCCTTTTTCTCCCTCCTCTGTAATTTGATTCATTTCTTCGTTAACAAACTCCCTGAGAAATCATTTTCAGACAGATTTAAAAAGTTGACAATGTGTACCATTAACCTCCTGGGTGTCTGTAACAACTAAATATAATATTGTGAAATATTTTTTATGTGTTTGCTTGTGGAGCTACCTTTTCTAATGAATAAATGTACCCTGAAATGATATCCTTTTTCCTCTCTGATCATAAAGTTTAAAAACACTGACATGACGGCGATGAGGCATGTGACTGACATGTCCATGAGTATATTAAATAAGCTATTCTATGAGTTTTGCAGTTCATGTCTGCATTTTCTCTATACTGCATTCTTCATTTTTTCACTGTAATCAAAGCATGTTGTACACACACATGATTCTGTGCAACAATACAAACATGCTAACTGCCACATTTTGGCACCTCCAATTAAATATAATTTGATGAGTGACATAGTATCAATACATTACTACTGGGACTGTAATTACCAAACATTACACAGCTCATATGCATATACTCATATAAAATAACATAAATATTCTACTAGTGAGATATTCAAGTCATAATATTATGATGCCTTAATGAAACATACATTTCAATATTTAAATATTCACACTATAGCAAAGCAAGTAACTTTCATGCACAAACAATGATTTTTCTTGAGGATTTGTTTCACGTAATTTCGAATGTTTATAGAGACATAAAAATTCACAGCCTCATATCGTATTGGCTTCAGGTATGTCCCGTTTTCGAAAGCTTTTAAACAAATACTTCCTTGCTTTTTGTTGTCATGGTATATACAATTGATAGGGTATTCCCCAACATACTACACATGGGATTTCCTAAAAACTGTCCTTTCTATGACCTTTCCTGAAGCGCTGGAACTAATGTCAATGGCCTCATGTAAACAGTGACCAGACCAGGATTTGATTGAACTACTCCAAAATATAACCGCAGAATGAAAGTTTCTTCTCACAATTAAATTTTTTTCATTGAATAATTCCCCAAACAACTATTCAATAGCTACTTGTCTCGAATTGTAATGGTACTTACCTCCATTGCATCGTCATGGTTGTTATTGTTGGCCATGGTGATTTCTGATGGTTCACTAATAACAGACGAAAAGCTACGGTAGATTTTGAAATACTGTAAATGTTTCCTAAATTAAGTTCCTCGCAATGTTTTACACGGATGCTCGACTTCGATCAAAATACTGCAAAATAATGAAGAAAACACCGAAGTCAACACAAACTTAAGTCACGTGTCATGGAGAATCCTTAACGTCCCCTTGCCATCTTTAGTTTTATGACATCATCAAAATGAAAGCTGGATCTCCCGATGCCTACATCAATATTATTGATTACAATGACATAAAAGATATATTTGAACCGATTCAATTCCAAAATCATGGTGAAGACATTTTTATACGACGATCATCTGGACCACTCCCACACTGACCGTGAACAGGATGAGCAGTTGTTCGGCAACGGACATTACTAAGGCTAATTCTATATTACAAGGGTGGCTCTATATTTTTTTCGAACATGTCTATTCATTATAAGAGCAACTGGGCATAATATGCCTGAAATATTTCCCAAGTATGCTGAAGACATATAAAACATGGCTGACGCATATCGACTTAGGGCAGATGTGCGAGAATGATCGTTTCCATTGACAGTGTATAATGTACACACCCTTCGGCTGACCGATCGTGTGAAAGTCGCTGCAAAGATCGTCGACCAAGGGCCATCTCTTATTATTCAAATTATTGCTTTCAAAATGCGTATTCCGCTGCCGCTACTGGACGTGTAAGCTTCCTAAATTACAGTTAGTGTTGCACTGACAAGTGTACGTATTTCACAAAGCTCCGCAAACATTAATCTAATCGACCTACACAATTTCAGTCGGACAAAATTTCGCTGTACCGTCCGTGGTCGCTGCCTTGAATATCGCGAAAATTTTGGTAAATATCAAAGCTTAATTATTTGAAGAATCAATTAGGAGGCGCTAGGTCATCATTCGTGCACAAATTGGGTGTAAATCTTTAAAATCTGACTATATGTTTTCGCTCACCTCTATGATTCTGCTTTCCAATATACAGTACAGTGAATTTTACTAAATGACGTAATTGCGCATTGCTCTGCGCACGTCACCCGGATGTTCGTCAGACCAAATTCGCAAAGTAGCATGGGAAAATGAAATATGTCTGCCGAAGGCTGACGTTCGCTACGAAATTCGGATGTCAACATGTCATATGAGCATTGCCTAGTTGCATACTGAGAGCTTTATCAACAATTGTAATTCCAGCTTGAACACATAGCTTACCATGTCTTTCAAGAGAGAAGGGGACGACTTCAGTTTGTTGAATATTATAAAAGTTAGTACATCATTTGCAAAATATAGTCTGACTCCAGGACTGAGGATTTGTATACTATTAGGTTTAGGGAGGTGAGGTAGGAACTTTTGGCTTCATGTTGACTCTGAATCGTGGTGGACTATGATTTTAGACGTGTCGCGTATTGGGATAATGCACAACAAATGCCCATAAGAGAGCTTAGGCGAGACATCATATAGTGTGGCTACACACCTTGAAGAGGAGGATAGGTGGATAGATAGGTGCACATTCATTCACTGATGATGGACATTTAGAGTTTTGCAAAGTACACATGTACTACATAAACTCTGGAAACTTATTTCATTCATGAAGTTTACGCTACCCCCAGACGTGACCATAGGTAGACCATAGCAATAAGATCTATAGTCGGCGCATGGGTCATCCTCACGTTCGGGGTGCTGTGTGCATGTCAGGTCACGGTTAGGTGCATTTTCTTCAGGTACAATCTGGAATTGCCCAAGGATGGAAGAGGTTGCTATAGAGACGTTGCATGTCATTACGACTTCATGCGGAGGGGGTAGGGTGGGTTAAATGGGAGAGTGAGCATGAGCATGGCGGTACCAAACGTACCTCCATGATATGAGCAAGGAGCTAGCTCACTGTTAGCTGCAGTGCAGTCGCTTGAGGTTTTGCCTTGGGTTTTGGGTCTGGCAGCTAGCTTGCTGTGTCTTGTGTAATACCTCAATGAGATGAGTAACTGAAGTACATGTACTCTGATTCTGAAGTTTTTCTCACAATGTGTCATCTGTATTTAAGTTTTTGGGTAGGCCTTTTTGAAGTACATGTACATATCAACCAATGTCTTATCTGTAACCAATGACAATTAGCTGTATGTTAACATAAAAAGTAGCAGAGTCCTTCTTCAGTAGTCTATGTGCCATGGATGGAAGGACCGTGATCTAGTCTAGTTTGATAGCCATACAAACTTTCTGAAAAGTGTTTATGCAATTAAATTTTACGTTATAGTAAAATTGTACAAAGTTTCAGATTACTGGCCAACAAAACCACTTTTACAGTAACAATGACAAAACATAACCTCTGCCGACTGCTTGCCCTCACAGTAATATTGTCACACAATAATCAGCTAAATATTACCCAGTGTGCCTTTGGTCTTAGAAACTCCTCGTGGCAATTTAGGAATCTTGCCAGTGTCAGTCATATAGCAGAATGTGTAGTATGTAAAATTTCCTTGTGCAAGGGAGAACTTTTGCAAGTCAGTGTTGCATCAGTATAGAGAGAACACCCATGTGCATTGAACCATTGTATGCCTTGTCTTTGATACTGGTACTTCAGACCGTCCTTTTTTTTAACTCCACATTTAGACATAGCCTGGGCAATGAGCAGGTAAATGTTAGTGGGGTTCCCCAGTCATTTTACCAGGGTTTCCCTTGGTATATCAATGCGGTCAGATTAGGGGACAACAGCAATGTCAGGGGGTTCCCAAGTCATTTACCATTATTCCCCAACCTTAGCAAAAACACTGACCGACATTGGATGTTTAGGGAATTTACAGCCGGCACAGACTGGAGATAGTATTCCAATATCCACAGTCTGTGCATAGTGACATATGTATCATTGTTTTAATTTCCTTTGCTTTTGTAATTGTAGAAAAGAAGAGTTTCTGAATTACTGGCAAATGATATTCCCAATGATGAGGCCATACTCATGGCAAATGGAAGGCAAGTCCACTAGTGATGCATTTTTTCTGTATTTTACACTTTAAGGTAGTACACGCCTCAAAAGTGAAAGACTTAAACTTTTGCTCAAACTTAGATTCATTGAAGCTTTCAACCATTCTCTTACCAAATCAAGAATAAATATCAAGAGTCACTGAGCAAAATTTGGTACCAGAGAAATAATTATGGTAATATTTACCTGAATCACAGTCCTTGTGCCTGAATTCAAAAATGGCTGCCGTCCCTGTATTAATTCTATGCTAGAAAAGTAAAATTTTTGATTTTCCAAAAAAACTAAGATGATAAAAAGTTACCTTATTCAAAGAGCTTTAAAATGAGCCCCCACAAGTGGTAGATCAGAAGAGAATTGTAAAAATTTGAGAGTCTGAATATATAACTCTGAGGCTTAACAAGCAGGCATCGCAAGTTTCAGTCATTGAGGCATTTCCATTGTCTAATCGATTAATGGTAATCACCAAATCTTCGGATTGACCAGAATGGAGGGGGGGGGGGGGGGCTGAAAATTTTGAAATGCACAAACATGAATTTACAATTTATTAAATTAATCATACAACCACTGCCATCTTAGGAATTGCATTATTTTTTTTTTCACTTTCTAGGTATGCATGCTGTGTGTGTCATCACAGGCCAGTGTTTGATACTGTTGATATGCTGTCGGTTCATAGGAAAGGCAAGAAACATGCAGCAAGTAAGCTTTATTCATTTGTTCGGTCTTCATCTAATATTATATTTGTATTACCGAATTCCTTGCACCACAAGCACAAAGAGATAGTGACAAAGTATCAGAATTCTGCAGCAAACAATGATATGGAATTTGATCCGTTGGAGATCCAGGACTGAATCATTTATAGGATCCGTTGGAGATCCAGGACTGAATCATTTATAGGCTGTAGAGAGTTCATAGGTCATGCAGGCCAGGTGCAGCAGAACAGAATCAATACTTTTATAATGGAATTGCGTGATAAAGATGACGTGTACAAGTAGACTTAGATTCAGTGAATCTAACCTGACATCAGCCCTCGTACCCTGCAATACTGGAAGGATTTACTCGACAATGCTTCTATTCCGCCATAATTACGAAACAGCGTTTCTTCACTCCACATTGAATTTTTTGACCCCAGCCTACAAAATTTAATTTTTTTTACTTCCTTAAATCATGTTCAGCTGCCACGCAGTGTCCAGAAACAACAAGTGTTAAATACTGAAAAAATCACTTACCGGGAAAGTATATGTGAAGTTTTAACTAGTCAATGTTTTCAGTGGCTACAATCACAAATGTTTTTACTTCTCTAAACTCGGCATATTGATACTTTTTCAGCATTTCAAAAGTATTTGGCGATGGTCTATACCATTACAACTTCCACCTTACTGCAGTAGGTCTTATAAAAAATGTTTCTGATAACCTTACGTACCCTGTTTTATATCTCTCAGCACGGTCCTACAGGACCACGCTATGAGCAAAAATATTTTTGCATTTTTGAAAGTAATACGCTGATGTCTCAACTTTTCTGTCTTCTTTGACAGCGAGTGAGCTAAAAATAAAAATTAATCTTCCTGCCTAACCTAGCAGGTTTTTTGAAGCCCTGTATTGCAGGAAGCATGCTTTTTAATTCCGTCTTACTTTTTTTAATGCTGGCGGACCTCTCTTTGATTGTCTACAGCCCTGTGTTTATTGTTTGAGCAGCCAAGTGGAACACTCTTTTGAAGATGACAAAGTTCAAAAGTTTAATGATTCTCAGTGAATTAAGAAACAAACAATGCATCTATTGTAAATTGGAGACATGTTATCGTAGACAATATGCCCTGAAGGGTCACATAATTACAAGTATGGTCTCCAAGGTGGACTTTAAGAGACATATTCCTGATGAGACTAATCAAAAGGCAAACTTTTATCCCAAAGAATTTTCAAAATTCTGTCAAAAAACAAGGGCTGGGATGGTGTAAATTAGATATGTACCATGCACAACAAAACGTTGAGTAATAAAATTAATATTCACCCTGAAAGAAGTTTGTCAGTGGATTGTACCAGACTTGCCCATAGAGTTATTGTAACATGACTACACAAAGTATTACTAATCCATAAAGTGCCATGCGGTAAGATACTTGTACATGCCCAAGGACAAAATTAGTATTTTGTACTTTCTTGAAACGAGGAATTTCACTCTCGTTGAGATTGTAGGGAAGCAAAATTATCTAAGCGATGTGAAGAATGTGTTGCAAAAACAAAGACAAAGGCTTGTTTGTATCCTTGAGTATGTTTTATACAATTACAATAGATATCTGTAACAAAGTTCTCTATAAAGTAGCATCAAAGAGAGCAGAGTACAGCACCAGTATAATAACATATACGTCATGAAAAATGTGCTGATTGTGATCGTAAGTTTGTTTCTAAAATTAGCATCATGCGTGCAGCATTGGTGACTACCAACAGAAATTCATACAAAAAACAATGGCATGTGTTATGAACTGTTTCAGTTTAGATCCCTTAGGATGTGATCTTTATAGTTTTTTGGCTCCATTTATGCCATATGTAT
This sequence comes from Ptychodera flava, assembly GCF_041260155.1. NCBI lineage: Eukaryota > Metazoa > Hemichordata > Enteropneusta > Ptychoderidae > Ptychodera > Ptychodera flava. The sequence continues at coordinate 17,030,139 of NC_091936.1, forward strand.
ATGGCAATATAATATATGGCAATATAGGTGATATTCGTATAGGCTCGAAAAATGTCTGTCGTCTGATGTATGTATATATGTGTGTGTATGTTTGTTTGTTTGTTTGTTTATAATAGCATAGGTGTAACATAATGTATCATTTTTGTCTTTTCTTGTCACATGTAATTTTGTGAAAGACTTGTCAAAAATGTCAGAAAATAATTTTATCACTCAGGAGGCAGCCAAACAGCTATTGATATAAATTGTGAATGGAAGTGTTTTTACATGTAAGTAGACTATGACTTTGAATGCAATGACATTTTGAATTGAAAGGGAGAGTTATTTATAATTGCCCCTTCCACTATGATTTGAAAATTCACCCTTTCTACTCCCCACTCTCCCCTCTCCCTGCATCCTACCAGGACAACTTTCCACTGGCCCTTTCCCCGATATGTAGTTTCTCACCTCTTGCTGCCAGATGATTTGCCTTCCCCGTCAGCAAGCCCCAGAAAACAACCAATTCAAGCTCTGTACCTGTACCTTTTTGTCTAAGTTGGTTAGCCAAGATTCTTTGTACGCTGCTAGGCTGATAAATCTGTTTGTGATGATCTGTCTATATATCCATATGTTTGCAAGGTACATCAATTATGCAGTGTTAATGGCATAGGTAGGACTTTCTCACCGCATCCTTATTCGCTATGAGGCTTTTTACATCTCTCCATTTCGTTGATGTATTCTCAGTGGTGTGACTGTGAGAGGCATTGTCTAGTGAAATCCTCACTGGCTATGTCAACTGACTCAGGTACATTAGCTGCATGATATACATTGTTAATGGCTGATGAACACAACAACATCACGTTGCTAATTACATGTATTACCATGTGTGCCTCGAAATTGAAAGATGTAAGATTTTGCTCAAACTTTCAGTGAAGAAACTTTAATCCGTTTCCTTTTTGAAATCAAGAATAGAAATCAGGGGTCACTATGTTAAATTTGGTAAAAGAGAAAATAATTACCCAATATTTCCTGACACTTGAAATTCAAAATGGCTGCCATCCCTGTGTTAACTTAATGGAGGAAAAATACAATTTTCAGTTTTTCACCAAAAAAAGGCCGTTGGAAATTTTACTTACTTCATGAGCTTCAAAATGAGCCCCCAAAATTGGTAGACCGAAAAAAAAGAATATTATAGTTTTGGAGTCCAAATATCTTTCCCAGAGGCACGTTCTACTTTAAAGAGGGTCTCGGAGTGAGTCTGAAATCAGGTCAATGCTCATTCTGTAACCAGGGACAATATATATATATGTATATAGAGGGTGACATTGTGTGATGTTATTCTCTTTCAGATCTAGAGAGATATTATCGCAATCAGAAAGAGATTGCCGACCTCAAATTGAAACGAGCTCATGAGCAGTATTTAAAAATCACTGAACAAAAGCAAGAGGTACAGTATGATCTGATAGAGTTGTTGCTCCGTTCTGATCTAATCTCATAGATGAGCAATCTTTCAAATAGTAATGTGCATTCACTTCACTGTATGCCAACCGTAATGTTGAACTTCCTGGCTTATGTCGTAGATTTGATTCATTGTGTTGTCAGGATTTCTCAGGATGTCTCTGACTTTCAAACATACTCCAGAACAAAGCCCTAGAAAGTCTTATAGCAACATAAAGTATTTGTGCTGTCTGTAATACTGACCATAGACAGTCTTCTGTTCTACTGCCCATGTACTGACTGAACAGACTTACTGAATCCTAGTGTGACAGACATTGATTAGCACCCAGACAATATAACATTAGAATTATTCCAATAGCTTTCTCTGTACCCTGGCAGATTCAAAATAACCCATCTCATCAGTGGCAGTTTTTGAAACATGACAAATTCAATAGACAGTGGGCAAGGTTATGTTACATAGTTGCTCCCTTAAACTCTACATCCCTTCAACACTAGAGTTAAATTTTACGTGCCTTGTTCATCACGGCAGATTGTCGGAAGCACTGGTCGTGCTTGGAATGCGATGATTGTTCCACGACTCTCATTCCTGGCAGTCCTGGAAACGTGACACACTCAATAGACTGGACAGATTTTGATATATGCTGGCAGCTTACCCCCCTGGATACCTTCAGAGAGTTAGATGGTACAAGCATAGTTCATTAAATCTATAATACAGAATAGGCGTCCTAGGGGTGATGGAAGACATCAATGTAAAATAATCACTCAACCTTCATAAATTCTTACATGACTAGGCCGGAGATGGACACGGGGATGCCGCAATGCCCAAACTTGTCTCTGAGACACACAAGACTGCCAAGCATGCATTGCTGAAGATGACACCTTATAACAGCTGTGTACAACGTGGAAAGAAAGAACAAATGAAAAGGTCAGTGACCTGTACTGTCACTCTTGACAAGTAGAACGGTTTACTTTAACCTCTGACCCCACTAGGTCACTCTGCATTACATCTGCAAGTTCACTTTCTTGTTATGATGTCTTTATTTTGAAATTTTTTTTTCAAGTGTCAGGATTTGATCCCTCGGTGAATTAATTGTCTGCAAACTACAACAACACAGAAATGGACCCAGACATTGTAGTTTCAAACTTACTTTATGCTTTCATTATTGCCAATGTAACATTTTTACACACAAATTGTTTTTTAAATTAGAGAGGACAACATATTAAAAAGAAAATGAAATTTAAACTCCTTTAATGAAAACCTGAAAGAAAAAATTGAAAACGATATTCTCAATCAAAAGTAGAAAAATCAAAAGGGTATTAACAAGCAAAATGAAGAATTATATTGAATTGTAGACTGTTCAAGTAGAACCAATGTTTGGATTAACAAATTCCAATTCTTTTCCAATAAATGCATTTATTGAGTGTGTTTGAATATTGGTTTTATGCTGGCTGAAGATAATTAATCATCTTTAAATAATGTAGATCTTCTGTCGATGTCCAGTGAACCATATCACTCATGTCCCCATATAATATATGGTATTTACAACTGAAATAATACACTGGTATTTTTGAAATGTGTACAGGTAAACTATTTCATTCTGACTGCAAAGATTGCCTTTCTTAACACTGAGTCAGTTATGGCATACAGGCTTTGATAAAAAAAATGATTTGTGGTCAATACTGGGTGTTCAAAAGGTAATTTTGAATTGGTGAAATTTTGTAAACCTGAAACAAAAAACACATGAAATATTGCTTACAAATCAGTCACAGAATCTATTCAGGTTTATGCATAATTGCCTTTTGGTTGAGAAAGTAGCTCTATCAGAGGAAAATTCGTCTTTTATGCTCACTAATATAAATTTCTTTAAAGTGAGAAGTTTCAGTATGTACTGTAAAATTATGTAAATTGGTGTTGGAGGTTAACAGCTATTTTAGCCTTTGTTCTTCACAGTTTTTACATTGATATAAAATTTTCTGTTATTTTCTTAAATCTCTCCACTTGCAGTGATAGTTCTGACAGTAAAGGTAAAGGATTGTTTTTCCAGTCAAAGAAGCGTCGGCTGAAGCCTGGAATGTTAGTCAACCAAGCTACAGGAATGATGTCAGGAGCATATGTTTCTAAAAGACTTCACAAGCAAGGACAGCTAGGACATGTTGAGACAAGTACCAGTATTTCGGGCAGTGACAAACATTCAGACGCAAGCAGTTCAGAAGTGGCCACAACAGGTGGCCATGCTGAAGACACATTGACATTGATCTCAAGGATACCGGCAGAATTAGTCCATGCGCCTCCCCCGCCACCGCCTCCAGAGGGCGCAGTCACACAGGTGCCATCGACCTCGACAGATATGCAAACTGCTTCCCCAAGGGCAGGTGATTCATGCAACTCAAATAATAAACAGGTGAAATCTAAAACAGAGGAAGCTTTGGAGGATTATGACAGAGACAGGCGGAAAGCTGAAGTAGAGTATTACGTCAAAATGAAAAGGTGTGTTAATTTTCTGACTAGTGAACACATGTATTTTTATGTGAATGGGAAAATCAGTTGTTGTTAGTCAAATGGAACAGTAGTGCAAGTTGTGACTTTAATGTTGACGTAGACATTAATCTAAATTTAAAGTTTGCAAATTTAGTGTATAGTTCGTGAACGTCTTGCATGGTAGCATCCCCTCTATGCTAATATTACACACCACTGACCCAAGAATGGCCTCTGACGCAAGGAAAGTTTGTTTGGTATTATATTGGTGTAAGGGCTGATTCATGGAAACTTCAAGAAATTATTCAACTGAAAGAGTTTCAGAAATTTTAAAAGTTGGAGGTTGCATAACTTTTGAATTGAGAGAGAGAGAGAGAGAGAGAGAGAGAGAGAGAGAGAGAGAGAGAGAGAGAGAGTCGTCAAAATAGAATATATCAGTGATTGACGACCTTTTCATCAAAATTTGGCTCGTCTTGTTATACTCTGGCACGTTGTCATTTTCTAGTCTGTTTGCATCTTGTCTAAATTCCGCAGTTCCGGTTGGATCATGGATCACAGAAGTGGCAAGTGGGTGAAGGACGAGAATGCAGAGTTTGACTCAGACGAAGAGGAACCACCTCTACACCCTCCATCATGACATAAAATGTGAAACGCACCTTTTGAAGTAGATTGTGCGAAGGAAAACACCAAAATGAAATTAGACTGTGTGTCATACACAATTATCAATCCGTACTTGAATTCTCTGCTTTCAAGGTTTCATGTCAAGAAAGACAAGGGATCTGGCAATATCAACAGTACACATATTTCTGTTTTATGAAAATGGGAGTGTTTTCTTCCCAATATTGTAATATTTCTGAATAAAATATCAATATTTTTTATTAACCTATTTGTTCTGAATACTTTCAACCTGAGCATATCCCATGTCTCCATTCATAGTTATCTATCCATGATTTGCCTGGCAGAGTTCTGTCACTGTTGTAATTCAGTCAAAACTTTGCGAGGAAAACTATTCCTTCTGTTCAAGAAAAAATTCCATATTCTCAGACAAATGTCTACCATTTATATTTTTACTATTCACCTCAAGCCCTGAGAGCATTGTCATTTTTGTTTGCATTTTATCATTAGTCCAGGATGTACAGTATGCATACAACTGGAAATGCCAAATAAAAATATTATACGGTCAGCCGAATTTATGAAAAATGAATTGTTAGGCGTTTGAGAGTAATTAAATTGTATAAACCAACATTGGAGTCAAATTTTATCGGCAGAGGTCAAATAAAAATAATATATGACATTATAGAATACATTGAGGCGCAGTTACTCATAATTGGGTATTGGCCTGCGTGTATGCGACTTTTCTCACGTACAAAAATCCCGCCTACGCTTTCATGTGTTTCTGTGACCTTGACTGACCTCCGAGTCTGTGAGTGAATGACTGGTGACGTCAGCACCGACCTCGCTAACGATATCGGTAAGTAAGACGGCGTCATTAAAAACAGTTATCGTTGATGACACAGTCCCCACTTGTTAATGGGTACTTTGATTACATGTCCTCAGAGAGGATAGAGTCCTCTTCATTAATTAGTCTGTGATAAAATACTTGATACAGATGACGCTCAATGGCCAAGAATGAGTTCCATGGTGATGAAAACATAAAACCAATGTAGCCACCATCCTAAAGTTCAGAAAATGAGTCAACTAGGAATTAATCAACAGGATGTGCAAAACATTTGTGCACACAATTCTAACACTTGACAGATTATCACTTGTACCATATTTCATAAAGTTTGATGCAGTATTTACAACACTATGAGATCAACATCTGTATCAAGTTTCATCACATTTGACGTTGTATTAATTTATGGCTATATCACCCTAATTAGGAAAGTTCATTACTTATGCAATTACAAATTAATTAAAATGACACTGATAAATGTCTTTTTCAATGTTAAAGCAATGTGAGCTTAACATCAGTTATCATCTGTATAAAGTTTCATGAATTGATGCAGTACATATTTCTTGACATATCAGCCTACTTACAAAACTTCAATAATTGACATGTTACTGCTACATGACGTGAAACAAATTGACGAGCATATGTATGAAATACTCGTAGGTCAATGTCCTTGTACCAACTTTGAATGATACTGGTGGAAATATGTCTGATTATGGCTCTGTGCATTTGAAAATTGTAACATAATCACCGCCATGCAGCAATATTTGATCTTACTGTTTCAAAACTCAACACGTATATGTATGACGTAAGTCAATGTACATGTACCAACTTTGAATAAGATCAGTTGAGACTTGCAGAGTTATGGCTCTCGACATGAAACAACCATAACAAAATTGCTACCATGTGGCCATATTGGACCATCTCGTGAAACCAATCGACATACATAATAAGTCAATGTCCTTGTACCAACTTTGAATAATTTCGCTTGATACATGTCTGAGTTATGGTTCCAGACATGAAAAAATCGGAAAAAAAATGGCCACAAAACAAATCAATGTGCATATGTATGACATAGGTCACTGTCCTTGTACAATGATTAAAATTGGTGAATAAAATAAGTTGAGACATGCCCAAGTTTTGGCTAAGGACACGAAAAAATTGTAACAAAATGGCTGCCATGCAGCCATATTGGATCATATCATGAAACAAATTTACATACATATGTATGACATAGGTTAATGTCCTTGTACCAACTTTGAATAAAATCGGTTGAGATATGCCTGAGAGTATTATGGCTCTGTACATGAAAAAGTCGTAACAAAATGGCCGCAAGGCAGCCATATTGGATCGTATCACATAACAAATTGACATGCATATGTATGACATTAGTCAATCTCCTTTTACCAACTTTGAATAAAATCGGTCGAAACATATCTGAGTTATGGCTCTGTACATGAAAACATCGTAATAAATGGCTGCCTTGCGGCCATATTGGATCGTATCACATAACAAATTGACGTATATATGTATAACAAATTGACGTGCATATCTATGACATTGGTCAATGTCCTTGTACCAACGTTGAATAAAATCGGTTGAAACATGTCTGAGTTATGGCTCTGTACATGAAAGAATCGTAATAAAATGGCCGCCTGGCGGCCATATTGGATCGTATCACAAACAAGTTGACGTGCATATCTATGACATTAGTCAATGTCCTTGTACCAACTTTGAATAAAATCGGTTGAAACATGTCTGAGATATGGCTCTATACATGAAAAAATCGTAATAAAATGGCGGCCTGGCGGCCATATTGGATCGTATCACAAAACAAATTGACGTGCATATCTATGACATTAGTCAATGTCCTTGTACCAACTTTGAATAAAATAGGTTGAAACATGTCTGAGTTATGGCTCTATACATGAAAAAATCGTAATAAAATGGCCGCCTGGCGGCCATATTGGATCGTATCACAAAACAAATTGACGTGCATATCTATGACATTGGTCAATGTCCTTGTACCAACTTTGAATAAAATCGGTTGAAACATGTCTGAGTTATGGCTCTGTACATGTAAAAATCGTAATAAAATGGCCGCCTGGCGGCCATATTGGATCGTATCACAAAACAAATAGACGTGCATCTGTATCACATATGTAGTAATCCTTGTACCAAGTTTGAATGAATCGCTTCTTGCATCTCTGAGATATCTGCGTGAACGGACGCACGCACGCACGCACGCACGCACGCACGGACGCACGCACGGACATGACCAAACCTATAAGTCCCCCCGGACGGTGTCCGTGGGGACGAAAACCAAGTCACTCGACTTGCGCCATAATCACCTTTTTATCGAAAACGATATCTGTGTTGAAGAGGGCGAAAGTCAAGTCCAATTTCACGATATCGTTTGCGTCATTGGAGAGGTTATGTATACCTCGCGTAGAGTTTCCAGCTCAGAAAAGATCGCAGTGCCGGACAGTAAAGTTCACGTTCAACTCATAAATAAACACGATGTGATGTAATTAAACTTGACGACTATAACCCATGTAAATGTATTTCAATGGTTTTTCAAGAGGATCTGAGGGTTGGTGTCCAGAACAGTCTCAGAAGTCATCGGGAGACATCGGTCGCCATAGCATTTATTCAGGCGAAAAATAATATAAATGGAGAGCCTATTGCCGATTTTTAAAATGCATTATTAAATAACGCTTATCCTTAAACAACATGCTCTCAGAATCGTATTTGATATACTTCTCCCTTTTAAACAGTTCAATGTTATGGATTCTGGTTAGGGAGTCTAATCGAAATAACAAACAGATAATAAAAATGTAAGTGATAGTTGTGGAGTGATGATGAGGAGGAGGAGGAGGAGGAGGAGGAAGATGATGATGAAGATGATGATTAACGTTATAACAGCGAAATACAATGGGCATTCTTGTAGCACTTTATAACAAACCATGAAATGGACAAACTCAGCGCTCGACTGCTCAATTAGATATTTGCCAGTCTTTCCGTTTTATGACCGAGGCGGATACGAAACATACCTAGTTGAAGAATATACTCATGCGACTAGAAATGTCAATGTCACGGCCATTTGATCAAGGTACATTATGGTCATTCGTTCCATGGTGGTTTTTCTGAGTATGCGCGATATATATTTCGATACAAATTTATTACCAGCTGCGTGCGTGATCCATATCGCGACTCTTAAGTTCTATTCTTGGCTTTCGTCATACATCGATCTGAATACCCACAATCGATACCATTTTGTTGAATTGAAATGCTGACACTATGGCTCTGCTTTTCGTTGGAATGTAAGCGTGAACAGCCAACATGGTAAATTGTGAAGTGCACGGTAGCTGGCGGTCACGGTCAGCTCACCGGACCCTTTGGGTTGGCCTTGAACCTTGATGATATGTCAAATCACAAACCTGACCTATTAACGAGTTCTTTCGAATTTTCCTTTTTTAAATTTGTTACTTACTTTCTTTAAGCGCTTTGTAACATTGAGTAAATAATACTGACGTCACCGCTAAGCACTGCTTGAGGTAATGGTATATTTTCGACCTTGTTTTTAGTATGTTTATAAATACTGAACAGTATGACTTACCGATTTATGAAAAAAAATGAAAATGTAATGTTAAAGATATTGCGATTTGTCATAGCAATAGAGGTGAAACTTGCACAAACGGGAAATGCGTACATGCAAAACTACCGGTGACCCATTTACTAACTATGGCTATTCAATCGAAACGGGCGCGCTCCCTCACTGTTGCCATGGCAGCGGAACAAAACTGCGGAAAACAGCGAAAGCGATTCGCTCACAGCTCAGTGAAGCGCTGTATCTGATGTAGGTCTCAAAACCATGCACCGAGTTGTGGCAAAGCTATGGAGGTGAGCTCAGTGTGATTTATTTTAATCCCTTGCTCTTTCGGGGCTCGCGCCCATTCTATAGTGAGTCTTTTGATCTGCGTTGAGTTACTTACGCGAGCAGATAAGTGTGTACACTTGTCTCGGTGTTGGTTCTCGCATTGTTATGCAAATAACGTTGTGGTGTCTCCCATAGATATGGCGTAAACATGTCATCGCCGGGAGTCCTTGTCTTCAAGATTCTGTCACGTCCAACGACAGACGCTGCGGAAATTCTCGAAAACTAAACTCCCTGATTTATTTCAGCCTGACCCGGGTGGACTAGATAAAATGGGTTGCGGGGCATCGTCGAGCTCGTCCGGAGCTTCGAGCGCTCAGGCCGGATTTCAGCCACAAACTCAGAATCAGGCAGCAGGTGGACAAACGAAGGGCAAACACGTCACAAATACCGATGTTGATGTGGGAAGGCTAGGCCCCATACAAGTCGCAAGGCAGCCGTTTGCGCCGCCAGGATCGCCCGTGAGTATCAGAATATTGTTAGGCCTATATGAATTTTGTTATGTGAATTTCATTATGAAGATGTTTTTCGAATGACCCGTATCTGGAATTCAACATTATTATTTTCATTGTGCTGTGGTGACCGTGATCGTGTATATTACGGTCAACAATAGCCCGGATGTGCCGAGACATCCGAATCTCAGGCAGCATCTTCTGATTTGAGCACTCCGGATGATCTCTTAATACCATTGATAACGACAGAATAATCTTTACCATGAGAAGCATAAACGGTTTCAATCTCAATTATCGAACGCCGCATCTTATTTTTGGCTATGGGTGTGGTTAGATCGATATCCGAACAAACAGGTGTGAGGTTCATGTACACCGAGGTTTAGTCCACCATGCGATTGTTTACCATGCAGATACTTTCACTGGTACCCCCGATCGATCTTTAAGAGCGCTTTCAAGAGAAAACGAAATGGTCGGTGAAAGTCACGATTTAAAAGCTGAAGTACATTTGACCATGGAGTTGTCTCGCATACACCTTCATCATTGATTTGACCATGATCACAGAGCCGCCGTGATATCGGCTGTAGTCCTACCGATAGCGTCATGAATCACAGTGCCTCTCTCCACGATTTAGAAGACTTAGATCTCATGAAAACTTTTGTAAAAAATGGTTTAAAATTTTACGGACAGTTGTTCATAACCTAAATCAATTAAGTCGATAGTGATATAGAAATACAGAGATGTTCATATATCGGTTGCTCTGAGTAGGAAAGAACTGAACACTAGCCATTGTCCGACATTTTCAGTTTAGGCCAAAAAAACCAAACAAATTGTGCTGTTCCGATAATATGATTTTCAAAAATAGGGTAGTTAGGTCGGCAGGGATTTTTATTTTCCAAAATTATCTTATTTTTAAATATGCATTTTTCAGGGGTTCAGGGTGGTCAAACACTGGCCACAACATTTCCAGAAAAATGTGTCATAAGCTTACATATAGAAGGAAAAAAAAACCATAAAAGACATCCTCATTCAAGCAAAAATCAAATGCCAAGTAACGAACGCGTGATTTTACGGGTTTATCGTTCTTAATTTACTTCCGTGTTTACGTAGCTCTAAAAAGTTTAGGGTCGGCAGGTAAAAATTGGGGTAGGTCAGGTTATCGGAACAGCACAATATTTTTGTTCGGCCTTATAAGCACTCGTTCACACATGCGCAATGGCTGAAAAGGACAAATATTTTTTGCTGCCTCTCAGTCTGAAGGAGTAAATTTTCAACGTTTTCAGTAACCTAATTTCGTAAGAATAACGTGTATTTGAGCATATCATGAAAAATATTGCTACTGTATCGCTGTACAGACTTGATTTCGAAATCACTGGCCGATACTTCATGTAAGAAGTCAATGAATGTTGGAGGAAACGTTTTTCAATGAGAATACATCTGACCATCGACCCCGGGCCAGCAATGTCGCTTTTATTCCTCGACAAGCTGTTAGCACGCAGAGCAAGAAAACTGTACGGTACTCAATTAGTGTACGAAACAATACATGTAAAATAACATTCATATTTTTTGCAGGCAATTTACCATGGAACCGTGCTCCCGCTATTGAATTTCGACCCGACGAAGTCCGCAGAGAGGATAAAGGCGGCGATAGAGGGCGCAGGTAAGCTTGATACCATGCTTATAGGTCTTGATCGGCCACCTGTATGAATCGTGCGAAAGCGGATCAGTAAGACCTAACATTAGGCTGTTGGTAGAAATGTCTGTGAGAGATCGCATTTGTAAATGAATAGTATTTTGACACTTCATGGGAATTTAGGGAATAATCAGCAAGCTTAGATCAGCCGAGTGGTGTATGGCGTGAGATTTCATAGACTAGAAATCTTCGTCAAATACCTGGGAAGAATTACGCTTAAAGTGTGAGCAAAGTAAGAATTATTTCAAAGTAAAACTGAAAATCAAATGTATAGCTATAGAGGGCGCAAGAAAGCGGATTTGAAAGGGGAAAAAACTTGCATGAAAAGTACAGATGGTCCCCCCTTTTACTTTTCAGGGACAAACGATGATCAGCTTATACAGGAGATTGCCATAGTAACAAATGTGCAACGGCAGGCAATAAAGAATGCCTACCAGCAGCGGTATGGAAAGGTAAGACTGGCAAATGACTTCAGTCGTCATCCCCGGGAACTTTGCAAAGGTTCTGACAGATATGTCTGCGTGAATATTTTGATTTTCCCTACGCTGGAACCTACTCATTTTCATAAAAACATGTTCTTATTTTGCTACCCAATATGGCATTCTTTTATGGGCGCGAAAACTAAATTGAACGGTTCAAAGGGAAATTCGACAAACAGGATATAACGATACAGACCTGCACAAATGGTCTCGCTGCTCGCCCACGTACAGGACACACACGCACTGTGTAAATTCACGTCTTTGTTGATAATGTCGATTGATATCCCCTTCCCCCTTTGCAGGATTTAATCAACGACGTGAAGGGCGACATCAGCGGTGACTACGAGGAAGTGATCTTACACCTGTTGGAGCCTTCCGCGGAGTATGACTCCTGGCTAATCAACGAATGCATAAGTGTGAGTATATAGGGCCTTCGGTACGAGTCACGTTTCTGCCAAACGCTGATCGCGGAGAAGTATTAAAGAAGTCGGGTTGGTATGCAAGAAACAAGCAGTGTGTGACCTAGCAGCAAATGCGATAATAGTACAATACTAAACGTTATAAATGTCTCAATGATGTGTTGTTGATTCAGTTTTTATGGGAATGCATTACCGCTGTAGACAAACCAAGTTCAATGGTCATTTGATATAAATGGAGGCATCGCTTACAATTGCGAATGGATAGTTGTCTTTTTTACAGACTTGTTAACGTCATTGTCGAATTAATTACCCTGAATACGATCTCTCTGTCTACTCAGGGCCCGGGAACAGATGAAGATGTCTTACTTGAAATATTGTGCTTCAGAACCAAAGAAGAATTGGCAGAATTAAGGCGAGTCTATCAACAAAGTAAGTAATTTCAATCGTCCGTTCGACGAAAATCTGTGCACGTGAAATTCAAATCATACATTTTCTATTACGGTCAGAAAGATATATTTAAAAGCTGACCGCAACTGTGACTGACACACTGTTTAAATTAACTGACGACATTGCTGTAGTTCTGACATTATTCCGTCTTCACGTCTATCAGAATATGGTCGAACTCTTGAAGAGGATATCAAGGGCGACACCACCGGTGACTTTGAGAAACTACTACTCACTCTCCTTCAGGTGAGTTTACTATCTCACATTTATGCGTTTTTGCATTAAGGTAATCCCGCACACCACTCCCCAGGGACCTTTTTAATGGACTCTTTTTACGTACAATATGACTAATGATAAGTGAATCTCTGTGCTGTTTCACCTATCGAGGCGCACTTTTAAAGACGAGGTCTTCTTTATTTGACCCAGGATAATTATAGAATTACGCTTGCAGGAACCAATTGTACTGTAGACCCTCGAAGGTCTATGATTGTACGTTGTCGCTAAAGCTCCCTCCCAGAATCAATTTTATGTCTCGGTAAGTACTGCGTCGCAGTAGCATGTAGTAGCAACATGAGGGCTTTAAGTTTACATCTGCATCATACAAATCCCGCACCCAAAACTCACTTCCAATGTCTAAAAAACTATCGCCAACCAATAGGAATTAATTTTTTTGCTGCAACTTTCTTTTCTTACTAGGGTAACAGGGACTTACCACACATTGTCGTTGAAGCGTTTGCCAGATCAGATGCAAAGTTAATGTACGAGGTAAGGAGACACCCCTGTTGAGCGACGTTACAAGCCATCAAGCCTCAAATACAGTATTATTGCTGTGTATTCAAACGTATGACCTATTTTCATCGCTCTCTCTTTCGATGACCTATTAACTCAAATATCTGCGAATCTCCTAAATAAACTTAAGTTAGATTTTCCACGTGATGTTGTATCTCTGTCTCTGGATGACTGCATCTTTTCTCCACAATATCCCTCTTTCTTTGTATCTAAACGTGTATCTCTGTTTCCCTTCTGTCAGTATTTTTCACTGTTTGTTTCTATATGTGGCTGTCTTCCCGTCACTTTTGTACCTGTTTCTTGTCTCACCCTTTCTCTCGTCTAGCCATCATTTTGTCAGTCTATGTCTCTTCCTCTGTCTATCAGTCTCCGTCTCTCTCTATCTCTGTCACGGTCTCTATCTCGTCGCTCTGTTTACCTCTGCCTTTCTGTCTGTCTGTCTGTCTCTGTCTCTGTCTGTCTGTCTCTCTCTCTCTCTCTCTGTCTCTCTCTCTCTCTCTCTCTCTCTCTCTCTCTCTCTCTCTCTCTCTCTCTCTCTCTCTCTCTCTCTCTCTCTCTCTCTCTCTCTCTCTCTCTCTGTCAAATCAGAGAAAACGGTGAATTCACAAAGTGTGAACACATATTTCCTTAATTTGCTGTGCTCTCGTTACAGGAAGGAGAAGGCAGGCTAGGAACAGACGATGACAGATTTATTGATATTTTCACGACGCGAAGTTGGGACCAGCTAGCGGCAGCCACGTTTATGTACGAAAAGGTAATCGACCAATCATTCAATCTAGTATGTGCTCGTGCGCATACGCTGGGATGAAAATAATACACCCTGACTCATAGTAATGTTGATCATTACTGTAATTTCTGGGACAGATACCACACCTTGCATTGATCAGTTGATTTTTGATAACTTCTATGTTACGTTTTTTCAATGGATTATCGTGCTTCCCCATTTGATCAATCGGTGTGGATTTATATTATTTGAGTCTGACGCTAGTATTATTTAACGGTATCTGCAAACTTTGTAACTATTGTTACTTTGATTCTTTTGTTTCTTGGGAACATCAGATGTACGGAAAGAAAATAGAAGACATGTTGGAAAGTGAATTTTCATTCGACATGCTTGCTGCTCTCAAGAAACTGGGTGAGTAATTCGTTTAGGTATATATAAAATAAACGAATACGCATGGTGCATCAGTATTCCATAAATCTATGATAATTCAATTCAATTTGATAAGCGGAAGCATTTGTACTGTCATAACTTCCGGTCTATGACTTCGAATTCGTTTATCACTGAAAGTTGCAAAAATGATTTAATTTTCAATGCATGTGTTGATCGCTGTCTGTTTCCAACAGTTGTCTTCGCCCGTGACAGAGCTGCGTATTTTGCCGAGCGACTGTACAGTGCCATGAAAGGTCTCGGGACAGACGATGACTATTTACAGAGAATCGTAATTACCAGATGTGAGGTAGGTTTGGGTCGCAACTCTGCCTGGTGAAATGCTGTACGTCTCATGACACTCAAACTCGGGGTAGAACGCGCCTCGTTTTTCAAAACCCGATTTGTTTGCAATACCTGTCATGTCGTCTGCTTGCGTGCACTCATTTGAAGCCTGTGGACTTAGTCTAAAAGAAGATTTCATCGCTTTGTTTTGTGAAAGTTGAGAACATTGTCTTCCATCGTATTAACATAGGGTACAGTGGCCACATTGAATTAAGATATCCGTAAATTTGATTTCTCTTATTTTAAATGCTAAACTTTTCGCGGTGACCCATGTTTTGTATTCTTGATAATGAAAGATAATAGGTGAAAAGCCAAAGGGTCAAGTTTCGAGGCGCATATACTACCTTAAAGCAATCAGTAAACTACAAAAGAGCCCACGTTAACTTCGCTTCAAATTCTGCTTTCTTTGTCGTCATTGTGAGTGTACATAGCACACAGACTTGCCTATCATCAGTGCATTTACAAAAAGTTTGGTTATTCTTTTTTAGTTCGTTGTAAAGTTTGGCGTGAGAGGTCGTGTCCAAATGTACGATTGTGGATTTGTTAGTTAGTCGTAAAAAGACAAAAGCCTTACGGGACTCTTTGTATGAATAGTAATCAACTAAAATTTCATTTTTATTTTAGGTGGATTTACTGGAAATCAAAGAGGCTTTTCGTCAAAAGTATGGATTGCCACTGAGCAAGATGATCAGAGACGACACAAGCTACAATTACAAAGAAGTTCTATTGGCTCTCGTCAATTAGGATTAAACAATTGGGAGAATAGCGCTACTATACGATGGGCCAACCAAAAATATGTTGAGACACTCTGATTGAAATGTCATGAGGGGACCAAATCAAACGTGTATATGTGACAGGAAACTGCGGTCATTTCCTGGAAATAATTAATCAAATAACTATTCTTTATAAATGAAACTCAATGATTACAATATGTTACGCTTTTATTAACCATCGTCTACAAGCGGGAGACGTTTGAGCAAGCTATTGAAACTCAAATAACTCATATATTTTCGGATATCAGGAATTTTCTGAACTGTAAATAGAGAACTCTGGGCTTGTTTCTTTATGTACATATATGTAAAAAGTGCAATCACTCAAAACGATAAACTTTTGAAAGTCATTTTATACCAACAAGATTACAATTTTAGAGGAGAATACATGTATTTTCATATCGCCGTATTTCAAGACAAAACAGACAATACGAATTTCCTTTGTTTTAAAAGCAGTGAGTGTAAGAATAACTGCTGAGACAGCAGGGTGGTTTATAAAACTTTGACAAATATCTTGACTCTTTAGCAACTCCTTTGTGTCTGCATAAAGTTTTCAGTCACCAGGATCGTAAACGTTAGAAAGCTCGGAACAAGGGAAGTGACGGTACTTCGAACCAAAGCTCCTTGCATCTTCGAGCTCTGAAATTTCTCGTTGTTCAAAGAACTGCCTGAGATTACGCATTTTTGTGTGGTGTATCTCAAAAAGTAAGACGGGAACACATGTTTTGTCGCTCTACTTGCATCTATATTATCACGAGAATACCAAGATAATGGTAATACCTTTGTTTTGTAAACCTCTGCCTTAAGTGTGCAATGTCGTTAATGTTACTTGATTGTGATTACAAGTGTACACACATGTGCCTGGATGTTCCATCTATACGTAAGCCGTCCATTTTGTGTAAGTTTTATTCCGTTAAAAGTCTGGTCGATAACTTTTTAACCTTCAGAGTTTTGTATGCTTATAATCTAATTACTTAGTAAAGCAATGTACATAAGATTTGCAGACTGCTTTCTGAGATGGAAATAGAAGAAAGATTGTATCTGGATAAGAAATAGCGAAATAACATTTACCATGGTCGAAAGTACAAGTGTGTTTGATTGTGTGTAAGCCTAATATTAGTAGTACATGTAGATTATGTCCTCTTTGGACAATCTTCTGTTTGCATACAAAACATTGGCAGCCTATCATTCTTTTCTCTTCCGCCACCCATCATCACCATCACCATCATCATCATCATCATCATCATCATCATAATCATCATAATCATCATCATCATCACCATCACCACCACCACCACCACTACCACCACCACCACCATCATCATCATCATCATCATCATCATCATCATCATCATCATCATCATCATCATCATCATCATCATCATCCCTGAAGCTAATCATTTAATTTAATTATCACCAGGACCGAAACAATATGAACAAATCGCTACAAAACATGGAAAATCCTCACCGTCACTCAAGCTTTGCCCATATTTGTTTCTGTCATCACCGTTGTCGATACGCGATAGGGTTCTTGTTGGTGACAATGCCTCCCGAGGAGCACGACCTGTTTTCTCCGATACAGAGCGAGCAAACACCGCATTCGCGACCTATTTTCAACGGGCAATTGTTAGTTATTTCAAAGAGGTTCTGATCGTAGGCGACAACCATATACCTATAGTTCAAAAGCATTTTTGCCTGTACACTGGCAATAGGACATTGTAATGCTTGAATGGGGGCCCATCCAATAGTTTTAACATTGTTAGCGGACTCTTGTCCTCCGTTGACATGCGTAACAAGTACCTCTGGGACCGGGCAAACAAACAAAGGCACAACCAATAGCATGCACTGCTGCTCACGCAGTTTTCAAAGTCGCGGGGTGGCTTTAAGGTCACTTTTTAAAGGACTCTCCGTGTTGTCCGAACACATCCTTAGTAACGGGCTGTATAACACACACAGGCACGTGAATGCAATGTAGACGCGCATACAAATGTGAGCAGTGAAAGATTACGTATTGTCAATTTGAAAAGCTGTAATTTATAGGGAAAGTCTGCCTCAAAACCGGATCGTCACGAAAGAGCGAATCTCTGAAGACGCTACAACTACTACTTTTATAGGAAAGAAGTTTCGATTTCAACGGCAAAATGGGATGTGGATCGTCAACAAGTGCCGTCGCTCAACGTCCGACGCACGCAGGGTTGGGAACGACGAATCTACGAGTAGGTCTGAACGGCCCCATTCAGGTGGCATCCCAGCCTTGGGCTCCGAAGGGCGCACCGGTAGGTAACGAAAGTTCGTTGTTGGTTTTGTAAAGTAAAAACATCCCACTTAGTTGGAATTGAAACCATACGTGGGTTTCGGCAGTTCAGTTATGATCATGGCATTGACATTGACATTGACATTGGCAGACTCGGCCACGTGAAAAGACGACAGCAATGGTGGCCGAGAGACAGATTGCAATGTGCGAATAATAATAAACTTTTGCCATAGTTAATTAAAAGCAACGCCTTTAAAGATCTTTCAACACTCACTATTACATGGCAAAATGTCGTTACCCTTCTTTAATTACTATACAGAAACGAAAGTTTTAATCCATCGCCAGTATCCTGCTAAAACAAACTTTACACTTCAGTCTCTCTTTCATAATCTAGAATAAAAATCAAGAGTTCGCCGTATACCATTTGGTCAAGTATTCCTGTTAATTCAAAACTTACAGATGTTTGTTTGATACTCAAATCGCTACGATTCACTGTATGGGCACAAATTTAATTTCCTACTTTCACAAAACCAAACAAAGAATCACAAAATAAACAAAAGAGCTGCTAACAGCCTCGACAGTCCTTAGACCGTCCGTAAACCACACAAAATTATGGTTTTCAGAGAACGAAAATCTGACATTTGAGCGAATAACACCATGTAAAAAAGGAAAACGTGTTTAGGACTGACGAATAATTTTGGTTTACACCTGCGTAGGTTGTTAAATAAAGGCCGACGTAATATCTCCCAAGTCATTAATCGTCTTCGGATGAACCAAACATTACAAGGTCTCTGTATAGGTGTTTCGAACCAGGCGGTAACAGTGACAAATGGAGATGTCTAGTCGATGTAATTACGCTGGCTCCACTCATGCATTGACGAATTAACTGTTTATTCACGGACCGTATCAAAAGACTGCGCGTCATCACCTGTGTTGAAAAAATTCACACCTGCGAAAAAATGGCTTCACTGAAACTGCGCTGCACATTAGCTCCACTGAAGTGTTTAGCCAACTGTCGATTGGTATCGATTTAAAATTCTTCACAACAACGAACGTGTGAATGTCTACTCACAGTCCCTCCATATAGAGGGACTGTGGTCTACTATATTGCACACTTTCATTACACCATTCAGTTCATCATCATGTATCTTCGATCGCGCTGACAAAAAACAAATTTATGAATTTCTTAACATCATGTAAAGCATTATGTCGTATAATGTGGTTTGTAATCTTGACATGGTACTTTCGTTTTGTTTACCGCCCTGGCACAATTTTAACGGAGTGATTTGTAGTAACATGATTATAAATACATTATCGAACCTCAAGTGCTGTTTATCTGTCGGAGTCTAAAGGAAAATTATTTGGGATTAACTTGATATCGTCGCAATCATATTTGCGATGCGTGTTTGCGTTGCTGTCATTGTTACAGACGCATGTACATTTCATCGAGCGAAATTCGACAAACTGCATGACGTGGTCTTTCCAGTAATTTTGAATTCCTCGCTGAACATGGGATGACACCTACCAAGTATAGCCCCTCCTAATGTAATTCAGTACGCTAGACTGCTCGTATTTGTTTTAGGTGAGTTGAACGCTCCTTGGTGTCCTTCCACCCGCTCCCTGTTCATTAAAGGGGCTCGAATTATAGATGAAAACTTATGGCGATTATATTTTCATTATTTCTGTACAAAACATATCTTCTTTTTCCGCCTTAAGTACGTGGAAATACAAAGTGTTTGCCTACACAAAGCATTGTACAATATGCACTGTTACATACAGTTGTTCGGTCCGATGAATTTGGTTAAATTTCTTAATGGGCAGAAAACTCATATGTAGCGCCGTGCGTGGATTAGATCTAAGCTTATCCACAACCAAATGTGATCCAGCCACTCATGTCAAATTTATATAGAATACCAATCTTTCAGACACTTTTAGTAAGAGTCAGCAAATAAATTCTAGTCCGGTCTGACAATCAAGTATTATCGTCATCAATTTCGTGTGTGATTTTGTCGTGCCTTTCGGGAGCTGATCGAGAAAATGTACATTATTTTACAAGCAGAACAGATCTGAAAGATGATGCAACGAAAAATGTGCTGCTAATAGAGCTTTAAATTGCTCAAAGGAAGAGACAAGGTCGAATTTACCCTAAGGTATATTTACACCATTGTGTAAAGATCTCGAGAGCTGACAGGGCATGCGTGTAGGTAGGATGGTGTATGTGAGTGTTACTCGTGCTGTTGTGAATAGCGGCCACGACGGTAAAGAATCTCGATCAAGAAACCCTCCTTCCAGCTCAATAGAGCGAGGCTAGTCAAATCTCAGGTGACAATAATGAGTGAGAAATGTAAGGTGCCGTATGTATTGAAACTTTTCAAGCTGTTGTAGTACTCACTTTAGAAGAATGCGGCCTAATATCAATACGCAATTGTATGAACCACTCTACGTCACAATTTTTTAGAAATTGCGTTCCTGGTAGCGTGACTAAGCAAACAGATGTTCATTATTCAACCTACGCTATGGTCTAACGAATTTGGTTAGATTTCTTAATCGACAGAAAACTCATATGTATCGCCGTACGCGGAATAAATAGGCCTTTCCGCAACCAATGTCATCCAGCTACAAATGTCGAAATACAAATCTTTCAGACACTTTGACCCCCTTAAACTTGACTCTCGATACTTCTTATAAGGTACGTAGAAACAGTGTCATAAGAGGAAGTATACTTGGCGCAAGGGTTGCAATTGTTTGTCTATCAACCAAGCGTCCGAGCAACACAACCGATGTCGAAGTATGTAAGTCTACACCTGTCATCAACATGGGAGAGTGAAAAGGACGACGATATGGTCAAAGTCCTAAAACTTATCTCAATACAAACTCATTGAAACAATGTAAACAGAATCGATTTGACAAATTTGTAGTGCACCGTTGAATGATGTATTGAGTACTGTTTGCAAGCCAATTACGAAGACATATCACATATACCGCGGGTTACTAAGATTTGCATGAGTTGACTAGGTCCTTCTGAAATTTCACCATCGGTGTGAAGGGTCGTCGTTGTCGTCAAAACATATAACAAAAAGTACGTTTGTGTCATTCCCTAGATGTCAAAGCAATGTATAGTAACAAACCCGGTCTCGGTTGTCCTGGTGATGTCAGGAAACAACGGTTCTATGTCGTCAAGCTTTGACATTTTTGTCATAGTTGAATTGAAAGTCAAAACACCCGCGTCGGGGCTGTTTATGGTACATGTATTAAGTCTGTACCTCAGTGTGGTCGAGTATTTCGCACTAACCTTTTTCTTAAACAGCTACTTTTCCTAGCTAGAGACTACGAGTGCCATTACACCAAGTAGTAAAATACTAGCAAATAAGTACAAAATCGCTTCTGAGGGAACTTGAAAACACAGAGACAAATTAAAACAGAAATAATTCAATTTCACAATTATTGTTATTTGCAGGCAATTTATCATGGAACAGTCAGACCCCGGATGAACTTTAACGCCACGGAATCAGCTGAGAGATTACGTGACGCGATGGCTGGACTTGGTAAGGTTTCCCGTTATTCACTATAGTGAAGTGAATATCTCTGGTTTCTCCGATGGTCCAAAAATACATAGAGAGGACGCATGGATTGGTATTTCGGCAGTCCCCCTTTCTAAAATCAAAATCATGATGTATTTTTACGTTGAACCTGGAACCCCTTTTGCGCTTTAGTCTATCATTAGGCCAACATGTACAGGGAAATTGCTACTCGCAAAATCGATACGAACGGCATATTGCGCCGAGCTTAACGGTTAAGTAGCAAATTTTAGAATTAGGTTAACATGCTCGCTAGAGTAGCGTTTGAGGTACATGTATAGGAGATGGTAAAACATGAGAGCTCCAACGATTTTCGGTAAAATTTGTACCTAAAGGTTGTATGTGCCTCGGAAATAAAAGATTTCATCTTCAGCTCAAGCTTTCCTGAATGAAACTTTCAACCATTCTCTTATCAAATCAAGAATAAAAATCAGGGGCCACTGAGCAAATTTTGGTACTGCAGAAACCGTCAAATTACCCAACATTTACCTACATTTAAAATTCAAAATGGCCGCTATCCCCGTGTTAACCCTATGGGAAAAATTACAATTTTCAATTTTCGAAAAACTAAGACTGTAAAAAGTTTTTCTTACTCCGAATCCAAGAGCTTGGTGAGCCCCCACAAGTGGCAGATGAGAAAGAATATTTGAAAGTCCTAATATCTGTTTCCGAGGCGCATTATACGCATTCTGACGCAAGGATATTGTTTAACTTCGTTCAATGTATAATTCCGTATTCAGGTACCAAAGACGACCAGCTCATCCAAGAAATCACAGCAGTTACAAATCTTCAGAGACAAGAGATAAAAATAGCCTACGGTCAAAAATACGGCAGGGTAAGTAAATACTTCATTTAATTAATCCTCGTCACTCAAACGCTAAGTTTATTATATAGAGAAAGCACATAAGGGAACATCCAGTTATTATAGGCGGGGTGGACCAGAAAATTCTTCTTGCGCCCAAGAACATCCCCATCCACTCAAAATATTTTGAACTCCCTTAGCAGATGATAAAAATGTGATATCTCCACTGCAAGCAGATGTTAGAGATTTTGCCGGCCCACCTCGGCCATAATATTTGAACGCTCCCTATGGGACATAAGGTCTTTTGTACGCACACTGCTTTGGAGTAACGCCACAATTACCTGCCTTATATTACCGCTGAGATCTATTCAAGTGATAATAAATGCGTGATAGAGACGAGTAAGACTACGGTGAAGTAAAAGTAACGACAGGATTTACCGGCGGTAATATTTAGCCAGCGAGACTAATTTTGCGCCAACTACTCGACTATAGGACGACCAATAATTGGTTACAAAGTCGCTGTCACTTGGCATTCTATGGATGCTTAATTGGTCGTAACAGCAGCGGTCACCGGAGCTGACAGACAATACATCTTTATGTTTTTGATCAAGTAGAATGCGAAATGTTTTGCGGACTCTCAAATTTTTTCAAAGGGTTTCTGGTCTAGCTGCTGCTTGTGTGGTTCCATGGGCAAGCCAAATTTTTGTCTTCTCGTTGTGCTGAAAATGGCGGTCATTTTGAAATTTAAATGCAGGTAAATTTGTACAGTGTACAACTAGGCATCCTGAAAACTGATAGTAAAATGGTTTGTGACGTCATGTATGGGACAGAGACGGAAGGAGAATTATGTGGTGAAATTCTTCATATGTGAACACAATTTTAACGCCTTCTCCTTTTTATAGGATTTGATTCAGGACATCAAGAGTGAGATCAGCGGTGATTATGAGAAAACGGTTCTTCATTTGATGAAGCCGAGTCCGGAATTCGATGCTTGGCTCCTCAATGAAACCATGGCCGTAAGTATTTGAGCTTAGGTAAAATATTATCAACTCTATATAACGAACGTAACAACACGTTTCAATTGAAATGTCTTTTAAACCCTCACTATTCACATACTCACATTGTTTGCTCAGCGTTTTCAAACCACGCTTCTGCAATACACGTATGTTTTATTTTCCTCGGTATGTGTATAGAACACATGGATAACGCGTACGGCTTGTATTGATTAACGCGCGGGCCGCTGTAAAGCAAACGCTTACATAGCAATTTTTATCCAACACTAACGATTGATTAAAAAATAAACGGACATACTAATATAAGGAGCTGCGAAGCCTGTTGCTAACAAAGAATCGAGTATAGTTTAAAATTGATGTTTATATTTGTAGGGCCTTGGCACGGACGAAGACATCTTGCTGGAAATTCTCTGTCTAAGAACGAAGGAACAGTTGATGCAAATACGACAGGCGTACCACCAGGGTAGGTAGAATTTCCTGAACCAAGATCGGTCCACATTATTCCACACACCAAGTGTGCAGTCACAATCTTTGAATAATCTAACGATCACAATTAGTTTTAAATTTAAAATAAATTACCCTACAACGATTTGCTACTGACTGAAACTGTGTGTGCTATCACACTATCAGCCGACGAGATTGTCAAATTAAATTGGGTTGCCTAGTTCGGCATGGAAAATTTTGGGACATTACACACTGTTTAGGGAAAGCTCTTTTTCGTTCCATTGCCCAGTCTACGGCAAGCCGGTGGAGGAGGATATAAGGGGCGACACCAGCGGCGACTTCAAGAAATTGCTACTGGCTTTGTTGGAGGTAAGGTGACATTTACGAGACTTCATATCTACCAAATCCCTGATCTTGAGGTCAGACCAGGAATTAGAGGAATATTGAAGTGAAAAGTACTACTGATATTGCCTTTGAAATGGAGGAGTCATAGATAAAAACAAAAGAAAACAAAGTACACGGAAGGGCGGCATAGCTATACAACAGCGATAACGACACAACGATGTATATTGGGGCAATACTGTACCATGCACCGTAAAATCGATGAAGTGTATAAACTGTATGATATAATGTTTATCTATTTTGTTTGCTCGTTTTTCACTTCGAAGGGAAACAGAGATGATCCACACATAGTTATAGAAGCGTTTGCGAGAGCAGATGCCAGAACTATGTATGAGGTGAGTGCGAGAATGGTACCACCGTCCTGCACCCTTTACGCCAAATTCACTCTTCGACGCAACCATGCGTATACCGTTACAGATACAGTTTTGGAACGAAATATAGCTTGCAACAGAAACACAAAAACATCAACAATTAAATGACCTCATTTGTGAACTATATTCCTTTATAAAGAGATCTTAATTGCATTTTTTGTGATAGGTTTTCTTCTTGAGCATTCCAATGGTCTATCCGCCGAAAAGGTTTTAGTTTATTTCACATGTTTCTGACACTTTTTTCCAAGCGTGAGATAACATTTCTTTGAAGACGTCTGCTGTCATACTTGACCTAAAATATCACATATTTTCCACAGGAAGGTGAGGGAAGATTGGGTACTGATGACGATAAGTTCATTGAAATTTTCACGACTCGCAGCTGGGGTCAGTTGGCGGCGGCGACCTTCATGTACGAAAAGGTAACTGTTATTAAAATTAGTGTCGAATAGATCACTTCATTCCTCGCATGCCAACTAGGCCTGTCTAGTTCACACGACAATTTCATGAATTTTATGCGCCACGGGACAGATATTTGGACTCACGCAATTTTTACAATTCTTTTCTGATCTACCACTTGCGGGGGCTCATTTTAGAGCTCTGGGAGTAAGAAAAACTTTCACCGCTCAGTTTTTCAAATATAGAAAATTTTATTTTTCCACATAGGGTTAACACAGGGATGGCGGCCATTTTAAATTTCAAATATCAGTAAATGTTTGGTAATTGTTTCTCTGGTAACAAACTTTGCACCATGACCTCTGATTTTTAGTCTGGGTGTGGTAAGACAATGATTGAAAGTTTCATTGAAGAAAGTTTGAGCAAAAGTTTAAGTCTGTCACCTTCAAGGTGCATACTGCCTTTAAAAATAATGAACAGAGAGTTCTAGCCATGCGCTTTTCATTTTAAATTGATGACGTAATGTATGATGGGCGCATCGAATATTATGAAGCGTAGAGTTTGTTCTTTGTCAACGCTGCTATTAAGATGAACATCCTGTTTTATTGTACTAATTCCGCTGATCTCAATTCATGCACACCTTATACGTTATTGCCGGATATCATCACCGAGACAGTCAAAATATTAAGATTGGTTTAAATCTTTCTCTAATGTATTCCTAATTACACAGTTGTACAACAAACCGATTGAACAGATGCTTAATAGTGAGTTCTCGCGAGACATGTTGGCTGCACTGAAGAAAATGGGTAAGTACCAGAGTTCAGGAAGGACGCAATGATTTAATAGTCTCTACTCATCTCCAAATAACGTCACCTTGTAATTGAGTAAGACAGCCGTAGATGAATACATGGATGGATGGATGGGTGGGTGGGTGGATCGGTGAATGGGTTGATAGATAGATAGATAGATAGATAGATAGATAGATAGATAGATAGATAGATAGATAGATAGGCAGATAGGTAGGCAGATAGGTCTACAGTATAGATAGCTAGAAACTATACATACATACATACATACATACATACATACATACATACATACATACATACATACATACATACATACATACATACATACATACATACATACAAACATACATACATACATACATACATACATACATACATACATACACATACATACATACATACATACATACATACATACATACATACATACATACATACATACATACATACATACATACATACATACATACATACATACATACATACATACATACATACATACATACATAGTTCACGAATTATTGACGAGAATCAATTATTGTTTTCTGTTCTTTCAAGTGGTATTTGCCCGTTGTCGAGCGTCATACTTCGCCGAGAGGCTCTACGCCGCCATGAAAGGTCTGGGAACGGACGATGACAGTTTACAGAGAATCATCATCTCCAGATGTGAGGTATGTCTTCATAGATCATCATCCTTGTGTCAAAGTTCACTAAATTATGAAGTGCTGCACTATGGATAGTGAACCCGTAATTATTGAACAGCTTTGGTGATGATTCTAAAGATCTCTGAATATCGCAATGTCTGAAAACTGAAGGGTTGATTGTACTATTTTTATCAGTTTATGGTGTTTTCTTTTTTCACAGGTGGATTTGTTGGAAATAAAAGAAGCCTTCCGTCAGATGTACGGCTTACCGCTGAGTAAAATGATCCGAGATGACACCAGTTACAAATACCAAGAAGTTCTTCTAGCGCTTATAAACTAAACTGTGTCTCTCTCCCCCACCCCCTTCGTAGCTATTCAGACGCAGACGTACTTCAGTGTGACGGTTAAAAGACATTGAATTGCAATTATGTTTTGTATTCTGTTGACCTAAGTCAAACTGAAGTCCGATACGCAGTTTCTTCTATCAGTTGGAAAATACAGCGTTTGTGTAGTCATGCGCGCCATGACGTTACTGGTGACGTCACATCGCCATTTTAGCCCATATCGTGACTATACATCAGCCGCGAGACTGGAGACTACGCTTTAAGACAGATTTTGACGAAGTTCGGATACTTAAGATAGCAAAGACCCTCGAATTTTATATGATTTGGACTCACGTAATGAAATATAGTATTCAGTTAATAGTTTGTTTTGATGCGCTGTAAATATAACTTTCTATCTGATCATGTAACTTCTATGGGTATGTTATTTGATAC
Source organism: Ptychodera flava (assembly GCF_041260155.1). Classification (NCBI taxonomy): domain Eukaryota; kingdom Metazoa; phylum Hemichordata; class Enteropneusta; family Ptychoderidae; genus Ptychodera; species Ptychodera flava. Next base: position 17,057,463 of record NC_091936.1, read on the forward strand.
TCAAACTTGATTTTTACATTTTTTATATTTTCATTTTGTGTCAACATACTTAAATACGGTTGTGCAATTTTTTTTACGCATTTACAATGTCAACAAGCAAAAATACGACTCCCTTCCCTGCTCCCCGGAAAAAAGCTTCATCTTTGACTTTGAATGGAGCGTTCATTGCCATTCAGGGTGAGTTAACACCTTTGCACATGGCTTTGTTCATGAGATGGTCGTAGTTTGCGTTTGTCAAACATCATAGCAATTTGGTTTTTGCTTTTCCCCCCGTAAATGTAGAATGCGCTTCGGGGACAGATATTTGGACTCTCAAACTTTTACAAAATATTTTGGTCTACCACTTTCGGCTGGATGGCGGCCATTTTGAATTGCAAGAAAAGTCGGTATTTTATTTCCCTGGTACTTTAAGTTTGCATAGTGATCTCTGACCTTTATTCGTGATTTCAAAAGGGAGTGGTATAAAGTGTCCTCACAGATACTTTGAGCAACCTTTCACGATTTTCAATTTCCAGGTGCGTACAACCTTAATATTCCCAGCGTGCATACTCTCAAACAGTCAAACAGTTAATTTAACGATTGCACACAGTGGTTTTGCATCGGTTTTATTTTCATTTCCGTCACCCCTCTTTGATAAGGTATTTTATTACACAAGAAACTCCTGTTAAACAGCATTTGAGCGATCGAGAAATGACTCTCGCAATATCTTATAGCTGGATACTTAAAGGAAAGTGAAATGAACAAACTATATCTTTTGCATTGTACATCCTCCATGAAAACCACATTATCTTCCGAATAAATGACTAAAATGACTTGGTCAACATTTATTGACCTGAGTATTGTGTAACTCAAGTGTGGAGTATCTTTCTTCATCAAATGTAGCGGTCTATAATTTATGGGAGCTTTATGTAGCGTTGAAATAGTTTTGATGATACTGTCATGAATTTCCTTCTACAAACAGATACATTTTCCTATGTCGAATCACGAAGCATTAACATTGCAATCACTATGCTATGTGGACAAAATACTGTGTTATTGTTGAAAAACGAATTTTAATAGCATCCAATTCTCTGCCGTGACATTGCATACATACACGCTATACTCACAGGTTTAGCATAATTAACATTTGGACATGATTTTCGAAATCCTAAAAGAAAACTTGTGTTTAATTCTTGCTGACAGGACACAAATACTCGAAAGTAAATCAAAAGTTACAGCTAATGGAGCGACGAATTCTAGCTTTCGCTTCTCGACTTGTAATTGATCGGAAGGCATTGCCCTGTTTTTGTTTCCAAGTTTTCGAGGACCCTGCGACTTCTAAGACATTGCCCGTGACCGCAAAAATATTTACCTGAAAAGTAAAGACATTCAAGCACACTCAAAAATACCCAATAGTGCTACAATGATTTTTCTATGAGTATCTGTGCTGTCCACAATAAATCCCTAAATGTAAGATATTTTAAGTGGTTCTTTTTCTCCTTTGATGGAGTTTCCGATTTCTCGTCTTCAGTTTTTACGATTCGATCTACACTATTTTGAGAAAAACTGCCTGACATAGACAAACGATAGTTCAGTTTGTCACGGACACTCTTGGCGGAGAAAACGGTACATTTCGTTCCATACGTTTCATGTATAGAGAATATGTATGACAACAAAAAATATTAAATTTGTATATTATCACTTTCTATCAATCGTGTAATTATCCCCAAATTGTTCAAATCGTGTTGTTTATCAACTAATTTTTTCGTACTGTATGGACGTAAAGGTAGGGTATTTGGTATGGTTTGACTTGATTTCAAACATTCTTTGAGGTAACCATCTCAGACTAATCGGATGAAGACAGGTCGTCTATTTCATGGTAGCGTTTACCCCACGAAGAGAACTCCGGTTTCTTTAAAATTTTTCGGCAGATGTCGTAATGTTTCTGTTTCACTTCTGCAAGGAAGAGTAGAGAAGATATACTTTCAGTGTTAACAGATGTGTCTATATTTGACAGTTTGAACTAATTGTAAGAGATGTTGTATAAATCCTGGGGCACAAAACATGAGAGATTAGTGTAAGCTTACATTTGCGAAAGGCTATTCGGACCCATCCTAGATTTGTTATGCGACCTGTTTGCCAGTACCGTATATATATCGTATCCCGATAAAATTTTCTATGGCAAATGAAACGTATTTGCCAGAAGGTCTTCGTTTAATGTATGGAGCACGGCATAATGATATTTATTTATGCAGAGCGTAAGAAATTGACCCTTTTAATCTAACTATTCTCTGGTGATTAATAAGCTCAGAACCTCCGTAAATTAAACATTTTCTGAAAGCCTAGATATAGGGAAACATTTTGATTAACCACAGTGTCACCATTATTTACACAACTATCACGTGACAGGTAATTTGCATAACCTTTCAAAAATCGGTTTTCCCTATGTTTTGTGTGAATAATTCAAAATATCTGATTCAAACTTGCTGGAATGCAAGCTGTCACAACGCTCTTCCAAACTATGTCTCAGATTTTTAATATCTTGCTTAGTTTTTTTGGAGCACAAATTTACAGAAATCAACTAGGGTTAAATTCACCGCTCTGGAAGTTTTTCTGGCATAAAAATTGTTTTAGAAGTTTTAAAAAATCTCAGACACTTTTTGAAGATCCTTAAGACAGCTTTCTCTCACACAAATTTCAGCCATATCTCAAAGCATTGAAACAAAACATGGGGAAAACCGATTTTTGAAAGGTTATGCAAATTACCTATCACGTGATAGTTATGTAAACAATGGTGACACTATGGTAACTAAACTGTTTCCCTATATCTAGGCTGAAAATATATGATTTGCGGGGGTTCTGAGCTAATTAACTACTAGAGAATTCTTAGCTTAAAAAGGTCAATTTCTTGTCTTGGAACCTTAATTTGCATTTGTTTCGTGTGTGCAAATACTATGATAACTGACTATCTATAGAGTGTTTCACATACCTCAGATCGCGCACAATATGAAGGTATATCTAAGAATATTTCGATATCATTGAAAATGTGCTTTGTTTTTTTATCACTAATAATTGTGCACACACACCTTTAAACGTGCGTCCAACCAGGCTGGTGGAGGCCACCACAGCACCGAACATATCATCGCCCACCGATATGTGGTCATCCGGGACACATCGCGTAGCGACTTCTGGGATTTTGCTGATCTGATCAAAATCAAGGATGCTCTCCGCAGTGCCAGAAGAGTACGTATCAACGAATCCGCACAGTCCGACGACGCCATCACGGAGCACAGGTTCCTGGATATCTTCACCGTTGGCGAGTCTCAGGATGAGCTGCATTAGACCACCATTTTCGAACACCTGTTCACGAACAGGTCCAATGTCATGGTCAACCCTACCATTCAGCTCAAGAAAGGTAAACTTCCCGTTTGGAAGAGGAAAGAATTCATAGTTTATAAGCTGATTATCAAAACCCTTGTCAATAAGTTTCTTTGTGATGAGATCCGTGGCCTCCCACAGCTCACCTGCTCTCTCGTTGTCGTTGGCAACAGTTGAAGGGATGAGGCCACCGAGGAAAGATTTTGCGCCCTCTCGTGGCGAATGTTTATGAAATAGCCAATCGCACAATTCCATGGACACCACTTGACCATGTCGCACGTAGCAGCTTGTGGACACAATTTCCGAAGCATCAATGAATTCTTCCAACATTGCACAATGTGAAAGGCTGTGTGGATAGCTCTTGATATCTAGCCACTTTTTCAAGAATCTGTCTGAAACGTAATTCAAATGCTTATCTTTCTTCAGGCTGATCACTGCAGCTTCGAGTTCTTCTGTGTCGGTGATCTTGTACACGCCAACGGAAGCTTCGCCCATCGCAGGTTTCAAGCAACAAACTCCTCCACTCCTCTCGTAAAATTCTATCGCTTTTCTCATGATATCTCCCAGGTTCTGATCCAAATCCAAAACAATAGATCTTACCTGCTGTACGTCACTTCCGATCAGCTCTCTACTGTAGTGCTTGTGGCAAGTCAGGAAAACGGACTCCACAGAAGGACCTCGGATATGGGGAAAAGTTTGCGAAATAGCAGCGTGTACAAGAGACGCGAAATCACTGGCACTTAACACTGCGTCCACATCTTGTTGTTTTACCATTTCAATGCACTGCTCGGTGTATTCATCGATGTCAACGCCATCTTCCAAGTAGGAATACAAAAACGAATAATTCTCGCGTTCTTCGCTTGGAAGTTGATCCAGTGCACTAAAGACCACGCTATCCATTTTCTTCGCACACAATATAAGTACTTTCTTTACGGACGCCATCTGCGGCCTTTTAAGTTTTTAAAATTGCTTTTCACTAAATCAAGTGCAAACACGGACCTAGATAAGAAATGGGATATATTTTTAATCACTCGTGCTTCATAACATTATACAAACAGCTAAGAACAAGACCGCAATCACAGTACACCAATCTTGATATATCAATCGACATTAGATTTATATCAATGATAATCGCGGAGATTTTACATTTTCTATTGTAAAACTTGTGAATAAATTTCCCGTCTGTCCGTTTCATGCAAATAGTAAGCCATTTTCTCCATCATAATGATGCTATTACGTACCACATTATTTTTCGCTTGTCTTCATATTAGAAAGATTGATTAATAATTCCTGATCCATGAAAAGTGTTAGACTTGCCTGAGTATATTCGGCTGCTCTAGTTCGCTAGGTAGACCTTGTAGGTCAAAAGTTTCCCATACAAATTGTTTTCCGTGGGTAAAATGGGCAAACGCTTTGTGTAGGAACCTCAGTAACGGCAACGCATTGTTTGATGAGGACATTGACCTTCTTTGTAGAGTCAACGAGGGCAAGGACAAACTTTCATCCGCCATTTTACTGTAGTCGAGCTGTTTGTTGTCAACGGGAATTGAACAGTAGTCATCGTAGGGCAGATCGTCCATGTAGCCGACACGAACACGAAGTGTCTGTTAGCGGCTCCAAAAACTATGAAAAATAGTAAAGAATGAGCTACAAATCACTATCAGTTTTAAGTTGCAGGTAGAATAAGTCTGTGCCTTTGTAAAAATACTATAAAAATAGTAGAAAGTGAAGAACCAGCTGAAAGTTAGTTGAGGAGACCTTAACCGTATATCATTTGCATCTCATTGTCGGCTACATGGACTGTGTGCCCATCGTTAGACGTCGCTATAAAACCAAAATGTGCACGAAGCCGAGCGAGTGAACAGGTCCACGTGCGATAGACAGTTTAGGCCTACTTCTTCTGACGTTTGTAACAGCGAAAGAATGCCTAGTTCAAGGTTATTCTCACGCACCACAGGAGCTAGCTTGCAGTGTGCTGGGATGATCTATCGGAAGCTGAAGGCCGAACCTACCAAGTTTCTTGTCTGGACCCCAGTCTCTGCTTTTAGCCTTCGTCCACACTTCGAGTGTGGTCGGAGACACGGTGGCCAAAGCGAAGAAATAGGGTCAAGGCCACCAAGTTTCGGCCTTCGACTTAACACTGTATGATGTCGGCCTTCGGCCTCTGATGGACTACTCCTGCAACAACGCGAGCCCATGGGGTCATTGCATTCTTATTAATGAGAAGGTATATACGTACTTACTTAAAGACCTGAAAAGTGCTACTGGATCAAATTCTTCCGAGAGGGCCGAGATTTGTAGGTTCTATTTCTACGAGTCCTTCACGAGTAGATGTTAGCGATATTTGTTTTGTAACCAATCCGTCGTGACAAGGTCAACTGCACAGAGTATTCAGATATCAGTAGAGTCAGCAATGGACTGAGCTGCTCAGGCAACCAAGGGAGCGTTCAGTTTTTGCGGCCGGGGTGGGCCGCAAAATCAAGGGAGTCACCTTAAATTTGAAAACTGCAAGCGGGGGGGGGGGGGGGTCATGTATTTTCAAACAGCAAAGAGGGAAGGGGGTCACTAACTTCATAAGTATCCTTCCCATCAAAAAACAGTTTCGGTACAAAATATTCTGGGAAATAAGAATGATTCTCTGCATGATTTTATTCTTTGAAGTCATTTATCTGTAAATCTAAATAAAAGTATAATCATCTGTCACATAAACATCTTGCTTTGGCAACTCTGAGGCTTGTCTTCTTGTAAATCAAGCTCACTCGGGGGAATGACCAATTCCTATTACTCACATATTAGAGATATTATAGCAAGTTTTGTCATCGAAAGTAAAATAATACTTTAAGGTGAAAGTCCAACATCTTAATTGTTGTCCATATCTGAAGTTTCAAATACCCTCTTTGAACCAAATATCAATTGTCTGTCAAACACCTATGAAAGCACAGATTTAGTTAGTTTAGTATTGTTAAAAAGTATTCATAGTTTTCTCATAGACTGCCACGTATAGTGAATCTACATTTCGGTGAAATTCCAAAATCAAATGTTTTGCACACACATCAACTTGTAAACTCTATAGTCTAATCCGAGTACTTTAAATGAATTATGAAATGTCAATAAATACAAAGATTTAGCTAGTTTTCTAGGGGAAAAAATATTTATAGTTACCTCATAGACTACCATGTATAGTGAATCTACATTGCGGTGAAATTCCAAAATCAAATTTCTTGTACACACATAATAGTATTCGTTCATACACAAATAAATTGACACTTCCTCACAGTAACGGTATGTCAGATATTATTTACCAAAGTTTGGGCTATAACAGATCGGGATGTCCTAACGATGTAGACCAAGAAGTTCAAAATAACAATGGGATGACTCCTGGCGACTGCGACGATATTTGACATCAAATGCAACGAGCAGTGTCAGCGTCCAGCTCTCCCTGCATCGGGCAACACACTCAGAATCTGCACAACTGTTCATCACAGTTGCAGTCATCGCAAGTCTGGATTATTTTAAAACTGCTCGTTTTCTGGCACAATTAACGTCCAAATTATCCATCAAAAATAGATCCTGTAACTTCACTGTGCCACCACTGAATGTCGCGACGGTATGCGGTACAGAATGAGACAAATCTATTTTTAGTATGCCAAAAAAGCCAGGACTATTGTTCTTATGTAAATTACGAAAAAAATTGTTACTTTTTTCTTTTGATTTGAACTCTTGACCCATTTTCTGTGTGAGTGCAGCAGGTATTTTTTGACAAGTATCGTTCGTGTTGCATGCGAATAAAATGCAATGTCGATATCGGATATGGACGTAATGCGTATTTATCGTAGGGTACTGTGTGCCTGTACGGAATCCCAACTTATAAAAATGCTCGGTCTCGGGCGCAGAATTTCCGACGTTCGACGATCTCTCAGACGTCCGTTTTATGCATTTTGGGCTTAGAGTGATGAAAATAGCCAAGTTGACAACAAATACACGCAAGTTGATATAATATAATAGCAATAACCCCCTTCGCAGTCGGGTATACACTCGATTTTGGTACAATTCGCTCCATATAGCACTCGCCTATCGGCTCGTGCTATATGTCGCGCATTGTACAAAAATCTCGTGTATACCCTCCTGCGGCGGGGGTTATTGCTTAAATAAATGATCAATGATTGTAACAGCTATTCTGATCGGACAGCGCATTGACACTGACAGTTCAATCCTGTTTGTAATGATTGATCTTGTCTCATCTTCAGTTATATACGTCAAACAACTTGGATTGGTCCAATTATGTCTGTGTGATGTTAAGAAACTGAAATTTTTTTTCTTTAGCACTCACCCCAAAATTTCTCCCAGCCCAGTCAAGCAAGCTATTTCATCGTCGTTTAATTTCACTTCATGCTAATTATTGTTCTGATGTTTGGATCTTCACGACTGACCACACAATCTCAAAAAAGACGTACGACTCACTTATTCTCGACTCTGTTCCACTCTTTTTCCGCTCTTGCGATGTATATATACAGCTTCGCCGTCACAAATGTTTATTTCAAACTCCATCTTCATAGCTTACCTCAAACTCACGAAGAAACCGACAATTTATCCGCTGTCTGTAAATTGCATTATGTTTCATGGCTATGCTCCGCCACGATCTCTACGTTCCTGTAAGCAGAACCTCTTAAAAGTTCTTAAAACACTTTAAAAAATACTATGCTGCTGCAGGAGTCTATGATTATTGTAATCTTCCCCAACCTATCAAGGAATCAGAGTCGTTGTTATGGTTAAAAGAACTGGCAAAAACCAATTGTTCTATAGTTTCGACGTAATTGCGTCATTCCAATCCGTTTTCTCTATTACGTATTACTGTTCTGTTGTGTATTTTATACCGCCTCCAGGACAAGAGGTATTTAATACCCATGGGGTTATCGAGTTTAAATAAAGACAAGATCAAATTAACATAACGATAACAAATGAAGCAATTTAAAACACAAGCTCTCTTTCTCTTTGAATTCGCCAACCATAATTCCCCGGTTATACAAATCAATCATACCAACATCTGTTGTCCTCTGTTACAGGAGTGTGTGGATACATAATTTTACAAGAGTGTATTGAATGAGTGAGAATTTCACATTCAAATGTCTACAAAGTGTTTTTAGAGTTGCCAATATAGGCCTAACAGTGTCAGAGTTGGCCATCATCGAAAACGGTTAATCAGTATACACATATTGACCGGCCATGAGGGCAACAGCATACGTCCGTACCCCGAGGGACTGTGAGTCACCCCCAAAACCAGAAACAGACTGTTTCCCGAGGCCGTAGGCCGACGGAAACAGTCTGTTTTTTGGGGTGACTTACAGGCCCGAGGGGTTAAAGATGTATGCTGTCGCCTGCATGGCCAGTCAATATGTGTTTTATAACACACCTCATCCGTAGCCATGCATTAAAGAACGTACTATACACAAAACTTGTCGCATGAATGATGTAATATGTTGAAGTGGTTCGGCAAAAAAAAGTTTTTTCCCGACAGGGTCGCAATACTTCTGCAAAACGTTCAATGCACCTTTGACTATCGTTTTCGTTCGTTTCGAGTTCTTGTTGGAAACCAGAGCATTCAGTTCTTCTTCAGAAAGTAGGATAAACCGAGAAATTTCTCGACTATCGTTTCGCTCGGCCGCAGACGACATCTTTGTTTACATTCCAGTTCGCGCATGCGCCAATGTTTGTTTTTTTTGACGTCAGCGGGCATCATTTTTCGGAACTGATGCCTGGCAGGCAACAGTTCCGACAAATGATGCCTGATGACGTCGTTTACGTGGATCAGCACAAAAAGAACGCATCCCACGTGACTATCAATTGGCGAATTAGAACACAGACTGCGGATGAGGTGTGTTATAATAAATTATGATTTAGGCGGGACATCATTAAATTGATAACTGACATAGATTCTGATGTATTCAGCCAACCACCTGTTATTTATTCTGCTTTTTTGTCCAATAGCTCGCTCGCTCGCTCGGATTTCAGTACGTTTTTTATTCATATTTTCGGATTTACATGCATGCAGGTATACCTACGTACTAGTAATACATGTACAATGCACTAGTAATTGTCAAATAATACCTGTCAACCTGTCACTTGATTGTAGGGTGATATATTAGAAATCCAATAACTGTACCATTTCTAACAAAAATAAATTAACAAGTATCATATTTGATAGAGCTGACTAGGTGCCAACACAATATGACTCGACAAATACACCTCCTTCAGTACGTATGAATATCGAATTGTAATAACATATTTGAAAAAAGCAGAAATGCGGAATACGCTAACGAAAACAAACCTACAAGGATCTCCTTAATGGATGTTTGTTGTTTTATATCCTGGATGCGAAACTATTTTTGTGTCGGCTGACGGCTGAACGTAAGTGGTACACATTCCATGGTAGTTTCCAGAAACCGCAAACATTTTCCTTTAAATAATGGAAAATAAAATAATCTAGCTTCCATGAAAGGATTTTGCTATTGAAAGCTTCATATGGAGATTGTTGTAACTCCCATTCCTACCGCTGTATTTTAACAAATAGGGTTAAAGCAAAAAAAGAAATCTTATCACATTGTTTCATTTGTCAGCTGAAACCGGATTTTCAAATTTTACAATACTGGTGAATAATAATCGTCTTGTTCTCAGCCCATTTTGTTAAGTTTAACTTTTTACTTTTAAAAGTTAAGATTTTGAAAATGGGTTTGCGGTATTACTTGGCTTTCAACAGTCAAACAAAAGATCAAAAGTTACTTGAAAGAGAACAACAATGTCAATACGTGTATGTATGTCCCTACCTACGACTGCAAATACAAACCACATGGAAAACAAGGGCCACAGTGAAAAGACTATTATTATTATTTTATCCTTTACTGAGAATTGGCACAATTCAAAACTTCATCGGGTGTGACTTTTGGTGCATTTTCGAGTGTTTTTGTTTTATTTACTTGAATGTACAGTTTCTTGTTCTAACCGAACAATCTGGTTGAAATTCTTCAACACAGGCTGTATGTATGGAATGTCAAATGATATTGTTGACTTCTGAATTCTAGTCCGGGCAGTGTTTTCTCTGCGTGATCATTGAAAGGGGCACTTTCTTTTTGGGTCACCCTCATATACCAGTATATTTGGACGTCTTTGCTCGGTTTGTTTTATACGCGATTTCTGTGCTGTCAGGGCAAACAATGGATCGAAATGCGCAATTTGCCCAATTGCGCAGTCGAAAGAAAACCCTGTCCGGACTTGTATTCATTTGTCGACAACATATTGTGCGCAATCACTTGAGTTTGCAAGGCTGATACTTCGTATTGCTACCTGAAGAATCTTGTTGAAATTCTTCACTAAGTAATTTGTCACCATAGGCTGTGTCTATATGGATGTCAAATGTTATTGTTGACGACTGAATTCTAGTCCGGAATAGAATTCATTTGTCAACAACATTATTTCATATTGTGCCAAATCAATCGAGTTTGCAAGGTTGATACATTGTATATCAACACACATTTGGTAGATGGTTAAAAACGTGACCTTACTTCAAATAACAAACTAGAAAAAATTGTCAGAAGTTGCTGCTTATATGGTCCCTCTAAGCAATTTTGTGTCAACTAAATTGCGCAATCTGAAAATGACGGCTTGTCATTTTTGATTTTGGGATAATTTCGTAGCCATCAGTGAACTGTAAAGATTTTTTTCAGTGGACAAATATCCCCGATGACATTATGTTTGACTTACTGGTCAGCATCAAGGTAGAATGCGCCTCGGAGACAGAAATTTGGACTCTCAAACTTTTACAACTTGAATTCTTTTCTGACCTACCACTAATTTTAAAGCTCTTGGAGTAAGGAAAACGTTCATCGTCTTAGTTTTTCGATAATCAAAAATGTTAATTTACCGCCATAGAATTAACACAGGGATGGAAAACCATTTTTATTTCATACATCGGTAAATGTCAGGTAATTTGTTTCTCTAGTACTATACTTTGCATGGGTGACCCCTGATTTTCATTCTTTGATTTGGTAAGAGAATAGTTAGAATTGTCATTCAGGAAAGTCTGAGCAAAAGTTTTTAAGTTTCACCTCCGAGACGCATACTACCTTATAAATCAGATTGTTGCGACTGTCTCGACTTGGACGAAGACGGGCCATGCATTTCTTGACAGCCTTTTTCCAACGACGAGAACTCCGGTTTCTTTAAAATTCTTCGACAAATGTCGTAATGCTTCCGCCTCAGTTCTGTAAGTAAAGAGAGTGTGAGATAATTGCTTGTCGGTAGTTTAATTTATTCATTATGGCGTTGAAGCTATGTCAAACGTTGGCCTACAGAGTGTCGGTGAGATATATTTTTAAAACATACAACGATAATCTTATGATATTGCATTTTGTATTGCTTTACTCTACATTTTGGGCCTAACTCAAAATTGCCATTTCTATCACGACTCAGTTTTCTTTTTTATTTCATATGTGGTATCGACTGAAATGCGTACACTAACCTTCGAATGAGCTCCCAGTCAAAGCTGTTGACGCCACCAACGGACCACACATGATCTCACCAACAGATATGAAGTCATCCGGGGAGCATCGTGCAGTGACCTCTGGGATTTTACAAACTTCACCAAAATCTAAGATATCGTCTCCCTTACCAGAACAGTATGTATCTACGTAACCGCAGAAACCGACCACTCCCTGACGCTGGATGGGTTTCTGTATATTTTCACCGTTGACGAGTTTCAGGAAAATCTGCATCAAATCACCATTCTCGAACACCTGTCGATGGACGGGACCGATGTCGTGTTGTATCCGGCCGTTGAATTCCAGTAAAGTAAAGTCTCCGTTGGGTAAAGGGAAGAACTCGAAGTCGATGAACTGATCGTTGAATCCCTTTTGAATTAACTTCTTCACAATGATATCAGTGGCCTCCCACAGTTTACCAGCCCTTCCGCTGTCTTTGGTTACAGGTGAAGGGGTGATGCCGCCGGCGAAAGATTTGGCGCCCTCTCGTGGCGGATTCTCATGAAACACCCAATCAGTCACACTTGCGTGCGCCACTTGATCGTTTTGCACGTAACAAGTTGTTACAACGGTTCTCGAAGCATCGATGAATTCTTCCATCATTGCACAATGAGAAAGGCTGTATGGATATAGTTTGACATCCAGCCACTTTTTCAAGAAACTCTCTGAAATATACTTTAAACGTCTGTCCTTCTTCAGGCTGGTTACAGCGGCTTTAAGTTCTTCTGTGTTTGTGACCTTATAAACAGCTGTGGAAGCCTCTCCCATCGCAGGTTTCAAACAACAAACTCCTCCACTCCTCTCGTAAAATTCTGTCGCTTTTCTCATGATATCTCCCAGGTTCTGATCCAAATCCAAAACAATAGATCTTACCTGCTGTACGTCACTTCCGATCAGCTCTCTACTGTAGTGCTTGTGGCAAGTCAGGAAAACGGACTCCACAGAAGGACCTCGGATATGGGGAAAAGTTTGCGAAATAGCAGCGTGTACAAGAGACGCGAAGTCACTGGCACTTAACACTGCATCTACATCTTGTTGTTTTACCATTTCAATACACTGCTCGGTGTATTCATCGATGTCAACGCCATCTTCCAAGTAGAAATACAAAAACGAATATTTCTCACGTTCTTCGCTTGGAAGTTGATCCAGATCAGCAAAGACCAGCCGGTCCAGTTTTCTGGCACACAATACGAGGACTTTCTTGACCGATGACATTTTGGAAGCGGTGACTGATTATGTTCGCAAGTCCGTTTATCCGCGAAAGGCTTTTGACGGATGGTCCCGTATCTCTGTAAAGGTCTAAACGGTGAGGGTAAGACCGATTAGGGTGTTTATTCTAGTACAGAAACATTCATCTGAAAACATAGCAACATTCATAATTTGTGGTGTGGGAATCTTCATAAGTAATCCCTAGGTTTCACATCAGTCACAGGTAAAAGGTCTCCCTACTACCCCCAATGGTTACATAAATCAAATGATGATATGCACAACCATAAAACTCATCTGGTCTACAAGGTCCGCAGGTTTGGAGAGTGTGCTAAGGGAGCCATCATTATTTACGGCCTGGGGGTCGTAGGAATGTGAGGGGGGGGCATTCAAAAAATTGAAAGCTACGAGGGGGTTGCTCAAAATGTGGAGAGAAAGAAGGGGGTTACTCAATTTTTGGTGCAAAATGAATTTAAATACCTCTCAGATTGCAACATTTCACACATCAATTTCTCAAATTTTTCCACGCAAAAGAAGGCATAACCTCCTTCGACACTTCCCCCTCAGCCTCCCGCATGTTCTCCCCCCTGTACTTTCAAATTCTGCCCTGTCAGATATCCTAAAACCCTGTCATGATACCCATCCTAATTAAACAATACTGTATGGTTGGATACTGGTTATAGCGTGAAGTTTTATATCTACATTTTATTGTGACTTTGAATTTCATTTTGTTGGTTTAACCTTTTCAACAGTCGTGAGATAACCGATAATAATTTAGCAGGGTACACCAGGATATGAAAGGTCTTTTCTATTGCTGCATTTTTGTAAATTTTACAATTACATGTGTTAATATTTAACTTTTCTAGTGGGGGGAGGGGTCAGTCAAAATTTCTGTGTTTAATAGAGAGGAGGTTACTCAAAATCATCAGGGTTGGCTCGGGGGTGGGTGGGGGGTGTTACTCCAAATTTCAGAGTTTCCGATGAAATTCTTTCGACCCTCCTAGGCCGTAAATAATGACGGCTCCCTAATGCAAAAGCGGAAAACTGTAGACCCTATACTATGCTTAAACCGAAGTGCTGAAACAAAATGAAAATGTGCACGGGTAAATCTGATGTGGCAGCGATGTGAGCGTAAAATGCTCGCGACGTTTTCTTTGTATATACACTCTTGTGAGTCATGTCATCATTACGATGAATTATGCCCGCGTTTGTCGAATGTATACAGATCTCATGTCTGATAGTTAGACAGACTGCATAGAGTGCGAAGTACAGTTGTTCTGAACAGTTGTCCAGGTGATATCTCATTACCCATAAAGGAGCGGGATTGCTGGATAGCCAAAATAATATACTTTGACATATTTAGCAGCTATTCAGCTATAAGAGGGTTTACAGCAATGACTCAAGGGATAATTAGCGGCAATTCAGCTATTATGTTTGGGACCTAATGAAACTTAATAGCTTTTTTTTTTTTTTTTTTTTTTTTTTATAAATGATTTTATTTTTTTAAATTCACCGACTTGAACCAAGTCTAGCCATCTCCCTACAGCTGCTCAAACACACAATATTTAGTTTGTCGACAAAGCCTGTATATAGAAATATAAATATGTATTTGGTGATAATTTAATTGGAGTCCAGACTGACAGTCAGTTGTCAGTGATACAAATGCATGGTACACATACATAGGCTATGATAGCAAGCTGAATACCAGACAATTCGCAACATGCTGTAGGGAGTAGAACAAGAACGCAGCTGTAAAACTGAACAAAAATATTGTGAAAATTATCAAAGTTAATACGGCTACTGCCAACGGGTAGCGTCACTATCATTAATGCTCTGCTACTGTGTATCACTGTTACCTGAACCGTGACAGAGATAGCTCTGATTCTGATGTACATGGTAGTTGAAGAAAGAGTTTGGGTCAAATGACGCTCATGACAATGAAACATACTTTTTTTTTTTTTTTTTTTTTTTTTTTTTTTTTTTTTTTTTACAAGACACCTTTTTTATTTTCTTTACTCGTCTTTTACAAGTAGTGAGAAAGCACTTTCATGTTCTCTTAATCGCACTTCGGCGTTAAAAAATTCAAATAAATTAATATTTTGCAGCTTATTTGTATCTTTGTAAAGCATCCATGACTTATAGATGGTGAACATTGCTACTACTATAAGAAGATTAACAACTTTGTTTTGATTTGGTAGACCACATAAAAGTGTCTTCAAGGTGATCTCTACATGAAAATGAAACTTTTGTAGTAAAAAAGATTGAAAGTCTCTCCAGAAAAGCTTAACACGCTCACACTCTATGAACATATGACAAAGGTCATTTGTTGACATACAAATCTGACAAAGACTGGTTCCCATTATTTTCCACCTGTACAGGTTTAAACCATGTTAACTGCTTCGGGCTTGTTAGGCAGCTATTCAGCTATTCTGCTATGATACCAAAATCTTTGGCTATTCAGCTATTCAAGCTGATAGCCGTTTTTAACCGCTATTAGCCAATGTTAGCTGGCTATTAGCTAGCTATCAGCTATTTTCTTATCAATCATATTCATGCAAAAACACTGTGATGTTGCCTTGCCTTGAAACTTATACTCTCATCATTTACACGCCGAATGAGGTGACATACAATTCGTAAGTGTATTTTCTGACTTTTTTATTACATTTTCAACATTTGCTTACGAACTTTCGGAAGCTACACTCTTTTAAACTCGAAAAGTCTTGCAATGCGATAACTCTTGTGATGCAGCACCTGTTTGTCGATATCTTTCTTATTTACACCAATTATTCCCACTGCCGATCTGAGTGATCTCGCAACGACGCTTCCGTTTTTCCACATGAACTTACTGGTCGCAGTTCTTTGTCCGATTTAGAAACTGTGTAATCAGTCTTAGATTAGTATCTGTTAAAACCTGTAAAGTGGGCATAAACATTAAAAATTTCATGTACAGTGTGATCTTTTGACTTGATTCTAACCTTCTCTTATAATAAACAAAATAATACGTTCGCCATTTCCTCCGTAGAGACCCGCACGACAAGAAATGCACATGTGCAATTAGGTATTTCTTGAAACTTAGTAACTCTCTGTTTGAAAAGTTTCATATTGCTTGTGTCTGAAAAAAGCTTCATGTGATTACATGTACCGACATTCACGCTGTGACGGGTTTTGCATTGTCTTTTGTTTGAAGACTTATTATTAATATGCGTGACAGTTTTCAGCTGAATACAAAAATTGTTAATAGAAGACTTCCCACTACTGACAAGTACTTATATAGGAAGTTACACAAGCGTTTGGACGATAAGCTGTTGTTTTGGCTTGGCCTCTGTATTAAATAAAATATATGTGAGAATATGGGTAGAATCACAGAGTAAAGGAGTCAGTCTCGTTGGATGGGGGAGGGGTGGGGTTCTTTGTGCACGGGTTTATTTTATTTTATTTTATTAATTTTGACTGTGATATTTCAAGTAAAGAATTCGACTACAAACCGTCTGACTGCTTTCTTTATTACTAGTACAAGTAATTTTATTAATTTTGACTGTGATATTTCAACACCACAACCGTACGCGTTGGACGGCTGTGGTGTTGACTCAATCAATTAATCCGCTGATACGGACAGCCCATTAGCAAGTTGGTAACGTTTGCGGAACAATTAAAACGGTATGTACAAAGGTTGGAGAGGAGATAAGGACTTGTCGGTAATAAAGAAAACAGTCAGACGGTTGGGTGTCAAAATCTTTATTTGAAGTATCACAGTCAAAATTCATGCTTCTTCTTTAGAAGTATGTAATCTGTTCTATGCGTGATCTAAGTCTAAACTGTGCCTGATAATAAACTTTTACGACATGTATCATATGAAATATGGTGTTTATTTCCAGCGAGAGCGTTTGCAGGACGGGCCGGCGGAGAAAATCAAATTTACATCTCATCAAACCATAAGGCGCATCGTTACAATAGGGACCCAGACGTTTCCCAACCGGTGTGTGGAGGGACTGTGGCCTAAGTAACCTCCAATTCTAATTAGACTAGTATCTAAATAATGCCATATTGCTGTAAAACTCTTGACGAGACTCATTCATTGACGTCATACGTTGTTCTAAGTATTTCGAGTGAACTTTGAAACCATCTCTATGAACACCGTGCAATCATGACGATGTGCAATTTGGATGAAGTGTTTCTGTAAAATCCACTGTATCACAACACCAACTTGAAGGGTTTTTCACTCAAGAAAAGCGAATGCAAATTTGTGAACTTCTGCGAATTGTGATACCGCGCATAAATTCATTTGCAATAACCGTCTGTCTGTGCCCGCGCGCTCTGTTGAAGACTGACCGTTTGTCTACTCGGTGGCAGTTTCACACTACAATCACTGACCCTTCACACACCTCGTCTGAGGTAGCATCACTCACCTTTTACCTTCAGCACTCCTAAATTGACATTCAGAGTGATCGTACACTCTCACTAGTGGTTTAGCACGTCTTTACAGGTCAGTCTTCGGTCTTCCTTTAGTACACTACAAAGTCCAAAATCCCCTTCATTTGGTCATGTGACGTGCACCTAGTCTCGTCTCATTGCTTTATCGGACAATATTACGGTATTAGGGAGCCGTCAGTAATTACAGGGGGTGGGCCGGGGGAATTCAGTGCGTACCTTTACTGTATAATGTGACTCTCCCCTCTCCTTGTGTCTAAAATGTGACCCTCTCCCTTGTCCGGCATTCTAAAACTTGAACCTCCCCCAATCACTGCAGTATTCTCCCGAGGAATAAGTAAAAAACAGTATCTGCTAATTTGCATAACAATTAGTTTAATTGTTATGTAAGTTACAGACAAAAATTACAGGGCGAAGGGCTGGCGTGTTTGGAGGGACGGTTGCAATTTATCATGCCAGCATTTTTGAAGGGTCATGCATTTACGGGAGGGTCACCATATTTCGCGCAAATATAAGGGGGCAAGATGTGGCTGATATAGTGCGTCACCAAAAAATATCAAATCATAATACATGGGAGTCTATCATGCAAACTATTGACAATCCCTGCCCCCCCCACACACACACAACAAGCTATATCTGTACATGTATATATGTTTGATAATATATGTAAATGTACTTTGCTTGAAGTGGGAAGTTAAAGCCCCTGTAGCTGTAACTCTTGAAATTTGTTGACTTGAAAAAGGCTTTCTATCTTCTCTGCTTTTCTTTAAATTCTACAAATTTAAGGAATATAGCTTTTACTCCTGAAAAATTGGAGAAGTAAATTTCTGAAAACCATTTCTGAAAAATTGGTAATTTTACAAAGAAAACAAAGCATATGATGTTCCAGTGGAAAATATTTGAACTTTTTTTTGTATTTAAATTGTTTTATTGGTAACATTTCTATAGTAACATGAACTTAAATTAAAATGAAGTACAGTGCTTAGTTATCTACAATTTTGTGTAAAATTGAAATCCATTTGCTGCAATGTCTCTCTAATTTTGTCTTTTTCCAGAGCTATTTCGTACTCTAGATGGTAGTTGAATTTCACTTGCAACATAAAAGCTGCAAAATGTGGTTTACTCTGTTTCATTTTCATGGCATAGATGTGTCTTTTGGCTAACAGTAGCAAGTGATTATGAATGTCAGAGTAACCGTCAACACCAAAGAGCACTTCATTTAAGTATGTCTCGTTAAAAACTGAGAGATTCCTCGAAAAATGTGTGAAACTCGTTCCAGAAGGTCTCAGTAAATTTACAGGTGTAGAAAAGATGATCTAGTGTCTCGTTGCTGTTTTGGCAGAATGAACAGAGCGGTGATTGGTCCATGCCTCTTCTAGATAGATCGTAGTTTGTGTACAGAATATGATGAAGAAGTTTGAACTGGAATTCACGTGTTTTTGTGTCTATTGCTACCTTAAATGGTAGACTATATATGCAAGACCATGGTCCAGTAAAGTCATATTCTCTTTCATAATAGCGTTCATTAATTGGACTTAATTCCTCATTACTGTAAATGGCGTTTCTGATCCTCTCCCTGGTAACTTTGTGGGAGGGTCGAAAGTTACAATTCAAAAACGCATATTCGTATTCATCTTTAAACACCGGTTCAACCAGCAATGGCTCTGGCCACCTAACTCTGAGACATGTGATTGCTCCATAAAGAAAGAGGACTTCTTCCCTTGGAGGTTTTTGTTGGCTAATTTTTCCCATGACAGATACCCCTCCTCGGTAAGTAAATCAAATATTAATTCAAACCCTTTCTGTCTTAGCCTTGGATTGTAGACAGAATGCCCTCCAATTAGAACATTTCTGTTGTTCCAAATTGTTTGACAAGTAATGTCAATCTCAGAGTCATTGACCGCAACATTGCAGACCGACCAGGATTCAAGCATTTCTTGGTAGAATCTCGGTAGGGGCAGGCTGAGTGAGTTAATATCGAAGTTACACTTGAATAGGTACTTTCAACCCACAGATTTTAGGCGATGGTCTAGAAAGAGTTTCCAGGGGTGCTCTATGTTTTCATTTAAATACCTTTAAATAAGGTTTATTCGCATAAGCTTGTGTGTAGTTTTCACATCGGGAGCCTTTAAGCCCCCCTCGGAGACCCCTCTGACCATTACCTTTCTGGTTATTAGTCCCCACGGACACCGTCCGGGGGGACTTATAGGTTTGGTCATGTCCGTGCGTGCGTGTGTGCGTGCGTGCGTCCGTGCGTCCGTCCGTCCGTCCGTCCGTTCACGCAGATATCTCAGAGACCCCTTAAGCGATTTCATTCAAACTTAGTACGAGGATTATCACCTATGCCGTACATATGCACGTCGATCTGTTTTACGATCTGATTCAATATGGCCGTCTGGCAGCCATTTTGTTTCCTGTATTTGATGTTGGTGCGTATGTTCACGCACATTTCTCAGTGATGCTACGAGCGATTCCATTCCAACTTGGTACATAGATTACTCTATATGTTATACATATGCACATTGATTTTTGTTTTGATCTGGTCTAAAATGCCTGCGTGGCGGCCATTTTGTTTCCTATATTTTACGACTGTGCGGGCGTTCACGTAAATTTCTCAGCGATACCGGGCGCGATTGCATTAAAAGTTGATACCTATATTAATCTCTATCACATATATATGCACACCGATTTTTGTAATGATTCGATCATAAATGGCTGCGTGACGGCCGTTTTCTTTCCTGTCTTTGATATCCATCCACAGGGTCCCCAGGTATGATCCACAGGGTCCCCAGGATGAAATTAATATTAATGCTGTGTCCATGCACAGGGGCTTATGAATGCAGATATCTGAGATATTCCTGTGCCAATTCTTTTTAGTCCCCACTGACACCGTCCGGGGGGGACTTATAGGTTTGGTCAGGTCCGTGCGTGCATGCGTCCGTCCGTCTGTTCACGCAGATATCTCAGAGATGCCTGGAGCGATTTCGTTCAAACTTGGTACAAGGATAGTACCCTACCTCATACAGATGCACGTCGATTTGTTTCACGATGCGATCAAATTTGGCCGCGTTAGAGGACTTTTTAGTTTACACCTCCATAGACTCCCATGTATCCTATAAGGCTGTTCTCCATAGACTCCCATGTACCGGTATACGGCCAAGAAAATAGTTTCTCATCGTATTCATATTGCAAAAAGGATGCAGTGACACAGTTTTTAGTCCCCACAGATAAAGTTCAGGGGGCTTATAGATTGGTCATGTCCATCCGTGAGTCCATCCGTTCACGCAGATATCTCAGACACTTTGACAAATGTCACGTGACCTTGGTGACCTTTGACCTCAAATATAAATATTTGTCCATAACTCAGTAACCACAAGTGCTAAACCTTTCATATATAGTATGATGGGACACCTTATGACGCCACATATTGTACCTCATTAATTATGTGCATATCTAATTTTGAGCGAGCCAATAGAGCTAGAGGTCTGATTTTTGGTATATAGGGATAACTTTGCAATACAATTTTTTTGACAAAATGTCACATGACCTCAATGACCTTTGACCTCAAATATACATATTTGTCCATAACTCAGTAACCACAAGTGCTACACTCTTCATATTTGGTATGATGGGACACCTTATGACGCCACATATTGTACCTAATTAATTATGCGCATATCTAATTTTGAGCGAGCCAATAGAGCTAGAGGTCTGATTTTTGGTATATAGGGATAACTTAGCAATACAATTTTTTTGACAAAATGTCACGTGACCTCAATGACCTTTGACCTCAAATATACATATTTGTCCATAACTCAGTAACCACAAGTGCTACACCCTTCATATTTGGTATGATGGGACACCTTATGACGCCACATATTGTACCTCATTAATTATGCACATATCTAACTTTGAGCGAGCCAATAGAGCTAGATGTCTGATTTTTGGTATATAGGGATAACTATAGGATAGAAATTTTTTGACAAAATTTCATGTGACCTCGATAACCTTTTACCTAAAATACATGTTTATGTCAATAAATAAGTAACCACAAGTGCTATGTCCTTTATATTTAGTAGGATGGGAGACCTTATGAAAACACATGGTTAACCTCATTAATTATGTGCATATATAATTCTGGGCAAGCCAATAGAGCTAGAGGTCTTGATTTTTGCATATAGGGATTAATTAGCAATACTTTTTTTTTTCAAAATGTCACATGACCTTATGACCTTTGACCTTGATTATACTTATATATGCATAACTCAGTAACCACAAGTTCTTTACGCTTCAATTTTGATAGGATAATAGACCTTAAGATGTCACATCTTGTACCTCATTTATTATGCGCATATGTATTTCTTGGCTGGCCAATACAGCTGGAGGTCTGATCTTTTTTCCCGATTTAGAACCATAACTTAGACATGCCTCTTGTTTCAAATTGGGAACAATGATATAGACCTATGTGTCCATAGATCTGAACGCCACACTCCAGTGATACTTCTTAATGACCACATTTCCCTGCCCCATCAAGACTAATACTTCTATTACAAGTGGGGACTATGTCATTGTCAATGACTTGTTCTATCTTTCCCAGTCCAGAGGAAATTGAAGATAAGCTGTTCAAATCTCTTAAGAATTTCAGGTGTTATTGTGGTCATTCTCGTAATTAAGTTGTGATAGGGCGAAGGTTTTCAAAATCTGAACTTTGCCCATGAGTGTCAGGGATCTCTTTTTCCATGTTCCCAGAGTTCCTTCGATCTGCTTGAGTGGTGTTGCATAATTGAGAGTGGTGTTTAATTATACGAAATGTGAATTCCTGCAATTTTGATTGGAGATGTCGGCCATTTGATGCCAAATGGTTTTTTCTTACGTGTTTTCCACTTACCAAGCCGAATAGCTTCCGTTTTAGTAGGGTTGACCATCAAGCCTGAGAGTGAGTGGAACTCGTGCACCATTTCAAATATTCTCTGACATGACTGTTCATCTGTTACAAAGGTCGTCAGGTCATCCGCAATGCGGCATATTTGCATTCACCTATTCCTGACCTGATACCCTTGACATTGGCGTCATCATTCAAGTTAATTAAGAATATTTCTAGCGCTAAGATGAACAAATAGGGTGACAATGGATCTCCTTGTCTCACCCCCTTTCAATGTTAAAATATCCGGTGCTGAAACCATTGTTCATAACGCAACTCAGGTGCCGCCAACTGGTAAATTTCATGAATTTCTCAAAATCATCACAAAACATGTTTTGAAGGCTTATATACCAATTTGTCTAATTTTTGACCCTGACCTAAAATTTGGAGGGGAAAATGAGGGCTGTTCGTAACTGCCCTCCCACTGGTATACACTGAAAATGTGCCCTCCCACTGAATTTTGATGCCCACTGCCCTCAAGTATCTACAGTCTGCCCGCTCCCCACTCCCCACAACCTGTGACATGATTATACAGGAATGACAATGTCAACTGCATCAGAACCAATTCCTGACCTTCAATTTTTGTTCAGATTCATTCAATTATAAATAATTCTTATTTTGTCTGTCCACAGATGTTGGATTACATTGAGAATGATCCAATGATAATTGAGGTATGGGGAACACAGTATGAGCAAGCCAAGGGTGGAAGACTTGGGAACCATGTCAGATATGACACACAGAATACAGCAAATCAGGTATGTTACATGTACATATGTCTCTTGTGCTGGTAACAGCAGCCAACCCCTACCCCAAACATATATATCAGTGTTTTTCGTTCGCTGCATAAATGGTTAAAGGGAAGCGGTCATCTGAACTGCGCATCTCCTACTATCTTGTTTACAAACAATGTATTTCATGCACTATATAGATGCATCATGTCAACATAGCTGCAACATTAAATTTTATGATATACATTATGACAGACATGTTTAACTTTCATCAATCGCCAACATACATTGGATATAGTGTTTACATCGGTCGTAGGGGTCCCTAGTGACCTTTGAGTGCAGTTCGGACGACTACCTCCCTTTAAATGATGAAACGGGTGTAATTGTGTGCTATGACATGCATACTTTTCTGTACCATTGTAATTCTATGGCAAAAGAATAGCCAAATAGAATTTCACGCATTCTCTCTCAATGAGCATAATTTCGTCCCTTTTTAAAAATTTTTAATTTTAGGTTTTCCTCATTTACAGAAAGTAGATGAATATTACAATTTACATGCAGAAATTGTGATACTGAGAAAAAATCTGGTAAGTGTTGTAACACTAGGTGTCAAGACTGAGCCCTCACATGTGGTAGGCCAAAAGAATATTTTAAAAGTTTTAGTCCAAATATCTGTCCCTAGGCACATACTATCTTAACCCTTTCAATTGCTTTGTTTTAACTTTCAGTATAATATTCAAGAGTTAGTGGAGGGTGCCAAGATGTCTGGAAAAGAAACAGTTCCCATTGATGACGTGGACGAGATTCTTGGAGACGAGTACATTGAAGCGCCAGTGAGAAGAAGCAGAACATGCATTTTGCTGTAAACCTGCATCAAGAGATTTTTCAAACTTTGACACAATCCGTTTGAAGAACTAACAGAGACACATTTCTATGCGCCTCATATACTGAATAGAAAGAGCTGTGGCTCCAGAGCCCTCTCCAGAGAGCGCCCTCAAGTGACGGATCTTTCAGAAAATTTACCAAGTTTCTTGACTTGCAAAAATTGAGTCACAGAACAGGTCTCCAAATTTCAAGCAAGATTGTTCCACGGCCTTAACAGCAATCTTCAGTCTATTAATAGATAGGGATCTTTTGAGTTATATCATACTTAATTTCCCAATAGTGGAGAGAGGGCTTTCCTAAGTGTATGGAAAGCAGATAAGTCTTTCACGGCACATTGCTTTTATGTGTATCATTTGCAAAGATATAGACGTGTATGTAAATATATGAACACTTGGAGCTTATACTATACTGACAGTGAATTCGGTACCATACATCATAAGCTCTCCTGCAGCCCCTCATTGGCTGTATCGTGCTATGGTTGCATGGTGCTCAGGGCTGGTGTGGCCTGACTCGGCACGAGCTGGCTGTGCTCATTATGCCAGACTTCATCAAATAGCGAGGGGACAGTGAAAGGAGTCCACATGTGTCAGTGCTGGGTTTGTTAGAATCTAAAACTATTCTTGTTTGGGTTTATTTGTTTGTGTTTGAGTCAGGGGATGCAGATGTCATGCAGTCCTGATTAGAAGGAAGATAATTCCATTCTCATTATGTCTATAAATGTGACATGTAGGATACCTGCATTCTCAATGACTACTACGCTTTTGAGCTTTGAACTTTACGCACATTTCAAAGGCCTCAATGTACGCGTTTGGTACCCAACTACCGCTCAGGAAGTAGCCTTAATGCTGTTGATACCGTACTCTTGGCGTGTTTTTCAGACTTTCTATGGCATACAGCCTACTCGACAATGCACACAAAAAACAACAAAGCCTTTAGCTTCAATCACCAGTATGTCTTTCAAAACTAAATAGCCAAAGTTTAATCATGTTAAAAAACCATGTGAGTTTTGTACTCGTAGACTTTTTTTCCTCTCTTTTATAATAAAAAATCAAGTGATTGCAGAGTTACATTAATGTATTACGGTAGAAAGTCACATAAAGAATTTACAAAAGGTTGTGAATTCTCTCGTAAATTTTCATAACATCAGGTCTAGTACTCATTGTCTTTTCTATATTGTAACGTATAGTAAATTCTTTTTAAAGTGAAATTCCAATTGGAATCTGATATCCAGTATTTATGTATGCACCATTTTCCTAATAAAATTAGAAGTTGCATAACCGTATTACAATGTCTGGGGATGACCATGTTTTCAACGAGGTCACCAAAAATTTTCATAGATGGTGTGATTTTCACCCTTTCTCCAATAAATCTACAAATTACATTTTCAATCTTTTCCCAACATCTTTCAGCAATGTTACAATATAAAATCTATGTTCTAAAGAGTCAACTTGATGACAAAGAGGACAATACATAGAGTCTTTCAATTTCCAAAAATATAAATATTTGTTGCATGGCAATACACGTAGAAGAAGTTTCCATTGAAATTCTCTCAGTTTTGTCTCATTGGTTGCACTGTAAACTTGTTTCCAGATGCTGCTGTGACTGTTACTGTCTCTGGCTGTGTCATTTAAATTGTTACACCATTTTGAAGACTTTGTACTCGTAGACTAATATTTTGGCACAATTTGAACTTTTTGTAAAAAATATTTCAGAGTGTAAACTCAGTTTTTGATCAAAACTATGAAAGTGAAAGACTGAGTAATAGTGTGCCCTGTTCATAGGACTGCAAAAATATTCAGTATTTTTCCCCTTGTTGATGTAGTTCTAGTCAAAATGTTGACCTGTAAGTCTTGCCTTTTATTATATATATTAATTAATGTATTAAAGTGTATATTATTACTACTGGTAGTGGTAAGAGTGACCCTCTCACCTCCATGGTTTGGCCCAAACCCATTGTTATCAGTGGTGACATTTGGCCTGGTTACAGGGAATCGTGGGTAATCGGGTTAAGCCCTAACCCTGGCTTTCACACACCCCCATAATTCTGTAGCATTGGTCCACATTTACCATAGTATAAGCAATGGGCTTGGGCCAGACCATGTCAGCCACAAGGTTAAGCTTCTCACATGATGCACTGTCAGTGATTGACAGAAGCCTGTTTGGTGTCGACCAGAATGGCAGCTTTAATATTACCAATAAATTTGGTCTCATATCTGCTTCTGTCCATCCTGCCAGTTCATGGCCAATTTCTCTGTTGTGCAATTTCTTTTACAGTGCAGCAGAAGAAAAACCTCATTGTGTATGCATATGTTCACTCGTTCCACAGTAAAATATCCACGTCTGCGTATTTGCAAACATGGCTGTGAGGTGGCCATCGTGTTGACTTTCACATTGCAGCTACATGCTTTGGGTCAGACTTTGCCAAAGATTTCTCTCAAATTTGACATATACAGGTATACAAATATATAGCTCTATCAAAATTCTGTGTCATGTATTTTTATCAGGTTGAACGCACCGTGCCACAAGGCGCACTCATGAAACACGAGTCAAAGTCCATTCAGGAAATTAGCGTGTCTTACCTCCCATCAAGAGTATTCAAGTGGTATGGGGATTTTCAATCCCTGACAAAATATATCTTCGTAATTTATTTAGAGTTGCATATAATCCCAGTTCATGACTTACTCACAGGTATTTCAAATTTGAAGCAATTTATACAATGAGATCATGGGATTTATGTATGCACATGTAGTAATAGAATTTAGCAGATACATATATGTCTGATATATCACTCACACAGTGTGTGTCCAAGTTTTTTAGATCTGTGGTAACCAGCCATCGCATAATTTACCAGATTGTCTTTCATTTGAGAATAGTAAGCTGTAACATGAACCAGGGTGTACAAAGACATAGACTGTCAACTTCCGTTTCAGGAGATATAGTTTGAGACAATTATGAGATACAGGCATCAATTGAGAATCAAGTGTTCCATATCACAGTGTTTTGCGTTGAACCATTGGCAATATTGGAGCTATAGACATACTGTCTACATTGAGTAGTTTCCAGCGAAAGTTGAAACATTGTATAGAAGGAGGTCAGACGTGGTCAAAAAACACCATAAGATCTGCACAACGTTTGCAAATTATGAGTTGTGGACAATAAGAGGAAGGTGTGTAGATTTGTAGTGTTGTTTTGATTAAGAGTTACCTCCTTCCAGATAGAGGTTCAACTTTCATAGAGTTGATTTATTTGTGTTGACTGATATTACTGCCTGGACGATAATCATGCCTGGCAGAGTTGGCAACGTCTCACTTTGCATAGTATGTATTTTCCCCGTCTTACCAATGCTCCAATACAAGCCACTGTATTTGACAGAATTTTTGTCAACTCAACAGTAATCAGTTTTGCCAATTGTAGCCCAAATTTAAAGATAGACATAAAAACAAAATAGAAGGGTGCACCAATTCAATCATACAAAGTTTGCAATTTTTATTACTGTTTGCCCTGTATACCCCTTAAAGCCTCCGTAAGTGTTCCAAACTTGCCATTGAAAACACTATGATTGTACCAAATTGTGGTGTTTGTATATGGCATCCACAGAAATAACAACGCAAATACTAGGTGAAGTACACCAACGGCATTGATATATACAAAGCAAATAGGGCAGAGGGTTTTACAGCTTTTGGAGCAGGATGCTTTAGGGAGCGTTCAATTTTTACTGCCTGGGGGGGGGCGGCAAAATCTTGTCGCCGGTGTTCAAAAAAATATAGACCCCCCCTCTGCATTTTTCGTGAAAAAAAGATGACCCCCCTTTGTCAGACGAAAAAATTTGATGACCCCCCCCCCCCCCCGCTGAAAATAACTAAAACCCATATGTCAAATTTACCCGCATGGTTTGGATTTGAACTACGGTACGCGGCGAACTTTATTCGTGTAGCAGAGATGCCAGTGCACAAACTTCTCAGCCACATCCATGCAAACGTCTGTTAATTAGGACGACTGTAAGGCAGTTTTTAACTTCATTTCCATAGACAACTTATGTCCATGGACATTGTATAAAGTAAACTTTATTGGAGTGGTTCGCCAAAGGCAGCCCTCCGGTTAAGAGGGTCATGGGCCATTACGTAAAGTCAACTTTATTCTAGTGGGCCACCAAAGGTGGCCCGCCGGTAAAGAGGGTCGATCATGGCTATTGCATAAAGTAAACTTTACTGGACAGGGCTGCTGAAGGCGTGCGGCCATTAAGATTGCCATGGGGTATTACATTAAGTCAATTTATTGTAGTGGGCCGCCACAGGCGGCCCGCCGGTAAAGAGGGTAGATCATGGCCATCGCATGAAGTAAACCTAATTGGAGTGGGCCGCCAAAGGCGTCTGCCCGTTAAGAGGGTCATGGGTAATACATAATGTATATTTATTGTAGTGGGCCGCCCAAGCGGCCCGCCGGTAAAGAGGGTCGATCATGGCCATGGCATAAAGTGAACTTTATTGTTGGTATTATGTTTTTGAAAATGTGGTGACCCCCCTTTCCTACCACTGAAAAAGCGGTGACCCCCCTTTGCGGATTCCACAATTATGATGACCCCCCCGGATTTTGCCGGCCCCCCGGCCGTAAAAACTGAACGGTCCCTTAGTCAGTGTCAAAGAGTACACATAAATTTCTATGTACTGAACTTGGAATTGTTTACCTTTGGATTTTGTTCCGATATTCGGGGAAATGGCAGTCATGCAGATTGGTTTCAGATTGCAGCATACTGGTATCCTCCGTTCAGAATCAAGCCTGCATGCTTAAATCCGGCAACTGGCTTGCAAAACAGTCAAGAATTTACCAAATTAGTTTCCATAAAAAAAGCTAAAACAATTGTCAAAAATTAATGATGCATATTATCTTTCAGATTTAATAACAGAAATTCGACTGTTTGTATGATTTTTCAGTTCTGAAAAATGTGCAGGTTTTTCTCATCTGCAAAGGAACCACATGGCAGTGTATTTGTGAGACTGTAATTGTATACCTCCTTTGGTGTGTATACGCAGTATTTGCTGTTACGACCAGATTGCTGTCGTACTTGTATTCCAAAAGGTAATTTTTAAGAAAGTTACAATTTGTACAAATCAATGTTCTGTTTGTTTAAAGAACTGTATATAACCACTTTCCATGTTGAATGAGATTAAAACAATCAAGAGATTTAATATTTATTAAATACGGTTGTTCAGTTTCTATGATTATTATTTTGAGGAAAGGTTGCTTGTCACCCTATTTTACTGTATGAAGGTCGAACTGTGCCACTGAAAATCATATGATTTGACCTGCTAGCTGTGGAAACAAGCTGTCTGTGGTGGGGCCGCGGTTGCGTCTATACAGGCCATCAAAAGGTCAACCCCGCCATGGACAGCTGCGGGCCATCTGGTTGGGGAAATGAGTAAATTATGACGACCCGACTTGGGTGAGGACTTTGAATGGCAAAATAAACCAAAGTGAGTGTAATTCACTAAACTGACCTATACCTGCCTGAACTCTGATTATTTGTCATTCCCTAACTACTGTTGTGAACAAAATCTCTTTGTTTATGTATTTTGGCTGATTTTCCAAGAAGTATTCAAGATTTTTATTCGGGCACTAGAACTAATTCCATTGATATGCAGACGAGAGCATCAGGCGTTAGAGTGAGGGACAAAGTCCGCTGCCGGAGAGAAAATTTTGAGTATACTCCTTGCACAGATATGCAGCTGCCTTTCAACAGCTAGATTGGACCAAGCCATGGCGATGAAAGGTTAAAGGTAATTTGCATCTCAAAAATTGAAAACTAAAAATTTTAGTTCATTTGTGTGTTGAGAGTACTTCCGTTCTCACTACATGGGAGTGAAGTGTCATTATTGACACTGGTTTGAAACATTTTAGATGCCATGAAAAACTAACTACACTTAAAACAAATGTAACAGGCATGCATGATTTTCTGAGTATGGTATGACAGCTTACTTTGCACAGTCATTGATTCTGCCTTGGGTGGAGAAGATGTATACAAAATGGGGAGTAAAATGAGAAGGAAATGTTACTGCGTAATTTGCTCTCTGATTCACATATAGTGCAATGCAATGTGACTGGAAATATACCAGGACTTACAGATTGAGTTGTTCCAATGGAAAAAATAGCGTCAATGACACTTTGCTCACATTTGGTTAGATTTGGCAAGCCAAAGTGAATGAACGTACAAAATTTAGAAGCTTCTTTGGGCCCTGGCTTGTAATATTCATATGTGCATAATGGTTGGCAACTATTGCAACGGACACACACATATTCATTGCAAAGCTTTAAGCAGCCCGGTACATTAAAAATTGAGATACAATGTACCATACCAAAGTAAAGGTGTTCTCTTGTAATATGTATTGCATGCAATTAATGTGGACAATATTTAGTACCTGTACTATGGTTACACGACTGAAGACTAACTTAAAGATAAAATTTATTCATATTTGAGCTCCAAAAACTTGGTCTACAGACAGATTAACGGATGTGGACAGCCTAACATACTCAGATTGAGAGTGGTGATATTGGCCCTCTAGTATGCCTTGGCCCATTAAGTAGGGAGGCCAGCAGGTCGCCCAGGACGTGCTGAATTGACACTCAATCACCAGTGACTTAGTCATGTTCAAAATTGAAAAACATCGATAACGGGAAAGAAAATTGTGGAAAAAAATACATGAGGCTAAAAATTAAAAATGCAGCTATTCTCTCATATGTTTTTTATTTCTTTATATGAACTACTTACTTTTTGAATAAACTGCAAAATTGAGGTAGAAACGTACCGGGAACGGCGATCTGAAACATGGCAGCACCTAATATTTACATCGCCGATTTTGAAACGCATTTTTGAAGGTGAGCCAATAAAAAATCCCTTACATCGAATACTCATTTGAAAGCCCAGATCTCGCTTTTTCTCGCGATATAAGGTTCTTCACCAACATAGGGCAGTGTATATGACCAAATCCGAGACAAAAAATTGAGAGCGATTTTTCCGAGACCTAACCCGACCAACTCTCAGTGAAACGTCCTCTAGTACGCAGTTTATCATTATTTCTTTGAATTTTTGCTAGAAAAATGAGAAATTTTGAACAGCTCACATATTTATTGACGGAGATATTGACCACGCTTCACAGTAAGTGAGGCTACCCACAATTCTCCATGATCCGTACACACGGAGATCACTCATTGAACTGGAGCAAATTTCTTCTGTACACAGAACAGCTCGGTCCATATATCAAAATTCTGGGACCATAGTTTTGATAATCATAATTCTCTAATTTCTCATGGTGAATAATGAGAAGATCAATCCCTTTTGCGCAGAGGAGATAGCAATTTGTGATTTGTCGACATAGATTTTTGACAACCATACACAATATTTTCAAGGAAACTAAGGGAATAAGTTGCATCTGTGTTGGCAAAAGAAAGGGTATTGATTTTTTTAAATGTTTGTAACAAAGGAAATTTGCATGTCTGACAGGTGGTATGATGAGACCATCTTAGTTGCTGATAACTTTACCATGACAAGTGTGCAATTTTTAGCACCTCAAAACATCGACTTCTCATTCAATTTACTCCTGAATTTTAAAGATGATCAATAATTTGGAACATAGTTTTAACCAATAATCCTTAAATTAAATTCTAAGTTTCAAATTGTTCAGAAACTGATAAAATTGAAGAAGCCTTTACCAAATAATGTCAAAACTCCACATGGCCCCAGTGGTGATGTTTTGAAAGCCTTTATTTGGATAAAATACTTTTTGTAGGTAGTTTTAATGCAGTAGAGCTATTCAAAAGTGTCATCAGCTCAAAAAGACCTTCAATTGATATATCACTTATGCCATTGAGCTTAATATTTTCATTTTGTCATTTCTCGTTAAGTGTCGTTCATCCGTTGCCATGGATAAATCCAATATGGCCACCATCGTAATCGCGTAATTTTAGGATACATTTGTGTGTGCCATTGAAATCTATCTCCATGCCAAATTTGGTACAAAAGATGTTTTATTAACAAAGTTACAGCAAATTTACTGTAAATTTCAGCTAAAACTCCTTCATTTTGTCCCATTGTTCCCATTGTTATTATATGTATTGTCTTTCTACAGAAAGAGTAAAAGTGAATGTTTTAAAAGCTATAAAATTGTAACCGTTCATCCAATTTCGAAAATTAAAAAAATGTTTAGCTTCTCTCATTGAAATCTAAAAAACTACATTAATTAAAATGCAGATTGAACATTTCAAAATTTCAGTTGGCCTCCCTACATCAAGAGTGACAAAGATTTATCAGAACTATTGATACATGTAACAAACAGCAGAGTGTGATTATAAACTAGTTAAATACACAGGCCATCAGGATGAATATGTTACATCAATTTGATGAGTTTCGTGTCCTCTTTCTACATGTATGATAATTTTTAAGACAATCATCCAAATTTCCAAACAATACAGTGGACTATTTTTTCTGAATTTATTTTCATTAAAAAAATTCAGAAAGAAAAACTTCAGAGAAAAATACAAAATTTAAGATATTTCCATGAAAATTTAAAACAAGCAACCTGCGGTGGCCGATTGAGCTCCCCTGTGTTAAGCAGATAATAACTTTTTATGACACGTGTTGACGAAGAAGGAAATCTTTAATAGCTTACCTCAGAATGACCTGACCAAAAATGGCAAAATATGCAATTGAAGATTTCATCGTAATTTTAACATATCACATTAAGATCACCTCTAGGAACATGTCTACCAAATATCAAAGCTATCAGACAAGTAGTTTTTCAGAAACAAATTTTTCAACCATAAATTGCTCTAAAATACAAAATTGCAAATTTCATAATAATTTCAATCCCTAGGAAGCAGTATATCAAAGCTATCGGACAGGTGTTTATAAATGTGACCAGAAATGGCAAAATTGCTCCAACAATACAACATTGCAGATTTCATCAGTATTAATTAATACATCACATTTTGATCATCCCTAGGAACCTGTATACCAAATAGCAAAGCTATCAGACAAGCAATTTTGGAGAGAAAAAAATGACCAAAAATGGGGCAAATGGACCCAAAATTACAGATATGAAAATGTCACCACAATTTGAACAAACCTGACTGAGGTCACCCTGAGGAAAATGCATACCAAATTTCAAAGTAATTGGACAATCCATTTCAGAGATGACTTTTGACTTAAGACAGAAAAAATTACCCCCAAAATACTACAAATTTAACTACAATTTGAACACAACTAATCTGACGTATGATACACAGATTTAGCAATATGCAGGATTTTTCCTTTTTTTACGTTCACATCTCTACCCTGGGTGAACCTGTACACCAACTAAGATGGTAGGTACTGCCACTTTGGAGTTTTGATCGGGACTGACATACATACTTCGTACATTCATACATGTATATATACAGACAAACATACAGACATTGCCAATTTATCACAAAAGCTATCTTTGGTACATATAGATATACCAATTTGAGCTAAAAAGGGAGTGAGAAACAGAGTCACACAACTCAAGGATTGCATTTCAAAATAAATTATTGAATACATTTATTTGGTATGTAACAAAACACTGTAAAGACTACACGTTCTCATAAACTGTCTCGAAACACCAAAAAGTCAAAGTATTGCAGTGGCTCTGAAATAATGTCAATAAAGAAAAATTCTGACTACTGATAGTTCATTAAAAAAAAGTCAACAATCTTACAAAACGCTTCGGCTACGATTTCAGTAAAATCTGTATTTGCAGTCTCCACATTCTGCCAGCATCAAGATTTGGCATTGCTAGAGCAATAATATAGCTATATGTGTGTCTAGAACTATACAAAATAACAACTAGAATCAAATCTTTAGTCAACTTCCTCAACTTTAGGCCCTGTACTCTGTTGACTGCTGTTGCTATGGCTACCATGCAGTTTTGCCATGATGGGTGAACAAACTTTCTGTAACTCATCTTGTTTGTGATCAAACTCTTCTTTCTCAGCTAACGTATTGTTATCTAACCAACTAATTGTGTCATTGACTTTGTCCAAAACAATGTCTTTGTCTGCCTGGCTGAGTTTGTTTTCCACATTTGGATCTGTCACGGTAGATTTCACGCTGTATGCGTAGCTTTCCAATGAATTCCTGGATGAAACTCTCTCTCGTTGTTTATCGTCTTCCGCCTTGAATTTCTCAGCATCTGCAACCATCTTGTCGATGTCTTCCTTGCTCAGTCTGTCTTTGTCATTGGTGATGGTGATTTTGTTGCTTCTGCCGGTACTCTCGTCTTTGGCCGTCACATTCAGGATGCCGTTGGCGTCGATGTCGAAGGTGACTTCAATCTTGGGAACACCGCGGGGAGCTGGTGGGATTCCAGACAGTTCAAATAGACCCAGTCTGTTGTTGTCTTTTGTCATGGCACGCTCACCTTCAAAGACCTGTACGGTGACGGCTGGTTGGTTGTCTGCATAAGTGGTGAATGTCTTGGAGGTCTTGGCTGGGATGCGAGTGTTACGGTCAACCAGATTGGTCATAACACCACCAGCTGTTTCTATACCCAGTGACAGTGGAGCAACATCCACCAGAAGCACATCTTTCACCTCTTCACTCTTATCACCTGACAAAATAGCAGCCTGCACTGCCGCACCATAGGCCACGGCTTCATCTGGATTGATGGATCTATTCAGCTCTTTACCATTGAAGAAAGACTGAAGCAGGTTTTGGATCTTGGGAATACGAGTTGAACCACCGACCAACACCACCTCGTCAATCTTGGATTTGCTTATCTTGGCATCTAACAAGGCCTTTTCCACGGGCTCCAATGTTTTACGGAACAAATCAGAGCAGAGTTCTTCGAACCTTGCACGGGTGACACTGGTGTAGAAATCAACTCCCTCGTAGAGAGAGTCAACTTCGATGGAAGCTTGTGTACTGTTTGAAAGTGTCCTCTTCGCTCTCTCGGCGGCTGTTCTCAGTCGACGAAGGGCTCTTGCGTTGTCACTGATGTCTTTCTTGTATTTTCTCTTGAATTCTTGTTTTAGATGGTTTACCAATCTGTTATCAAAGTCTTCACCTCCAAGGTGAGTATCTCCTGCAGTCGACCTGACTTCAAACATACCATCTTCGATTGTCAGGATGGAAACATCGAAAGTGCCGCCACCTAGGTCGAAAATCAGGACGTTTTTCTCACCTTTCAGTTTTTTGTCAAGTCCGTATGCCAATGCAGCTGCCGTTGGTTCGTTGATGATTCGCATAACATTCAGACCAGCTATCACGCCAGCGTCTTTGGTTGCTTGCCTCTGTGCGTCGTTGAAGTAAGCTGGAACAGTAATGACTGCATTTCTCACGTCGTGTCCCATATATGCTTCGGCAGTTTCCTTCATCTTTGTGAGCACCATGGAACTGATTTCCTCGGGGTTGAAAATTTTCTCTTCACCTTTGAATTGCGCCTTGACTTTCGGCTTGCCGCTTTGGTTGATGACTTCAAACGGCCAAAGTTTCTTATCGGCCTGGACAGACGAGTCATCGTATCGACGCCCAATCAAACGCTTGGCATCGAAGATGGTATTTTTCGGATTCATAGCTACCTGGTTCTTGGCTGCATCACCGATCAGCCTCTCTGTATCTGTAAAGGCAACGTAGCTGGGTGTCGTTCTGTTGCCTTGATCATTGGCGATGATTTCCACTTTACCATGTTGGAAAACCCCAACACAAGAGTAGGTAGTGCCTAAGTCGATTCCAATAGCTGAAGGCATGTTGATATTCTTGCTGTATTCGGTCTCGTGTAGTCTATCGTCCGCTTGCGACTTCTGAACGAGTGCTTCTTCTCCTGTCGAGCCTCTTTGCACCGCTTTTGATTTGATATCTGACGATCCTGCCCAGCCGACTGCATATATAAAGCCATGATTTTCGAGAAGCTTCGCATTCGCGAAGGTTCTCGTATTTTCGTATTATCGCTTTGAATAGGTAGTGGCGCCCTCAACATCCACTTTGATGAACGCGTTGAGTAAGCTTCGGCATCGGCATCAGGATTAACGCCATGCTCACAGCGGTTCACAACAACATAAACATCATCTATAGGCCTACAGATATATATTGCGTATGTTCAATGTAACACTTGTGATACAGACAATACAAAACAATAGAGATTTTGCTTTTGCTTTACAGTTCGGAGATAATAACTACAAAAACTTTCGGATATTCGTTCGATAAGGATCTTTCCTCTTTAGAAACAGTAGAAATGTCCTCGTCACGTACTCAGCGCACAGTTTCTGGTCTGACGGACTCGACTGAGTAGTTTTACCAATTTGAAGACGAAAAGCGCTAACCTCTCGGCAGCGACCGATTTAGAGGTCAGTATCAAAACTGAACACAGGTATGCTTTCCTCAAAATAAACGCGATAGAAATCGACTGGGTAATCAACTACACCGTACCATAAACTAAAATATTTTGTTTCCTTTGTTATGAAATCTGCGCTAAATTTACCGTTCATATTCATGGTCCATGAACACGACTTAGAGGTTTTTTTCCCCAACGGCTAGTCTGTGAAAGGATTAGAATACCCCTCTTGATGCTAGTAAATACTTAGCCCTGCGTACCTTGCTGTGTGTTTCGGGCGTTACAAATGTGGTGGGGGCCGTGTAACGCCCGAAACACACAGCACGGTACGCAGGGCTAGTAAATAATAAGCTCAGATATACATGTATAGTCAAGGCAGTGCTAACTTGAAAATGAGATTGTTTTATTAATAGGTCCTAAATAACGATGTCGTCATGTAGACTCTCTTTCCAAAAGTTATTCTGATGCTTCAGCCTAGGTAAGATGGTACAGATAATAACAGTAGGCTACATAGCTGCAATAATATTATTGTTGCCTTGGTTGGCTGTGGTGCTTAGGGACGGACCATTAGATCTTGGGAGGGGGTGGTCGCAATGAAATTGTGAATTTTTTTTACAATTGTAAATTTCTAAAAGAGCTTTTTCCAAATGAGAAAAGCTGTGCTATTTTTTTTTCTGAGTAAATTTTCAGATTTATAATTTTTTTTTAAGTTTGACGCTGTCTGAGGATACAATGTACATCCATAGCACTTGCGCAAATAAGATTGCGTGCTGTAACTACAACATACATATGGCCTAGTGATTTATATTGCTGACAGATTTCACGAAGTTGCAGATCATCTTTTGACAAGCTGAGAAGCTGTTTGCAAAATATAGTGAAATTTGCATATTTGTCTTTTTAGGGCAATTTATGCCATTTACAGTCAAAAAATCTGTATTCTCTGAAAGGGCTTGTCCTATTTCTTTGAAATTTGCTACATAAGTCCCTTAAGATTTGTTTAAATCATGCTCTTTTTTGTGGTGGACAAATTTTTCAGGTAAGGGGTGGACCATTTGATATCCTGGGGGGGGGCTTGGAAGATTGGTGGAGAGCCATTATTTTTTTTCCCATGTGCTTCACCATGAATTATTTTTTTTCTACAGGGCATATGCTGGCAACTTATTTTTTCACTTTCCTTCTTCGAGATATATTTTTTTTTTCCAAATTTTGGTGCAATGTTTGTTTGCTTGGTTTTTCACACCCAGTAACATGATGTTGTTCTATCGCACACAGACTATATTGAAGAAACTAAATAAAGATATGTAAATACATGTACATTTTGATTCACTTTACAAAACCATATTTGTAAAATCATGTACATTTATGGCATTTACTTGTCAGTGTTGTCCTTACATTGAAAGTAGCCGGGTAATTTAAGAAAGTAGACAGATGGACTGCGAGGGAGCGAAGCGACTGAGTGGCGAGTGAGCGTAGCGAACGAGGGGGGGAGAGAGCGCGAGAGGGGGGTGTCCCCCCTCTCGCAAGGCGAAAAATGAAATTTTGGAGTGGAAATGGTTTTCTCTGGTGGCATCTGAGGTGACATATACAGACTGAAACAGTACTTTTGTTGTGTGTCTTAGACGTGGCTCACATACAACAAAACAAACAAACATGATTTTGTTTTGTTTGTATTATTTATGACACACTTATGGTTTATTTGCAGTGAAGATGTAACATTTAATCTTAAATCACCTGCTGTCTGCTCATTCATTGCCCATTTCCCATTCTTCATTACCACATAGTAGTTTCCCCAAAACCATCAAACTCATTCAATTCTAATCAAAACACATTCGCTTTTGTTAAGAAAAACATTGGTAAGATAATTCACTATAACAGTGTTCGCATTTACGAATAAAACATGCGTATATAGAAAACTCATAACAATGAAATAATGTGTAGAGAGTCGATCCAATGCGTAATAATATTACGCATTGGATTGAGTCTCTACGCATTTTTTCATTGTTATGAGTTTTCTATACGCAACGATAATAGTAAAATGTTTACAGGCTGTCTCTCTTCTTGTGGTATTTTGACAAAATCCTTACATTCAGATTTACATATTTCTGGAAAACACTGGTGAGCAATTTCAATTTCAGCATACTTCCTCTAATCAGAAGGTCATGTATACTGTACAATTGTTCATATTCAGTTATTGTTCCTCAAGCTTGAAATGGTTTATGCTTTACAAAACTCCAGAGCTACTGCTTGATTTTTATTGATGCTGCAGTGTGCATCGAACAATTGCCAAAATTTTTTTTCCGAGTCGCAATGGTCCTTATTTTTTTTCCATCAGCCACTTAAAGCCAGATTTTTTTTTTCGAGCAACTCCACCTGACATCTTTTTTTTCCCCCCAAATCTTCCAAGCCCCCCCAGGATATCAAATGGTCCACCCCTAATTGTCATTCAGCATTTGCTACACACAAACGATTAGTCATGCAGATTTATCAGTATTTGCTATAGAGATTTTTTTACAAGAGGGCATAGAAGTGGTGCAAAGCACCACAAGCGACCGCATAAGCGGTCGCGGGGAGGTCAGCCGTTGGAGCTTTTGAAAAACAGAGATTAAAATGGTATTTGGTGGCACTTGGGGAGTATTTTTTCAGACTTTTTTCGTATAAAAATCTCAAAGGAAAAGAAATCTGAGACAGTGTTCCATAACTTTTATTCCAGTTCACTGATTTCAATGAAGATTACATTTTTTGAAAACGAAAACATAGCGACAGACATACATTTATCTTGTTCACCCATTCTTTCATTCATCATTGCAATAAAATGCTGTGAAAAAAATGAACCTGATGTGGTCTGCATCTGTTCACCTTGATCTTAAAAGGCTAATATAACTTTCTGTCTTGACAACCATACCATGGTGTACCTGCTAGGTTTGTACGCAGGAAACAAGTAAAAAACAGGCTCTAAAATTTTATAATTTTCAAGTGATCAGAATACAAAAGTCCTGAAAAGATACGATGCTACCAGATACTTGTCATAGTCACTTGTCATTTTGCCAACTAGGGGTATAGAGCAATTTTCTCCTACTCTGCCCATATGCAGACGCGTATACACGTTAGTTTGACGTGTACGCGCAGAGCAGACTAAACTGAGCCGACAAGTAACTGAATATAACACTCTAAATGTATACAATAAAATTAAAAATATGCCTGGAGGATGTACTAAAAATACAGAAAGCTGCTTCCTGTCGGTAAAATCAAAAAGAAATTCAAGATTTTAAAGACTTTTGCAGATTTTTTTTACGCTTTTGTATTCTTATTTATTTTTTTTTATTTTGCAGATTTTTTTCACTAACTTTCTGCTCTGAATTTTTTTTCTGTTTTTCACCTACCCTCCCAAGATCTAATGGTCCGTCCCTTAGGCTTCTGTCGCGCTGCTTGCACCTTGCCCCGCAGCCAACCAAGGCTACAACTATTGCAGCTGTAGACTACACTGATTTGTTAAAGGCCGTGTTTGGGGGGTGTTGTTGTGTTGTTGTTGTTGTTGTTGTTGTGTGTTAAAATAATCTCATTGCTCTATTAACCTTTGACTATGGCTGTAACTGTATTTTGCAATTGTCTCTCTGCTCCTAGATTTTGCCAACTAGGGGCTATAGAGCAATTTTCTCCTACTCTGCCCATATGCAGACGCGTATACACGTTAGTTTGACGTGTACAGGCAGAGCAGACTAACAGCCAACAAGTAACTGAATTGTCAAATGAGGCTATCGTATTTGCTTTAGCCATTTCTCGTGCCACAACTCTATGGATAGCGAATGTTCTGAGTCAAACGAAATCGAGCAGACTTCACCGTGAATCTGATACCGATAATCATCTGGTGGGGCAAAAGGAAATCACGCAAGAATTCTCGATGGTTAACGAGATGTCAACACGAACGCGGAAATTTCTAGAAGTTACCAGCATGAAACTATGGACGATGCCGAAGCTTTCTCAGCGCGTTGAGTAAGCTTCGGCATCGTTGAGGGCGCCACTAACCATTCAAGGTGACTCATAATACATACACGAAAACACGAGAACCTTCGCGACTGCGAAGTTTCTCGAAAATCATGGCTTTATATATGCAGTCGGCTGGAAAGGACCGTCAGATATCAAATCAAAAGCGGGGCAAAGAGGCTCGACAGGAGAAGAAGCACTCGTTCAGAAGTCGCAAGCGGACGATAGACTACACGAGACCGAATACAGCAAGAATATCAACATGCCTTCAGCTATTGGAATCGACTTAGGCACTACCTACTCTTGTGTTGGGGTTTTCCAACATGGTAAAGTGGAGATCATTGCCAATGATCAAGGCAACAGAACGACACCCAGCTACGTTGCCTTTACAGATACAGAGAGGCTGATCGGTGATGCAGCCAAGAACCAGGTAGCTATGAATCCGAAAAATACCATCTTCGATGCCAAGCGTTTGATTGGGCGTCGATACGATGACTCGTCTGTCCAGGCCGATAAGAAACTTTGGCCGTTTGAAGTCATCAACCAAAGCGGCAAGCCGAAAGTCAAGGCGCAATTCAAAGGTGAAGAGAAAGTTTTCAACCCCGAGGAAATCAGTTCCATGGTGCTCACAAAGATGAAGGAAACTGCCGAAGCATATATGGGACACGACGTGAGAAATGCAGTCATTACTGTTCCAGCTTACTTCAACGACGCACAGAGGCAAGCAACCAAAGACGCTGGCGTGATAGCTGGTCTGAATGTTATGCGAATCATCAACGAACCAACGGCAGCTGCATTGGCATACGGACTTGACAAAAAACTGAAAGGTGAGAAAAACGTCCTGATTTTCGACCTAGGTGGCGGCACTTTCGATGTTTCCATCCTGACAATCGAAGATGGTATGTTTGAAGTCAGGTCGACTGCAGGAGATACTCACCTTGGAGGTGAAGACTTTGATAACAGATTGGTAAACCATCTAAAACAAGAATTCAAGAGAAAATACAAGAAAGACATCAGTGACAACGCAAGAGCCCTTCGTCGACTGAGAACAGCCGCCGAGAGAGCGAAGAGGACACTTTCAAACAGTACACAAGCTTCCATCGAAGTTGACTCTCTCTACGAGGGAGTTGATTTCTACACCAGTGTCACCCGTGCAAGGTTCGAAGAACTCTGCTCTGATTTGTTCCGTAAAACATTGGAGCCCGTGGAAAAGGCCTTGTTGGATGCCAAGATAAGCAAATCCAAGATTGACGAGGTGGTGTTGGTCGGTGGTTCAACTCGTATTCCCAAGATCCAAAACCTGCTTCAGTCTTTCTTCAATGGTAAAGAGCTGAATAGATCCATCAATCCAGATGAAGCCGTGGCCTATGGTGCGGCAGTGCAGGCTGCTATTTTGTCAGGTGATAAGAGTGAAGAGGTGAAAGATGTGCTTCTGGTGGATGTTGCTCCACTGTCACTGGGTATAGAAACAGCTGGTGGCGTTATGACCAATCTGGTTGACCGTAACACTCGCATCCCAGCCAAGACCTCCAAGACATTCACCACTTATGCAGACAACCAACCAGCCGTCACTGTACAGGTCTTTGAAGGTGAGCGTGCCATGACAAAAGACAACAACCGACTGGGTCTATTCGAACTGTCCGGAATCCCACCAGCTCCCCGTGGTGTTCCCAAGATTGAAGTCACCTTCGACATCGACGCCAACGGCATCCTGAATGTGACGGCCAAAGACGAGAGTACCGGCAGAAGCAACAAAATCACCATCACCAATGACAAAGACAGACTGAGCAAGGAAGACATCGACAAGATGGTTGCAGATGCTGAGAAATTCAAGGCGGAAGACGATAAACAACGAGAGAGAGTTTCATCCAGGAATTCATTGGAAAGCTACGCATACAGCGTGAAATCTACGGTGACAGATCCAAATGTGGAAAACAAACTCAGCCAGGCAGACAAAGACACTGTTTTGGACAAAGTCAATGACACAATTAGTTGGTTAGATAACAATACGTTAGCTGAGAAAGAAGAGTTTGATCACAAACAAGATGAGTTACAGAAAGTTTGTTCACCCATCATGGCAAAACTGCATGGTAGTCATAGCAACAGCAATAGCAGTCAACAGAGTACAGGGCCTACTGTTGATGAAGTTGACTAAATATTTTATCTGATTCTAATTGTAATCTTGTATAGTTCTAGATACGCATATAGCTATATTGTGGCTCTAACAATTCTGAATCTTGATGCTGACATAAAATGTAGAGAGATGCAAATACAGATTTTACTGAAATTGTAGCTGAAGTGTTTTGTAAGATTGTAGACTTTTAAATGAACTATCAGTAGTTAGAATTTTTCTATATTGACACATTTCACAGCCACTGTAATACTTTTAACTTATACTTTTAACTTGTGTTTCGAGATTTTATGAAAACCTGTAGTTGGTTTTGGTGTTTTGTTACATATCAAATAAATATATGCAATAATTTATTTTGAAATGCAATCCCTTGAGTTGTGTGATTCTATTTCTCACTCTCTTTTTAGCTCAAATTGGTATATGTAGATGTACCAAAGATAGCTTATGTGGTAAATTGGCGGCGTCTGTATGTTTGTTTGTATGTATAATTTATGTATGTACGTACGAAAGTATGTATGTCAGTCCCCATCAAAAACTCAAAAGTGGTAGTACCTACCATCTTAGTATTTGGTGTACAGGTGTGCCCAGGGTAGAGATGTGAACGTGTCAGATAATATAATAATGTAAATCTCTGTAACCATTCATCTGATGGATTGAAACTGGTTATGCAGGTTCCTTCAAGTAACCTAAATTAGTTGTGTTCAAATTGTGGTTAAATTTATAGTATTTTGGGGGTTATTTTTTCTGTTTTTTGTCAAAAGTCTTCTCTGAAGTGGTTTGTCCAATTACTTTGAAAGTTGGTATGCATGTTCCTCAGGGTGACCTCAGTCAGGTTTGTTCAAATTGTGGTGACATTTTCATATCTGTAATATTGGGTTCATTTGCCCCATTTTGGTTGTCTGATAGCTTTGCTATTTGGTATACAGGTTCCTAGGGATGATCAAAATGTGAAATATTTAAATCCTGATAAATTCTGCAATTTTGTATTGTTGGAGCAATTTAACCATTTCTGGTAATATTTATAAACACCTGTCTGATAGCTTTGATATACCGGTTCCTAGGGATTGAATTAACTGTGAAATTTGCAATTTTGTATTTTAGGGCAATTTTTGCCATTTTGAGTTGAAAAATTTGTTTCTCAAAAACTACTTGTCTGATAGGTTCCATATTTGGTAGACTGTCCTAGGGATGATCTTACATATGTTCAAATTATGATGAAATCTTCAATTGCGTATTTTTGCAGCTATTTTTTTTGCCATTTTCGGTCAGGCCATCCTGTAGTAAGCTCTCAAAGATTTCCTTCTTCATCAACAGGTGTCACAAAAAGATATCCTCAGGGCAGCTTGATAAGCCACCATAGGTTGCTTGTTTTAAATTTTCATAGAAATGTCTTCAATTTTGTATTTCTTGTGACGTTTTTCTTTTTTCAATATTTTATGAAAAGTAAATTCAGAAATATAGTCCGCTGTATTGTTTTGAAATTTGGTTTATAAAACTTCATTGCTGGATGATTGTCATAAAAATTATCATACATGTAGAAAGAGGACACAAAACTCATAAAATTGATGTAACATATTCATCCTGATGGCCTGTGTATTTAACTATTTTATAATCACACCCTGCTGTTTGTTACATGTATCAATAGTTCTGATAAATCTTTGTCACTCTCGATGGGCCAAGGCATACAAGAGGGCCAATGTCATCACTCTGTCAATCTGTGTATGTTAGGCTGTCCACCCATCCGTTAATCTGTCTGCAGACCAAGTTTTTGGAGCTCAAATATGAATAAATTTTATCTTTAGTCTTCAGTCGTGTAACCATAGTACAGGTACTAAATATTGTCCACATTAATTGCATGCAATACATATTACAAGAGAACACCTTTACTTTGGTATGGTACATTGTATCTCAATTTTTAATGTACCGTGCTGCTTAAAGCTTTGCAATGAATATGTGTGTGTCCGTTGCAATAGTTGCCAACCATTATGCACATATGAATATTACAAGCCAGGGCCCAAAGAAGCTTCTAAATTTTGTACGTTCATTCACTTTGGCTTGCCAAATCTAACCAAATGTGAGCAAAGTGTCATTGACGCTATTTTTTCCATTGGAACAACTCAATCTGTAAGTCCTGGTATATTTCCAGTCACATTGCATTGCACTATATGTGAATCAGAGAGCAAATTACGCAGTGACATTTCCTTCTCATTTTACTCCCCATTTTGTATACATCTTCTCCACCCAAGGCAGAATCAATGACTGTGCCAAGTAAGCTGTCATACCATACTCAGAAAATCATGCATGCCTGTTACATTTGTTTTTTAGTGTAGTTAGTTTTTCATGACATCTAAAATGTTTCAAACCAGTGTCAATAATAACACTTCACTCCCATGTAATGAGAACGGAAGTACTCTCAACACACAAA
Source organism: Ptychodera flava (assembly GCF_041260155.1). Taxonomy (NCBI): domain Eukaryota; kingdom Metazoa; phylum Hemichordata; class Enteropneusta; family Ptychoderidae; genus Ptychodera; species Ptychodera flava. The sequence goes on from NC_091936.1 coordinate 17,102,394, forward strand.
TGAACTAAAAGTTTTAGTTTTTCATATTTTGAGATGCAAATTACCTTTAACCTTTCATTACCATGGGCTTGGTCCAATCTAGCTGTCGAAACGTCTGTGCAAGGAGTACTCAAAATTTTCATTCCGGCAGCGGACTTTGTCCCTCACTCTAACGCCTGATGTTCTCGTTTGCATATCAATGGAATTTGTTTTTAGTGCCCAAGTAAAACTCTTGAGTACTTCTTGGAAAATCAGCCGAAATACATACACAAAGAGATTTTGTTCACGACAGTAGTTAGGGAATGACATATAATCAGAGTTCAGGCAGGTATAGGTCAGTTTAATGAATTACACTCACTTTGGTTTATTTTGCTGTTCGAAGTCCCGACCCAAGTTGGGCTGACGTAATTTACTCATTTCCCCTACCAGATGGCCCGCAGCTGTCTGTGGCAGGGTTGATCTTTTGATATCCGGTATAGATGCAACCGACCCCACCACAGACAGCTTGTTTCCACAGCTAGGTCCAATTATATGATTTTTAGTGGCATGGTTCAACCCTCATACAGTAAAATAGGGTGACACGCAACCTCCTCAAAATAATAATCACAGAAACTGAACAACCGTATTTAACAAATATTAAATCTCTTGATTGTTTTATTCTCATTCAACATGGAAAGTGGTTATCTACAGTTCTTTAAATAAACAACATCGATTTGTACAAATTGTAACTTTCTTAAAAATTACCACTTGGAATACAAATATGACAGCAATCTGGTCGCGACAGCAAGTACTGCCTATTATGCCATGCTACAAAGTCCTATGTACAAGTCACTATCGTTAAATATGATTTCTAAAGATTTAAAATAGTTTTACAGTTAAGAAATATTATAGTCATTTTCAATTATATAGCCCTTTTAATAATTTTTGTTTCACTTTGTAAATGATTGTGGATTTGACCATGTAACTAAAATTACGTGTATTACACACCAATGGAGGTATACAATTACAGTCACACAAATACACTGCCATGTGGTTCCTTTGCAGATGAGAAAAACCAGCACATTCTCCTGCAACTGAAAAACTCATACAAACAGTCAAATTTCTCTTATTAAACCTGAAAGAGAATTTGCATTATTAATTTTTGACAATTGTTTTGGCTGTTTTCATGGAAACTAATTTGGGAAATCCTTAGCTGTTTTGCAAGCCAGTTGCCAGATTTCAGCATACTTGATTCTGAATGGAGGATCCCAGCATGTTGAAATCTGAAACCAATCTGAATCACTGCCATTTCCCCGAATATGAGAACAAAATCCAAAGGTAAACAATTCCAAGTTCTGTACATAGAAATTTATGTGTACTCTTTGACACTGACGAAAGTATCCTGCTCCAAAAACTGTAAAACCCTCTGACCTATTTGCTCTGTATATATCAATGATGCCACCGTACTTCACCTAGTATTTGCGTTGTTATTTCTGTGAATGCCATATACAAACACCACAATTTGGTACAATCATACAGTGTTTTCAATGGCAAGTTTGGACCTCTGACAAAGGTTTTAAGGGGTATACAGGACAAACAGTAAGAAAAATTGCAAACTTTGTTATGATTGAATTGGTGTACCCTTCCATTTTGTTTTCAAATTTGTCTTTAAATTCGGGCAATACAGTTGGCAAAACTTATTACAGTTCAGTTGACAAAAATACTGTCAAATACAGTGGCTTGCGTTGGAGCATTGGCAATGCGGGAAAAAGACATACTATGCAAAGTGAGAAGTTGCCAACTCTGCCAGGCATGATTATCGTCCAGGCGGTAATATCAGTCAACCACAAATAAATCAACTCTGTGAAAGTTGAAACTTTGGCTGGAAGGAGGGAACTTTTTGTCAAAACAACACCACACATCTAAACACATTCCTCTAACTGTCCACAACACAGCATTTGCAAACGTTGTGCAGATCTGATGGTGTTGTTTTGACTACGTGTGACTTCCTTCTATACAATGTTCCAACTTTCGCCGAGTTGATTTCTTTGTGGTGGACTGATATTACCGCTAGACGATAGCTACACCTGACAGTCTTGGAAACTACTCAATGTAGACAGTATGTCTATAGCTCCAATATTGCCAATGGTTCAACGCAAAACACTGTAATATGGAACACTTGATTCTCAATTGATGCCTGTATCTCATAATTGTCTCAAACTGTAGCTCCTGAAACGGAAGTCGACAGTCTATGTCTTTGTACACCCTGGTTCATTTTACAGCTTACTATTCTCAGATGAAAGACAATCTGGTAAATTATGCGATGGCTGGTAATCACAGATCTGAAAAACTTGGACACACACTGTGTGAGTGATATATCAAACACATATGTATCTGCTAAATTCTATTACTACATGTGCATACATAAATCCCATGATCTCATTGTATAAATTGCTTCAAATATGAAATACCTGTGAATAAGTCATGAACTGGGATTATATGCAACTCTAAATAAATTACGAAGATATATTTCGTCACGGATTGAAAATCCCCATACCACTTGAATACTCTTGATGGAAGGTAATAAAAAGCTAATTTCGCGGAATGGACTTTGACTCGTGTTTCATGAGTGTGCCTTGTGGCAAGGTGCGTTCAACTTGATAAAAATACATGATACAAAATTTTGATTTTGCAAATTGAAATGAAATGAAGCTCTAATACAGCTATATATTTGTATATGTCAAATTTGAGAGAAATCCTTGGCAATGTCTGACCCAAAGCATGTAGCTGCAATGTGAAAGTCCACGAGATGGCCACCTCATAGCCATGTTTGCAATATGCAGACGTGGATATTTTACTGTGGAACAAGTAAACGTATGCATACACTATGATGTTTTTCTTCTGCTGCACTGTAAAAGAAATTGCACAACAGAGAAATTGGCCACAAACTGGCAGGATGGACAGAAGCAGATATGAGACCAAATTTATTGGTAATATTAAAGCTGCCATTCTGGTCGACACCAAACAGGACTTCTGTCAATCACTGACAGTGCATCAAGTGAGAAGCTTAACCCTGTGGCTGATATGGTCTGGCCCAAGCCCATTGCATATATGTACTAAGGTAAATGAGGACCAATGTATAGGAATATGGGAGGTGAAAGCCAGCGTTAAACTTTTCACCCCCAATGCCCTGTATAGAGGTCCACACTTACCATTGATAACAATGGGTTTGGGCCAAACCATGGAGATGAAAGGGTTACTCTTACATCTACTAGTAGTAATGTACGCTTTAATACATTAATTGGAATATCTGTAATAAAAGGCAAGACTTCAAGGTCAACATTTTGACTAGTACTGTATCAACGAGAGTAAATCTGAATATTTTTGCAGTCCAATGAACAGGGCACACTATTCCTCAATCTTTCACTATGAAATATTTTTACAAAAATTTCAAATTATTCAAAATATTGTCACTGTTAATCATAACAAAAAAGAAGTGGAAAATCTATGAGTCTTCAAAAATTCACATTGATTTTTCACATTATTAAACTTTGACTATTGAGTTTTGAAAGACACACTGGTGATTGAAGCTAAAGGCTTTATTTTTTCGTGCATTGTCGAGTAGGCTTATGCCACAAAAAGTCTGAAAAACACGCCAAGAGTACGGTATCAACAGTATTACGGCTACTTCCTGAGCGGTGGTTGGGTACCAAACACATACATTGAGGCCTTTGAAATGTGCGTAAAGTCCAAAGCTCAAAGGCGCAGTTATTGAGAATGCAGGTATCATACATGTCTCGAGGGTTTATGGAATGGAAAAATCTTTGTTTCCGTCAGGACTACATGACTGTGCCTAGACCCCTGACCCCAAACACAAACAAATATATCCAAAAGAGAGTAATCATAGTTTCCTACAAAACTAGCACTAATGTATGTAGACTCCTCTCACAGTCCCCCCTTGCTAGCTGGTGTTGCCTGGCTCAGTGAGAGTAGCCAGATTGTGCCGAGTCAGGCCACATCAGTCCCGAGCACCATGCAACCATAGCACACAGCAGCCAGTGAGGGCCTGCAGGAGTGTATGATGTATGGTGCCAAATTCACTGTCAGTATAAGCTCTAAGAGTTCATATATTTACATACACGTCTCTACGATACATATAAAAGCAATGTGCTGTGAAAGACTTATCTGCTTTCCATACATTTAGGAAATTCTTTCCACTATCAGGAAAATTAAGTATGATAGAACTTTAAAAGATCTCCGTCTGTTAATAGACTGAAGATTGTCGTTAAGGTCGTTAACAATCTTGCTTGAAATTTGGAGACATGTTCTGTGACTCAATTTTTGCAAGTCAAGAAACTTTGTAAATTTTCCGTGTGGGTACTGAGGCACATAGACTGAAAGATCTGTCACTAGAGGGCGCTCTCTAGACAGCGTCCTCGAGTGACAGATCTTTCAGTATATGAGGCACATAGCAATGTGTCTCTCTATTAGTTCTTCAAACGGATTGTGTCAAAGTTTGAAAAATCTCTTGATGCAGGTTTACAGCAAAATGCATGTTCTGCTTCTTCTCACTGGCGCTTCAATGTACTCGTCTCCGAGAATCTCATCAACGTCATCAATGGGAACTGTTTCTTTTCCAGACATCTTGGCATCCTCCACTAACTCTTGAATGTTGTACTGAAAGTTAAAACAATGAAATTGAAAGGGTTAAAGTAGTATGTGCCATGGGGACAGATATTTGGACTAAAAATTTTACAATATTCTTTTGGCCTACCACATGTGAGGGTTCATTTTGAAGCTTACTGATTTAAATAAAGTTTTCACTGACTTAGTTTTGTGATAATCTAGAATTGTATTTCCCTAATAGAGATAACACAGGGATTGCATCCATTTTGAATTTCAAATATCAGTAAATATTGGGTAGTTTGTTTCTCTAGTTCCATAATTTGCACAGTGAGCCTCGATTCTTATTCTTGATTTTGAAAGAGAATGGGTGAAAGCTTGCTTGAGAAAAGCCTAAGAGCTTAAGTCAGTTGCTACTGTAATTTTTCAATATTCCCTTGGAAAGAAAACGACATATAATATGGCAATATGCATAAAATATGTGTACTGTTTTGCAAATGTTATTTATGGGGAATGTGGATGTCAACTTTCTTGAACTTTGTGTAATGTCAACATCCTTATATACATAAGGACATACATACAGACAGACATACATACATACAGACATATATATGCACACATATACAAATATAAATGCTCACATAGACACATACACATCTAAATTCTTTATAATCTACCAAATCTAATTGATATGAAAACTCAGGTGAGTATTGGCATATGAGTCACTCGTACTTAAATAAAGAAAGCCTTCTGCATGCATCTCTTTCCCCACATCTCTTCCATGTAAAGAAGGGATTATGAGACTAGACTTACATTTTTCCTTCTGATTAACATTTCATAACATATGTTTTAATGTAGTACTGGTAGTGGAAAGCACCAATTGGATCCATTTTGGGGGTTAAAGAATATAATAAATTATTGAGCTTTTGTCAACCATTTTTTTAATGAATCTGCCAGCGTATTTAAAACTCTAATAACCAAAGTCATATTTGCCTTGTAATGTGTAAAACTTCATGTCAACCGACGTCATTTCTGATTTTCTCCACACAGCAGCTGACACAGACAGACTGCATAACCATATACCAACAACCACAACACAAGGCCATCTACGCAAATGGCTCACATACTTTGGATGAATGAACGAATTTGCATAATGAATGTTACAGTATTAACACCCAGTGTTTATATAATACAACACTTACCAGCTTTTTCCTCAGTATCACAATTTCTGCATGTAAATTGTAATACTCATCTACTTCCTGTAAATGCAGAAAACTGATGTTAAAACTTTTCAAAAACAATGAAATTATGCTCATTTAGAGAGAATGCATGAAATACTATTGGGCAATGCTTTTGCCATAGAATTACGATAGCACAGAATAGTATACATGTCATAGCACTCGTTGACACTTGATTTAACATTTGAGTAATTATGCTGCGATGAAAAACACCGATATATGTTTGGGGGAGGGGTGGGGTTTTGTGTGATGTTTTTAACACTAGAGACATAATTATCAGTGCATGCACACATACCTGATTTGCTGTATTCTGTGTGTCATATCTGACATGGTTCCCAAGTCTGCCACCCTTGGCTTGCTCATACTGTGTTCCCCATACCTCAATTATCATTGGATCATTCTCAATGTAATCCAACATCTGTGCACAGACAAAATAAAGGACTATTAATGATTGGATGAATCTGAACAAAAATTTAAGGGCAGGAATTGATTCTGATGAGGTTGACATTGTCATTCTTGTGTAATCATGTCACAGATTAGGCAATTACTGTTACTCTGTAGGAATATATCATTACAGAGAGTAAATATAGGTGTAATTCTTGAGATTATCTGCATCATTTTTGTTCTGGAAAACAATTACATATATATTTTCTCCACATCTCCCTGAAGTAAGTTGCAATACAAACGTAGCTTTCAAAGCACAACATAGTGTGTAGAATTTGTAATGTTATAGTTGACAAATGAATTCTACTTTGGACTAGAATTTAATTTTCCGTCGACGATAACATTGGACGTAAAACATATACAGGCTGTATTAAGGAATTATACAGAGTAGACATGCTGACCTGATAACTTTGGGAGTAGAACAACACCAATGAAGGAGTCATCAAAGTTACATTTAATGGAGATTTAAGCTCAATATTCTAATTCTAATGTTATCAAAAAGACGATTCCATTTTGTCAGTATACATGTATTTCACCAATGCTGTAAAGTACTGGTACATCTGTATGCTCCCTTGGACATAGCATAACATATGTACACTGGTTGTAGAATTAATCAACGCCCCTTGAAGACAGATTTTTCAGACTTGCAAAATTTTCTTATCTTCTGCATCTCATATGGACCACCCCCCTCAAATTATGCTTTCACTATCTTGGTTTTAGCAAAAATTTGAAATTTAATATTATGCAGAGTAAAAAATTTGATGTAATTTGCTTTCCTAGTCCAAAGCCTCCCATGTTGACCTCTGAACTTTTATTCTTGATTATTAGCATCAAGTTTTGTTGAGAAACGTCTGAGCAAAACTTTCAAATTTTCATTTTCCAGGCAGGTACCTGTTACCGTAGCCTGGCGGACGACAGTGTCTGTGTGTGACTTACCTGTTTGGTGACCTTATTATACTGGATTAAATTCTCATGATTGTAGTCTGGATTACAGGTACCACTGATACGTCTTGTTGAGTTCATATCTTCTTCAAGGAAAAATTTATATTTACAAAAACTCTGGAAAAGTCATAGATAAAGATACAAAAAAACCCATCAAGACCAGGTTCAATGCCCTGTTCGAAGACTACTCTCCAAGAATGGTTCTACTCTGAAAACATAGGGCCAAAGTCCCTGAAGCTACTATAGACATGGATACAAAATTAAGTATATCCTGACTATGAAATTATCTCACTAAGGTCATCCTAGGGACATGTAAACCAAATATTAAAGTGTCTGACCAGCGGTTTTGAAAAAACAAGCGACTCAACAGTTGACAGAGCTCTGCTGTATTATGTAGAGAATAACCTTTTGTGACACATGTATTGATGAAGAAGGTGGATATCTTTGATAGCTCATTTCAGGATGGCCTGACCAAAAATGGAAAAAAATTCTGTAAAAATACAGATTTGCATATTTCATCAGACTATATTAGTCTATAATAGCAAATAAACGAGAGTTAATTACATTCTAATTAAAGTAAACAAGACTTGCTTCAATCAAGATTTACGTCATAAAAACACAGCATATCTGTCAGGTTATAAAGAATCTTGAGCTGATTATCTTTTAATATCAGTATTTTCATCCTATTAACCAAGCACATTTTAACTTTCAAATTAACATTGTAAGTAAGTTCTGTTGAATAAGTTGAGACTGTACGTACTCAGAGAAAGCACACTGAAGAGACAAATGTTTGAAACTTGAGAAGTTCAAGGTCATCAAAAGCATTATAAGGAATCATGTTACACTTTCATTGCACTGTTTACACAGATTGCATAATTGCTATAAATAGCACATGAGGAATCTTACAGCCCAGCTTTACCATAAAAACCCTATCACTTTGACCACTCTTTTAATTGACCACTCTATTTTTTTCCTCAAAAAGTAATCTTATTTTATCCTTACCAAGTCACCCATAAATGGAAATTAGAACTTTCTCTATCTCTATTTGTTTGACCACCCTATCATGACAAACTATTATGAGCAATTTCTTTAGATAACATAAATGGTGGTTCAGAATATATCAAAGTTGGGATTCAGGAAAGTTGCCTTTACATGTTTTAATCCTCAATTCACTATGAACGGTCAAAAAAAGTTGTACTTTCTGATAATTCCACACTAAAATTATTTTGGCTTCGATGATTTCCTAATTAATTCAATTATTTAAAATCATATTAATTATTTTTTTCTGGGTGAATTGATAGGGTTTATACAGTACAAGAATTACATACAATGTAAGTCAAACTTTGACCAAAAATGACAAAAAAATTCCTTAAAAATACACATTTGCATATTTCATCACAATTTGAATAAATCTAAGTTGGGTTATCCCTAGGGACCTGTATACCAAATAACAAAGCTGTCTGACCAGGGGTTATGAAGAAGATTTTTTACCAAAAACACCTTTTTTGGCATTAATTTGCCTATTTTCAACAATATCAAAAAATTAAAAAAATAGTTTCTCAAAATCATATTTTTCATCTACACAACAAATATCAAATCAGTAAGTACTGCGGTTCTCAACATATTTGAGTGGACGGACGCCTCACAAACGGACATACATACATACATACATACAGACTGACGACGGACGCCGGACGGATACCCATCCCAATAGCTTCTATAGACTATAGTCTATAGTAGCTAATAAAAAGGATGCGGTGTGTTGTACAGTCCCAGAACGTCCACAAGATCATGTGTTGGCCAACCAACGTGTACAAGCATATATGGAAATACACATATTTCTATGTTCATTTGTGCACGTGGGTTGGTTTATACCTGGTCCATTCCAATTCTTAGCTTAACCGATTGGTTTGGCAGTGTCACATGATGCATGCTAGCTGACTGCTGATCTATGTTGCATATACCTAGCTAATTACTAAAATCTTAGCCATGACACTGATTGATACACCTTATATACTAATGGCAAAACAGCATTCTTGTTTCGGAAATATTTCTCTATGAATCATTTTAATTAGTCAACACTTTTTCACTTTTTTTTACGGTTGTAGACTCTTCATAAATGATCACAATAATCTTCTCTATTTAAAGGCTTTAACGGTTTGCGTCAGATTGTCTCATCAGAAAATTTACTGACCAGATAACAATTTCAATGGAAAACAAAAGGCTATCTATTGCACCTCCATAACCCTCTTACATACTAGAACAAAGGCGATCCCACCGATTGCAAAAAGTGCCTTTAAAGTACTTGTGGAAGAATTAAATGAAGTGATTCTTCCCCTATGTTTTTGCTGCCAGCCTTTTTTAGCTTTTCTGTGGTGATTAATGGGACATCATAGTGATCATGACATTGACTGTTTTGCTTCTGTTCTTGAAATTACAGTACACGTCACTTACCTGATTAAATTGTGGACCTAGGCCTCGGGCAAAGGGTATTTTAAATTTGAAACGAAGAGCTTGCCCAACCTAACGAAGCAAACACAAACACCAAGTCCTAGTGAAGATATATATCAAGGTGTTTAAATATACATATGTGTGTGTTTCTTTGTACCTTGGGGCTTGAAATATTCAAGTGGTTTCCAAAACTTTGTAAATTTTCATGTCACACTTGATGTACGAAGAATGCTGACCAAATCTCTCTCTCTCTCTCTCTCTCTCTCTCTCTCTCTCTCTCTCTCTCTCTCAATATTGAAATAGTTTGCAAAACTTGGAAAATTTCAAAATCATGTTCAATGTATGAAGAGTGTAGACCAAGGCAGTTTTAGAATTTCATATTGGAGAGTTTAAAGAAAGGTAACAAGAAAATGTGGTGAAACTAAAGAATATTGGATTCATACCAAGCCATATTACAATTTAAAACTATCCTATGGGGTGTGTTTGTAGTACCGGTAATTTAAAATGAAAAGCACCCCAACATGGCCATATTACTGATATAAGAAAGTTTCCACCAGCTACTCTTAATTTTACTGGGTAGCCAAAAAATCAAAATAATTACCAAGTGCTGGGGGTCATCAATGATGTCATCTTCACCAAGTAGAGTGCCATCACTTTTACATGGTAGAAGTTCCACGACAACATGCCCTCGTTCTATACTTCTGTAGTCTGTGATAGGCAGGGTCTGATCAGTCTCAATCTGATATGCCAGACTTCGCAGATGAACAAAGACGTTACCGATGTGTACTTCGGTGTCAGAGGGTTCCCAGAAGGGGTCCTTTGACTGGAATGAAACAAAGAAGTGAGCATTTCAGACTTTTCAGTAGTTTTATTTTTAAACCTTTCATGCATGTTTTTTTTCAAATATTCTATTGTATAATCAATGTTACCATGCTTATGAATATCTCTGAGCACTTGAATGCTGTAATCACACAGCATGTCCTGCCACGTGATCTTGTTCAAGTGGTGGTACATGTATACCTCGCCTGTTTGTCAAATATTAACATCTCAAAAAGAAAAACAAATTGCAAAATGTAAATTCATCAATTTCATCCTATGATTAATGTCAGGGGAAAAATAGGTTAGGACATATCAACAGGGAAAAAGGTCACAGTTCAATGTATCATGAGTCAGTATCATCTGATATTTCCATGGATACCAACAAATGATGGATTTGAAAAGTTCATCCACTGTGACTCATCATTGTTTTAAAATCTCCTACTTTAACCTTAAAAGCTGTGTAAAAGTCACGTGCTGACAGACGAGAGGTCGCCTCGGGTGACAGGTCACCACAACCTTCCGCCACGATGATAACAGGCAGATGTGAATTCAACCTGGGTCAAAGGTCACCTTGACCTTACAGCATGGTAACTGAAAGATGTGCGGTCAACTTGGGTCAAAGGTCAGTGTAACCTCCTATCATAAAGATAGCAGAGGAGTGGAATGCATGTAAAAGATACCGCTATGTGCTGTACATGTCTCTTTTTTATAATCGTTTGACTTTGCTCACAACTTCTTCATCCTGATTTTTGAGAGATTCTGTAAACTCGGTTACCTTCTCAACATCCCAGTCCTCATCTCCCTCCATGTATTTCTGATACATCTCTTGCATGATGTATTTTCTGTTCAGAAACTTGTCTCTGCTCCACATGAACTCATTGTTGTTCTCAAGATTTCTCAGCAGGACGTTAACCTACGATACAGAGACAAATTAGGAAAATTTCACAAATAACACCAAAAACCAACGAAACAAAGAATAAAAACAAGATAAGTCAATGCAGAATGTAAAGAAGGCATTAGAGAAATGATGTTTAGTAACTTTTGTTGGAAATTACAGACAACTCTTGAAGTGTGTAAAAAGAAGGAAAAAGATGAAAAGCACAGCCATGCTGAGCAACTGTTGGGTTGGATGGTCAATGGGAGTCAATCTTTGGATAGTATGTGTGCATACCTGTGTGTATTTATATCATAGGCACAGTCTGTGAACATTTTCAATCAATGGCAATTTTTAGCAAACTGTTATCAATTCAGAAATTGAGCTGAGAATCCCATAAATGGAATATGTCCAGTGAAAGAAATGGCTTGTCTAAATTTACAGTGGACAGAAGTGCTAAGTCTCTAGTGTACACCCAGCAATAGTTTACAAAAAGATTTTGATCAGTGCACGATATATGCATGAGAGTTACTGGTCAAATCCCAGTGGTATACCATCGCTGGGTGTGATTTATTTATAATTATATCATAACTGTATATTGAAAATCTGGCATGGAACATCAAAAAAGATTTTTGCTCTTGCTGAGAGCTCGCACGCATGCCAGCCATGGTATATCGCCAGTATACCATGGCTCTTTTCGCGTCTCGACCAATTAGCTCACTGTATTTGCGCAGTCAATATACCGGTATAATATAGTACATAATAATAATGTTCCGAAATGCTTAAACATTGTGTATGTATTACTGGACCATTGAACAGTACATGACTCCATTCACAGACTGATCATTTTCGCAAATGGCATAAAGATCAGTATCTGGGCCATATGTCTGACTGCAATTAAAGATTTTATCTGTTCCCAGTGTTTATATTTTGTTATTATATAGAATGCAATATACATGTGGTGTTATGTTTCAATTTGAACTCAGGACGGTACACTGTGTACCGGGACTGTGTACCACTGAAAGGTCAACCAGAAGCTGTAAGCATGAATGCAGTCAGAACTTTGGAACACTTTGTACAGCATGCACCGTCCAATATGTGAAGGAAACGTTTTTGTTCCTTATCCTGGTGTGTATGCTAATTAATTTACAGTGTGCCTCTCTTCTGTTTTTACGAACTGAAAATATCAAAATCAATGATGAATATATGAACACAGAAAACAAAGGTAAGAAACAAAAAAGAAGGAGAGGTGGCATATTCAAACGAGAAAAAGCAAATGGCCACAACACATGTACATCCAAATTTACACATAGACAACTTGTTTGTATTCCTTGACCCATTCCTTACATTTCTCTGTGTAGCTAGAGGTCATATTGGACAATACAATGACATTGGGCCAAATCATGTAATTGAACAGGTATACTAGTACAATCAAAAATATGTACAATGTACATCATTGTACTTCATCTGTACAATTTTGACAGAATACAATCCCCACACCCCCAGCACATGAAGCTACATACTGAGTCAAAGCTTGCACTTTACTTTCTGTAGCATCACTTTTAACGCCGAACAAAGACACAACGCAGTCCTGTGAGAACCTCAATTTTATTTACAATACCTGAGGCATTATTTGAATAAATTGCACGGCATACATAAGGAGAGTTCTATGGCTTTAATATTTCGATATTATGCCAGTGCTAACAGAAACATGACTGAATACAAATCTAGTTTTCAAATCTTAATTCTGTGAGTCTGGTCACCAGGTATTGACGGAGCATGATGATTTTCCGAAGGTCATCTGATCAAACTACGACCTATGAACTTTGTGGCCATATCCTTGACCTTTATATACCACCATCACCAGATTCACTTACCTGTGTTCTCCCTTCTTTCAATCCTCTGGCCTGTGGTGAGATCAGCGCCACTTTAAAGTTCACATTTTTGTCTAGTTCTTCAGCCATGGCGTTGGCTTCGTTGACCACAGGTAGAATTTGTATCAAGTCTTCCTGTAGTATCAAGTCTCTGTAGTAACAGGTCATCTGTACAAAAAAAGCAATACAAAGAATTGATAAGGTGAATTCTTGATGTGATTGAAGTATTGATCAGAATCAAATTAGGTAATATTTTTTGGTTTGTTTTTTTGTTCGTGTGGAATGAATCTATTGTCATATGCACTGACTTGGTAATACAAATTGGCAGATGATGTAATTAACAATCTGTCATTCAGCATATCTTTACTTTGCTCACTTACCTACCCTATCGAGGTGGCATAACTATACAAACTCTCCCTATAGATTTAGTAACTTTCAGAGATACAGTGTGGGAAACACTGTATGGACAGATGTGTGAAAATTCTCCTTGAGAATACTGGAAGCCTCTTATTACTCATTTTTTGTTACACTGATCTTTGTCACTGAAATGTCTATTATCATAAGTATGTACTAGTATAACGGCAGGCGGGACAATTACTCAAATTGGTAAAATGTACATTAATTTTGTTAAAAAGAATATTGAATTGTTTTAAAATGTGCACATAAATTCTTTTCATACTGTAGAAAGACAGAAAGAAGCTCCTAGCTGATAAAGGATGATTTACTGTCAGAACACGTCTCCTTAATCACCTTGGGGGAATGCACTTTGAAAATAAAACTAAAATATCAAAGTTATGCATCTCCATCATTTTCTAGATCATTTTCTATCATGACCAGCGTGTGTTTGTTTGGAAATTGACACCAGCACTGGAGAAAATCTTGAAATGTACAATACCAAACATATCACACTGCCAAACTTCATACAAATTTTATGTGAGTTCTACAGACATCTGTCGAACACATTAACCTACATTTGGACATTCCTGGCCTCGCTTCGATGTGGAATCCTGAATTTTCGGCGATCTCAGCCTGGGCCTGGTCGTAGGTCACTTTCTCTTCTTGCTTGCCGGCTTTGATGTTCTTAGCCAAGTCTTGCGGGTGATGGAAAACGTACAAGTGGTTCGACCCGAACATGATTCTGGTGGGAAAAAAAGGAATCTTGTAGACACACTACACCCGAACTTCAGTCATTCTGTCAGTGTTTGATGTTTTTAGAACTACTATAACTTTAGATTCTTTCATTGAGACAAAGTACTGTATACTTATTTCTTCACCAAAAAGTATGTTGAAATACCTTGTATGGCTTTGTCAATACAATGCCATATATACACAACACCGATCACAACACCGATGCTATACTGAAGAAGGGGCAGCAAAGATTGTACTTTTTAGGAAACTGCGTTCATTCATGGTTGATAGACAAATTTTATCTCTTTTTTATAAATCTTACATTGAAAGCGTTATCTCATTTTCATTCATTTGTTGGTATCAAAATCTGTCTGTTAAAAACAAAACTTCACTTGATAGAATTGTTTCACTTAGCTCAAAACTAATTGGTATACCCCAGAGAAGTCTTTCTACGTTTTATAATCAGCAAGTACTCAGGAAAGCCCGCTCAATTCTTTTGTCTAGTGATCACATTTTATCAGCAGAGTTCGACACACTTCCCTCTGGTCGGCGTTTTAGATACCCGGCTTGCAGGTCAAACCGGCGCAAGTTGTCATTCATTCCAACCGCTGTGCGGCTTTTAAATGATTCCTAAACTGTTTTTTGTATAGTCCTGCGTCTCCTACCATTTTGTAAATTTGTATTATATATTTTTGATGTTGTATTTGAGCCACGCTTTTTAATTGCCCGTGTTTGGGATAAATAAAGTTCTATTGAATTGAATTGAATGTTATTGTTAACGAAGGAATTCTAAACTACAATTTTATGGTCAACAATAACATTGGATATTGCACAAATCCAAGCTGTGTTGACAAGTTTAAGGCAAGGCACTTCAACCTCGCCTTGGGAGTGGAAGAAAAAATTGTCATTTCCTCTGAGAAGAAAAATCCTGGACAACAAATGAAAGGTAACAGCTAATAGAACTTTAAGAAGTACTGTAAGAAAGTGAATTCAAGCAATGTTGACCAGCAATCATATATTGATTTTGCTTGCATTTATCACAATATTTGTAAAATGCTCATCATCTTTTAATGATAGACATATTTGCAAGTATTACAGCAGCACAATTTTCATAACATCAAATTCAGATTATGATTTGTTTCAAAGAAGTTTAAAATGTTCGTTACCTATCATTATGGTGGAGTTCCAGATCTTCAGACAACTCTTTACCATTGACTAAGATCTTGGCGTTCTTGCACGGTTTGAGCTTCACGATTGATTTCTTATTGCTGAGTACTGCATGGTCTTTCTGAATACTGTCGTGGACATGCAAAAGGTAAGCTTATTAAAATTGCATTAACTGATGGAGTATTAAAGAATTTTCTTCAAAAAAGATCGCCGAATTTTCGAACAAGTGTTAATCCAAGTCAGATGCACATACACGTAGCTGCTATTTTGAATTTCAAATATCGGTAAACGTTAGGTAATTTAGTTATCTATTACCATACATAGTACAGTGACCCCTGATTTTTATTCTTGATTTGTTACGAGGATGATTGAAGGTTTAATTGAGGAAACTTTGAGCAAAAGTTTAAGTTTTTTCACCTTTTAGGCCCAAATAACCTTAAAAAAGAACTCACCTAAGACCTTCTATGAATAAGTAAGCTTGTGAAGATGCTTTGTCACAGCCGACCTTCAGTGTACCTGCAGGGACAGATCATTAGCATTTTAACTCTTTACAAACAACAAAGATATTTGATATCATTATGATTTTTGTAATATGTTTTGTCAAACATTCATAGCTATTTACACCTTGCCATTTGTTTTGTACCATTACCTCATGGTATACATGTATCTATTTGTCATAAAACGTTTTTTTTATGGTAAACTTTGCGTATCTTGTAATGCACACATGTTTATTGGAAGTCATGTTCATACACGATAGAATGTATTGGTACAAGGAAGCTTTGAATGAAGTTGCATTTTGTGAAGTGAAAATTACCGAGTGAGTCCATTGAATGTATCCACAGCAATTTTACCATCTCTTTACCATCACTAAATTGTGGAATTTTGGAAAATTCTAGACTTGAGAATATTTGATGATGGTCAGTTCACCTTATCTTACGAGAAAATGTTACTTTACCTTCAGGTACAAAATGCACAACCATTCCCGTGAGAGCCGGATCTTCGTTGAGATTCCATAAATGCGGAATCACTTTCATTTGCTGCTGTTTCTGATGCTCAGCCATGATCTTTTCCTGTCGAGAAAGACAGAGATAATTTTTCTTAAATCTGCCTTTTATTACTTTATTCCTGTAGGCTCTAACAAAAATCAAAAATTGTGCTGTGTAAAAGTTCTCTGTAATGGTATTGCAATCCAAACTAATGCATGCAAGACATGAGTAAAATCCTAAAAAAGACAATTGCCTGTTGATTGAGGTCTGTGGACAAGGATTTATATTGATGTTTTCAACTTAAAATGAGAATGTGCTGATTTTGTTTTCAACAAAGGCAGATGAAATACAGCATTTTCACATTAACATATAAAGACCTTTGACTTTGACTCTAAGTACAGAAGATGAGCAAGGTCAAAGTTGAAAGATTCAACGTTTTAGCATAATGTTTAGATTTTTATCCTCACCATGTTTGCAGCTTCACTCTCAGCCAGCCTCTGCTTCCAGGATTTCTCCATCTCCGTCATCTCTTCCTTGTTCCGCTGAATCTGTTCCTGTAGTTGCCTTTTCATTTCTGCAATCTCTATTTGAACAAAAGGAAGTGAACAAAAAGTCAAGAAAACAATCTGAAGGTACATGTTGATTAGTTTGAATTTGAATAAGGATAAAAGTACCAAAACTCACAAATATTCTCATCAAAATTTTAGGGGGAAGGAAGAGTTATTTTCTATTTCTTTGCGACAGTATGCTTCGACTTTTTCATGCTTCAACTATTAAAATTATTGATTTTTACTCTAACTTTATTTATTCCATGGGACTTCAGTGTAAGCTGGCTGAAAAGTTAGTTTTTACCCAGTTCTATATAAATTGTTCTGTTTAATCGTGTTCTAAGTCACCAGGTATGAATTTAAGAGGATGTTCGGCAAATAGTGCCCAAAATAAATTCTTCCACAATAATTGACACTGGCTCTAATGGGCTGATGATCGCTCGGTTACTTTTTCAATTAAGGCCTAACTTACAACCTTAAATGTCAAAATTGCAAAAAAACCAGACCAGATCAGACATATGGCTTTGCTATCAGAAGTTACAGACGCTAATTGTTTGCCTATCATGTATAAAGACACATATCGATTTACAGGATAAAATTATAACTGGTTCATCTTGAAGTACTACTAAACTGTTATCATGTACAGTGTTCTCCATATCTTGGAAAAAAACAGAGGGGCAGCCAATTACATAACAATGTATAATTTGCATATTCTTTTGTTTTGGAAATGTATTCTATTATACAGTCATTAACATATGAATAGATTGCTCCAAAAAACCAGAAGGGTGTCCATCCTAAAAGCTCCCTTGTTGAGAACCCTGATGTACAATATCTTTCCTTACCGTCATCATTAACAGCTACAGCAAGTCCGTTCATTGCAGTTGGAGTACCCCCTGACTGCAGCTGCTGAAGCAACTTCATGTTTTCCTCTCGTAACTCTCGGATCATTCTGTCCGTCGCGCTCTCATTGACGACTGCCTTCGTCTTGATAGATTTGGCTCTGTCGGCTATCATGACCAAGGAAAATACGGTTTAGTTTCATTCATGGTTATTACCATTCACAGTACAATTTGTTGATCGTGGTCAGTTGCTGTTGTTGTCGTCAGTATCCATGTTGTGCTTACATTTGTACATTGCCATGGAAACTATGCAAAGCAATTTTGTGAAAAAATCCCAAAGATATTAAAACAGGAATCAGAGTCCTGATCTTCAAGTTTCATTGTTTTTCTGTAGTTTAGCAATCGGTTGAAATCATGAAATAATTTAATCTTTTGCTGATATTACCCAGCTTTCCTCATTGTCTATTCAATACACAGTATCATTTCTGTTGAAATATTACCACTGAAGCAAACACCTGTCTTATCTGTACCTCCACTCCAATGATTACAAGTCAAACACTCAAACACAAGCAACTTTTCCTTCTCATCAACACACTATAATCACATATTGTCAACTTGGCAGCATTTCATAAATGTTTAATGTGTGTTTTTACACACATCTGGGGAAACTCCTTCTAGACTGTAAAATCATCCATATACACTCCGTCTACTGTTATCTTTGTGCGTATCTAAATAAATGCAGTAGGATTTGTCTTACCATATCTGAGAGTTGAGAGTGTTTCTTCATAGTTGATATCAGCTGGACTGATGGCTGCAATCTGTTGGTGGAGACAAATGTATTAATGTTGGCATCAACTGGAGTAAGTGATAAGTGTTTTACTTCATTCATGAGAAATGTTTCAGACAGAGTCATTCAATGAATTGAAAATTTGTACCATATTCTTGCATACAGGAAATACGGTAGTAGATTGGAAATATTTTTCTCTGACCAACAGAAGATATAAAACAATAAATATAATGTACAGGAATAGAATGATTGGCAACAGCTGGAATAATGTCCATTAATTTCTTGAGATGTAATGGATAAAACCTTTCAGTGTTTATGATACAGAGTCAGATGATCTGGAGTCATCACTGGCAACTATTATACCAGTACATTGGTGGCAAAATACAGTGATCTGATTGGTTAAGAAGTTGAAATAACAGTGCTATATTCACAATATGGTACACTTGGAACATGTACAAGCTCTCAGTTAGAGGGAAAAATCTCTTTTCTAACGTTTCGCACCAGACTCTAGATACACTATTTTGGTATAATGGCACCTCAGCAATGGCTATATCACTAAATTTTGACCAGTTCACTCCATTCGCTTGCTATCACTCATGCATATAAGTCGTAAACTGTTCAAAATCTCATTGTATACCCATTGCACGGGGTGTTCTATTGCATAAACATAACATGGTTCTGAAGTACTTGAAAGACTGATGAGTTGATACAGTGAAGATTCTCACTTGACGGGTGTGTTTTGAAATTACATAGATCATAAGAAGTTCTCTCACCATGATTGTTTTGCTGTTTCCACCAAGCGCATTCTTCAATAACCTTGTAAGCACTGAGTCCCTGTATGGAACTGAACAAATTGAGTTGGGAAAACCTTTTTACATAGTATTCAGTGTATATTACAGTATCTCAAAACCGTGTTATAGGTGAACAGCAGAATGTGAAATCAACTTAAAAAGAAAGTGCAATGAACTCAGTTCAGTGGACAGTATGTGTTCAAACAATTAGACAATGATCTGAAAGCACAGAGAAAGAAGCAGATATCTTGTCATAGTTGGTGTCTAACTCTTGCACCATACACACAATGGAACTGTATGTATGATGAAGGAATTATTGGCAAACTAATATTGAAGAAGGGATACAAATCCTACTATCCTTCCATTTTTTTCCTTTTTCTTCACTCGTACGTTCAATTAGTTATGTCATTTCCGCGAATTCCAAAACGACCTGAATGACAGTCAACTTCAAAATCGCAAAACATATTGTATTTTTATAATATTTAACCGCATCGTTTCCCTGGGATGATGCATTTGCTTGATAAAGTAGGGATGGCAAAATCATATAGCATAGCTCATTTTAAGCAAAATTAACTTTGACTTTATGCGGGACATACACTTTAAATTCCTGTATAACCTAAAACTTTACTTTGGCTTCTG
Organism: Ptychodera flava; assembly: GCF_041260155.1. Lineage (NCBI taxonomy): Eukaryota > Metazoa > Hemichordata > Enteropneusta > Ptychoderidae > Ptychodera > Ptychodera flava. The sequence goes on from NC_091936.1 coordinate 17,122,502, forward strand.
TAATCTTATGTGTTTTACCTGTAGAAATCCACCATATTGAAAATATTGTTGACGACCTTAGACTTTTGTGACTCACTAAAGTGACAAATCATATTCAAGGTACCGAGAAGTGCCAGATACAACAAAACAATTTTTTTGCAGCTTCTGACACAATACAACTAAAATTACAGTATTCTTGTTCCTAATTGGTAGATTGGAATATTTTTTTCTTCGCTTGAAGTTCATGGTCAGCATTTTCAGTAGACATTTGTAGTCATAGAAACATGCGTTTATATTGATAATGTATTTGCAGTGCACTTCATCTGACCTTATTCGGGGATCTCACATAAAGGCCTATGGTACTTCCAACACTTCAAGATAAATGAACTTATACCCCAATACAACTCTAATATTGGTATACAATATTGTGAGACAAAATATTCATTTTATGACAAGTTGAGATCTGGCAGATTTTATATGTATAATATTATCCACTTTTCACTAAAATGTGTACAATTTTCACCATCAGAAAACACAAATTCATGATGTTGGATAGTTTATTCCAAGTTTCTGACACTTTTTGGATCATTTCAGCATGCATGTTGTGTTGGCAAATCTTCTTGCATTGAGCTTACTTACAGTATAAAATAGATCTACACTTGCAATAGCACCCTGGTATTAGAACCTTAAACCTTTCAAATTTGGCTTTCCGGTAACTTACAAGGACAACCCTTATATATATAGGAGTTTAAGCATTGGAAGATTGAGGCAGAATGTACCTTTGGGGCAGATATGAACTCTCAAAATTTAACACTATGAGTAATTTTTTGGTCTACAATTTGTTGGGGGCTAATTTTAAACTGCAGCTCATGGGGTAAGTTAAGTTTTCACCAGTTGATTTCAGTAAAAATCCACAATGTAATTTTTTGGTAGAGTAAGCATAAGGATAGCTGCCATTTTGAATGCCACTGAGTTTGTAAATTTTGGCTAATCTAATGTCAAATTGTGCATCCTGGTCCTGAATTTTTATTCTTAATTTCAAAAGAGGATGGCTTAGGTTTCTTTTACGGTAAGTTTGAGGAAAGGTATGGTCTTTCAATTTCGAGGTGAAAAATTAAACCATTCATCGCTTTTAATGTTTTCTTCTTCTTTCGTTGTAGGTCAGATGGAGCATAATTTTATCCTGCATGCAGCACTGTGTATTAGTCAAAAAAGGCAGGGCTAATTTATGGGTTATGAAGAAATTTGACTCCTCCAACCATGGTTTGACCTAAAACCATTGGGGAGTTTTCAATGGTGAGAGTGGACCTTTGTAAAGGGAAATGGAGTGAAAAGTGAGAGGATACACCAAACGCCTGGATACTAATTCGGCAATAGGGACCTCGTTTGTATGACATTTGACATGACTTTTACACCAAAGTTTCATGAGCGGGTTCGGAGAAGCAGTATTTAGCCATGTGATAGGATGGAAGTGAGATTATATCCTTGGAACCGAATAGTGGCCGTAAGCAGAGTTATGAGACTATACACAGATGGAGTGTGTGACGGTAAATAGACTGTGAATGCATGGTGAATGAGTGGAGCATTCTTGTGGGTTTCTGAGTTAATTGGAGGATCTGAAAAGCTTACCATGTCAGTTTGATCGGCAGGAATTGAGTGGAATGAATAAGCAGCCAGGTGAGTTTGCTGTGAATCATAAGCAAGGCAAAGCTGTGAAATATACATGGAAAAATTCAAATTTCACGAATAATGTAAATTCCATTCGTAATAATGTAGATTCCACATTCATTCCATGAATAATGTAGACAACTTTCATTGCAATTGACATCCCTGTGACTTAAAGAAACTGATGTCAATTGTGACTGCAACGTGATTTTGAACTCAAAAACTGCAACTGTTTAACAGTACTACATGTAATGGTATGACGGACCCATACAAGACATTTGTACTGGTTTGACAGTGGCAAGTTTTTCCCAGTGCGTGGTGTATGATTATAAAATACATGTGTATTGTACAGTCATAAACAGAGATGTTGGACATTGGGAAAAAAACTTAATCATGATATCAGATTATAATACAGACTGATAAGTATATCTTCAACCAAATTGTAGTTCAAGCTCTTGCTTTTTAAAGGGAAGGCGGGGGTCCTCAACAAAAAAAATTTACTGATTTTTAGTTTTCAGGCTGCAAGTATTTTCATTCAAGTTCTTGTGAAAACACTTTGTTTGTTTGTTGTGCATTAAAGGGCCAGTAACGGTAACTTTTATAGATTTTTTAAACTAATTTTGTTTGATATGTCAATCACAAGTTTTTGTGCTGCTTTTGAAACAAGCATGTGTAAAATATCCTTGCTTCCCAACAAAGTATCTATATGTGTAAAATACACTGTTATTGTTTATGTTAGAATTCTACGTCAAGACCAGAATTCACCTGTCAACAATAACAGTGCAGTCAAAGAGTCAAGTGGGGACTGAGTTGACAAGCTGAATACTGTGTATCTCAACATGCTTTGGGGAGTAGAACAAGAAACTGTAGTAGACATCAAAAGCAAAAATAGTGAAAAGAATTATCAAAGGTTACAACTACTGGCCTTTTATTACAATGGTCAATGTCAAATTCTAGGGAACTCCGTCCACCCAGTACCCACACAAGTATTTAAGTGTGCAACTATCCACTTGCATTTCATGCACTTATTCTTTCATCAATATTTTGCTTTCCAGTGCAATGGGGACAATCTACATGTACTTTCAAAAGAATACAACAGAATAGCAGTTGCTGCTTAAGCTTTCACACTTAACCCTTTCACCACCATGGTTTGTCCCAAATCCATTGTTTTCTATGGTAAAGTTGGAGATGTATTCAGGGAACTGGGGGTGAAAGGGTTAAATATACTTCACATAAACTCACTGTGTCCAGATTTTTTCCCAGTGGATGCATCTGCCAGGGCTTTGATGACGTTGCCTAACGTTGTCAGTGATTGGTTGATCATGGAGCCTTCCTTAAGTCTGTCACCAGTTGCACCAGTCTGGTCGGCTCTCTCACTGAAGAGATGGTCGGAGATAAAATTTTGGTAATCACAGTGTTGAGCACATCAGGAGTCAGTGAATGAAAGTCTTGCTGTAGTATTTTGCGTGTAGGTGTGTGGGGTGGGGCCTTTTGTCCTAGAAAGTTTATATAAATAATGTTCTGTTTTTGGACAAATTTGCAGGATCTTTGGCATTCATTTCTTGTCAATAAGAATTATTGGTATTGTCCATCTCTCAAAAAATGATTATACACTCTCTGTTAGAAAGCAACTCTTCTAGAATGCTTTTCAAAATTACAACTGTTTGAATCAGCACATTGCTGATAAAGCCATTCATGCACCAAATCAAATGAATTTGGCAGTCTTCAGACTACACAGTGGCTGAGAGTTAATTTTGACAAACCTGTGTTGGACACTCTTACCTTCCAGCTAGGTCCACTAGATTGATGACGGATGTCTTGGACAGGTTCTGGCCTTTCTCGGTTCTCTTTTGCTGCAGTGATATCGTCACTATGGTATGAGCCCGACTGTTGACAAATTGTGTGCGTGATAAAAAGAGCCAAAATTTATAACTAAAAGACCATTGCTAATAAGTGCTAAAAAAAAACTCCTTCATTTGGTAGTCAGGTATTTTTCGTGTCACACCAATAAATGATACTATTATTAGCTCCCACTTGCCCTGCTTTTAAATTCTCACTGACGTCAAGCCTACTTTATGATAGTGAATATGGAATATGTTGAATTGCTATATCTAGGCCCTGTGTTGTCCGATCTGATTTGATGCAAGTGCTTCTTAATTTAACTTGATTGTAATACCAGTACATACCAGGAACAGTAGGTTTTATTAGCCTGCAATACATTTAATATGCATTTGTCTTGAGAGCATATTGTATGTGCAGTAAGCCAAAATCTACATTCAGAAAATGTAGCAACTAAGCAACACTCTTCCTTTGTTTTGTTTGTAAACAAAATTCCTACTTGCATTGACAGGCTTACTCAACACTCATGCAGAAACACTGTATGCTGAACTTATTATTAAAAGTAAATATCTGAATAATATAATTTCTTTCAAAAATAAGTCTTAAATTCTGCATTGACATCATTGGCAAGGCAATCAGGTACAACAGTTGCAATATTTGAAATTCAGTTTTATCTTAGAGGAGCATGGGGGTGTTTACTTTTATTTCGAGAAGGCCCCCCTATAGGAAGGATTGGGTCAAACATGTTCTTAAAATGTTTCAAATTCTCTTGCCGATGGTTAACAATTCACAATGTCCAAGATATGTTGACAAGCTCAAGCACTATGGGCATTGTAATATCTGTATGGGCGACATGAACACATTGTAGATGAGTGACCCACAGAACAAAAGTACAGAGAAAAGTTAGGGATTGTTCTCTTAACCTTTTTTGAAATACAAGATACACTGACTCAATAAACAAAGAATGACGTCTGTATAGGGATCATTGTTGTGATGTCCCTGACCTTTGACCCTACCTGCTCGTGGCATTCATGTTTGTAGAAGCTATGGTCCTGTTCCTGGTTCCCTCGTTCATCTTGCTCTCAATGTTTGCGAAACTGTTGACGGGAAACACTTTCAATGCCTCAACTAAAATTCAATGAAAAAAAATAGGCAATTGTTGAAATTCTTATATGAAATTTTGGTAAGGAAATCGACAAAGATGCATTCCCTCTTTGGTAATTATCGCATGAAACGACAGCACTGGTTAAATTCATGCAAAAGTTACACAAAATATGCAGTCGCTTAAAATTAGACAGTGTCAGAATGTGAAGCAGGCAGAATGTGCCTTGGTGAGGAACTTTTGGACTTTCAAAATCTCTGAAATTCTGGTCTTGCAAAAAATGCTGTACACTTTGGTTCCAAGTTTGAGAAACATAAAGCACTGCTTGCTGATCAAGATAAAACATGTAGAAATGTTTGATTTGATGTGAACAGCAATGGCACTGAGAATTCTGGCCCGACTTTAAATTTGATTTTGGAATTTCACTGAAGATGTTCATGCACTCTAGTTCTCCACACTGTATCTTCTCACCTTAACCTGTACACCACCAATTCCCTGTAAACAGGTCTACAATCATAACATTGCATGGGTCTAGCTCAAACCATAGTGGTATAAAGGATCAAAATTGGAGAAAAACAGCTGAAGAACTTTGTCTTGAAATGAAGTGATTTGCATATATTTCATAAGGTAGTTGCAGCCATACGGTAAAATTAATAACAAGAAGATTTGGAAGATTGCAAATTTTGACCACTTGATACTTACCATAAAATCCTTTACTTTGGTGCTCTCTCACTTTCAATCCACCTTTCGGAGCATTTTTCGGATTCAACAAGTCCTTGACTTGCTCATTGTAAATTTCTATCATTGAAACTGTAACCTACATGATAAAACATAGATACATTAACACTGTACTGTATCACAACCGCCGCACTGAAACAATTAATCCTGGTGACTGTAGCAACAGTTGCGATGATGACTCTGACTAGATATTTCGATGATTGAAAACGTCATGAGCAAATGTGAGTTTCAGATGAGAAACACTACAGTTAATCTGTGGGACAAAAATTAACTGTATTGTGTTTCTTCCTTGACAAGTTCACTAGACGAGGACAGATTCCTGGTAACCCTATCCTTGTGATGGGTCAGTTCATAGACTATCCCTTGTAAAGTTTGAAATGGCATTCCTTTACCCCTGGCTCTAGCATTAGTTCTTGTTGACATTGAATATTTATATGATTCAATTACTCCTTTGCATCCAGTTAATAAATTTGTTATGAGATAAAGCTCATAAAGGACCTGTCCTCCTTTCAATTGGGCTGTTTGCAAATTACGTCAACGCTCTCTCATTAACATGCAAAAGTGAATATTTGTTCACATTTTCAGATTTACACAATTTTGCAATTGTGCAACTATTACGCAATCATTAAGCGTTTCAATATGATTTCAGGAGCAAGAACACAAATTTGTATTTGACAGACTGGACAAAAACAGGAAAATACAGCGGAAGACAGTACCTCCTGGAGGGTCTGTGAGCAAAAGTTGGAGTTCAATAGAGCTAATAGGGCTGTAAGGTGTTAGGCCAAAATAATGTCGTCTGAGAAAACACTTACTTCAAACTCTGCATTTTCTTTGTCATCAGCATTTTGTCTTTCTGCGATTCCATTGAATAATTCCTCACACGTCATTGGTACGATGCCTGAAAAAATCAAACAGGATCAAATCGGCATATCCATTTCTGTTTATAATTTTTTGGACAGGACATATCAGATGATGAAATCATTTGGACTGTTCCACAATTAAGGCAGCGTAGGGGTTACGGGGGTTGTATACTGTGGATATAAAAACCTTCACATATTCACAAAATCCTCTTATTGTCTATGCTGGAGCTCAGTGAGAATACTGAGTAAAAAAGTTCCTCTGATCATCAACAAAACCCTTAGGATTGAAAGAACAATCTTGACTATTCCTGTATTTTTTTGATATGAACTATCTTTTGCGCATTTACCCTTATTTGCTCCATATCCCATGATCGAATAAGACTTCCCACTTCCGGTTTGTCCATAGGCAAACAAGGAGCAGTTGTATCCTTTCCATGCATTGTCCAGCATCTTCTTTCCAAGGTCATTGAATACTGTTTGCTTTTGGCCAAAAAGAGATTTTTATGATACTGTAATATTATCCATGTAAAAAATATAAATATTACATTCAACTCAGTAGATATCTACATTTCAGTATGACTTGATGGAGATATGAATACATAATTTTATGAAAATTGTTAGTGACTTTTACCTGGATTATTACTTGAGTCATTGACGCACATCTGTCACAAGTTTCTTGTAGAATTTTTTGGTCCAAAGACACCATAATATTGTCCAAAGAATGATGCAACTAATCGTTAGATATTGTTACATTTTAAGAGTTAGAATTAAATTATAGGACTTTCTGAAGAAATAATAAGGGATGTTGTCTTATTTCAGTGACGTTTTACTGTGATTAGATTTTCGGCAAGTTGCTGTAATCTGTACAAAATGTCTGACATTTTCATTGTAATTTCACAAAAATTGCCCCAAAATTTATCCAAAACCACTCAGGCAAAAGAATAGAGAAGAGAAAAAATCCTGATAAATCTAAAAAATGTTCTAACTTTACACCTCTGCGGTCCTTTTGTTCCGGGAAAATATGTCCTATTAATCTTGTACCTCAACATCGTAACCTTTTTCACCGCCATGGTTTGACCCAAACCCATTGTTATCAATGGTGATTGTTGACCTGTTTACAGGGAATGGGGGCTGAACAGTAGACCAAAACCATGCAATGAGTAGTAGTGTTTCTCTGATTACCTGATCAATATATTTGGAATCTGTGGCCTCCAGATACTTATCAGGTTCTCTTTCCTGGAAACCATCATGTGACCAATAGGAATAGTCGTAAGTAAATCTTTTTGGTTCAGTGTCTGGTGCATCAGGATTGGTCAACTCTGTGGTCTTGTCGACCATGTTGATAATACAGCCAGCGTTACGAGTCCTTTCACGTTCGTTGTGAGAGCTGTTAAGGAGGTCATTCATAAACATCTTTAAAGTTATGAGTGTCCACACTTTCTTTTTTTCTTTCGAAAAATAGTTTTTGATCCAACTTTTGAAGGCTCATAAAAGTTCAAAAGAATGGAAGGAGGGGGAAAAAAGACAGGAAGAAAAATTCTTTTGGTAATCTGAAATTAAATGTGTTTTGTATGTGTCTGAGTTAATCATTAGAGTTGAGACATGTAGACTCTCTCAGGCACTGCAGTGTGGCTTGCTGCATGAAGCAATGGTGCAATAGGGTTTGGTTTTGAGTGCTCATGACCATGTAGATACTTTGTTTTCAAATTGATGACTGATCATTTTACAAGTATACGAGAGGTAGATTACAAGTGTTTGAGAGGAAGAAAATAAAAATTAAAGGACAAAAGTACAAAGTACTCTCTGACTGGTGAACAAGCACTTTCTCCTGACATGTTCATGCCTAAGATGTGGACGTAGAAGAAGTACAATACAGGCAATATACCTGTGGTCAGGTACTACATACAGTTACGCGAAAATGGACTTGGTCCAGTTCCACCATCATACCTGTTGGCACTTTGAGGGTTTCATGCATGAAAGGAAAGCTTTAGAGTTTGTGCGGTGTGATCAGGTCGTAGCCATGTTTTTGTACATGCCTTGATGGTTTTAACAAGACTAACAATAATTATGACACTAGTTCAGAGGCAGCTGTGATTTATAACCTGAAGTTCAAAAAAATGCCAAGAAAACAACTTACAACCACTTTTTTCAGCATGAGGTTGACTTGATAATGTTCAAATAGAATGTCAAGCAATGGCAAGTAACATTTGCAATCACTCTTGCTGATATAAATTGAATTCAAAATTATTAAATAAATAAATGAATTTACAAAAATTGATGTCCAACATGAACACATGACATGAGACAATAATAACATACTATATCTCTACATCTACGGTCTCTCATCACTTTGTTGGGTAAAGTTAACCCTTAACTTAACACAGATACAGAGGTTGAGAGTACGAATCACTTTGGGCCAGTTTTATCCTCCCTCCCAGTAAAACTGTCTGAACTGTACACAATACTGGTGTAGTGAGGGCGAGTACGCCTGCACAAAAAAATGTTAAAAATAGTCTCAGAACTCGCATGATAAAACTGTTGTGTTGCAATGTTGGGTCAGTGAACGAGTATTTTGCCGGTCAACAGCACGACAAACTTCACCCGTGAGCATTGCCTATCAGCCTGGGACTAGGATCCTCAGCATGTTTTTATCATTGACAGTGCAGGTACATCAAAGCATGGACCTTACGTCCATGATCAAAACGAGCTAAAATCCACTCGTAACAGTCAAAGTATATCTCTGTATTTGGACGTACCATCGATACATGTAGAACTACGAGCGTGTCAAACCATCCGATATTACTAAAGCCGTAAGGTCCCAACGCCCGATCAATCTTACTTAGTGCTGTCGTACAAAGCGTCCACTCAATAACCTATTCATATAGAACGAAACACAAGAGTATCATCGTGGAGATTTCAGCACTGATTTGAGCACAGCACAGTGCGTAGTTCTATTACCGGTTGTACAAGAGCCTGACATGTGCAATACGGGACCATCCATCACGATACAGCAATAACTGGGGTTATGTTATACTTGTAAAGGAATAAAGACTGCGTTGATTAAAGGATATGAATGGTCGAACGCGGACCGCTACTTTCATGTTCTCGGAGCCGGAGCCCGCCATTTCTGCTGTGATCTGTACTACTGGCCGCCTGTGTTTTCTTCCTCACGGAGACGCAAACTTCAGTCAGACCATTGTTACTTCAACAAACTGTCGAAAAGTAATCTTGTGTGGACTCGTCAATCCTTTCCTCTCCACTTGTATGACTATCTTCTGCTTCTGGCATACAAAAACATGGTCCCGGTCGACAGAGACGCGCTGTTGACCATGTAAACATAACAACAATGGATGTCCTCACTGAAACGAGCATCATAGGTCAAAAAACTAGTGACCCTCTTGAGATCTTTTGACTATGAAGTTAGCGTCGGAATGGGAATCAGATTTGCCGACTCAACTTTTCGTCGCAAAATGCAGACTAGCTGTGAAAAATAAGCGAATTTTAGCTTTAATCAATTAAATATTAAGCTCACCTGATATATTTTTTTCTGATCATAGGGGTTACATTATGGAACCAACGAAATCAATGACAAATGAAACGGAAAGTTCATGGAATATTGTAACTTCGATGATAGAATTATATTCAGTCATCAAATTATTGCCAGGCAAAAAGCTTAGTTTCTTTGTTGCTACATTCTTACGTAATTATATTAAAGTTATGTATGGTAAATCGTCAATTATCGAGTTTCCACTCCAGAACCTTTTTTAACTTGCTCGCAAGACAGGCGGCTGACGGTGCAGAAAATTATTTTTGGCAGATGAGCTTATTGGAATTTCACTGACCTTTTTATCTGTAAACTTTATCTCAAATTTCGGATTATTAACCGAGTCAAACAACGACAGTATTGTGTCAATTGACGAGAAGAACCACATCTTTAAAACCTACTTTCGTTTCTTTGTATTATATAAATTTGTCACAAGAAACCTCGAGATACTCAACAGCAACGGACACTAGTAAGACAATATTTTATCTTGGGTAAAGTTCTGAAGCTATTTAGACTGTACCAAAATAGCTGCTTTGCCTGGCTCTTAGTCTGTCGACAGGACTAGTTTGCTCAATCAATGGAATTCAGAACAACTTGGTGTGAAGCCTTAGCCTCGCCGCACGGAACAAAAACGATAACAGCTAACAGCACCTCCAATAGGCGAATAGGTAACCATGCCTTTGTTTGTTTTTTTTTCCTTGCCATATATTGCTGAAGGCCGAACGTCCGTACGATAGGTAAAAAGAGGGGAAAGGGACCACACGAAAAATCGGCAAGAAGTCTGAAACCGACGAAATTAAACATCAAACTTCAAAAAGCAAAATTCCATCGGCCGTTCTGACAATCCTTCAAATCTTTGCTGTGGTCGATGTTTTTTTAATAGGCCTATCTGATCAATGCCGCCTTTGCGATGATTCACTGTCAAGCAATTCTCCGCTTTCGCATTGTTAGTTCGCAATGCCAAATTTGATGATATCCTATCTATCAAATAAATGCAGTGAGTACCGCAAAGAATTGAAAGTCTTGAGATGTTTCAGACCGGCCGACGTATTTTTATGAGGTTTCATCGAACAATGTCATACCTTTTAGTTCTAATTTCTTTTTTTTTACTACGAAACCGAGTTTCGGCCTCCGAGGACGATCCCAGCAACACTGACGGCACAGAGCCCATGAGTGCTGCAGGGATGCGGCGATGAAGACCCGGTATTCCTATTAAAATTGAAAAGTAGACTTCTGATCGTCACTGAGGTAAAGTAAACGAAATAAGTAGGTTAGTGCTCACAACAATAAGTAAAACAGTTTTTTCAATACATACATTCCTTCGTTTTCCTTTATTTATTTATTTATTTATTATTGATTTATTATTTTCCAAGGGTAAGCCAAAGGAAAGCTAGTTTATTTACAGGCTGACGTAGAAGTCCCTCTCAGAAGACTGATAAACAAACATATACACAGGAAAAAAAACAGAAAATCAATGTTATAAATGAGCAAAAATTGCAGTGGTAATGTTCACTTTGAAAGTGCAAAATATCTCTAAAAAGGTCAATTAGGAATGTACAATACCATGACAAATTATTCTAACATCTATAAAATGGTGGGATTAAAACATATTAAAACGTAAAACGACAACAGGGCGATCTAAAACTGAGCAGGCGCAAACGTTTAGCTGGCACATTGAAAGATAATTTGGATAAACATGAGGGACGATAACTACGATGCTGATCATCTACGATGCTCTTTAAGGTTGTATGCGCCTCGAAAGTGAAAGACTTACAGTTTTGCTCAAACTTTCCTGAATGAAACTGTCAACAATACTCTTTCCAAATCTAAAATAAATATCGGAGGTCACGGCAAGAACAATCACCTGACATTGACTGATATTTGAAATTCAAAATGGCCGCTACTCCTGTGTTAACTCTACGGAGAAAAATAACATTTCCGACTTTGGAAAGACTACTTAGTTGAGCGCTTGTGGTGGATCAGAAAACGATGTAAAAATTTGAGAGTCCGAATATCTGTTTTCGATGTGCATTGGACAAATTAGACATACTAGATACTAGCCATTTTAAAGGGACATAAGCTGTAACGTATTGCAAGTTTTTCAATATTCTGCTTCTGTATATCAACTACCGTGTCTGACCCTAATCCGTTTGTCATGCTGAAATTTCGATTATTCCTTTCGTCAACACAGCTTGTTGGCCTATGTGTGTAGTGATCATTGTTTATTGTTTACAAGTGAATTCTGGTCCTGACTTGAATACAATTTTCAACAATAACAATGTAAATTATAATATATAGGTTGTGTTGATATGCTAAATACTTGGCATTAAATTACAGTTTAGGGATTCAATGCAGAAAGTGTATTGAAACCACAAAACAAAAGTTCTGAAAAAATAGCCAAAAGATACAGTTGATGGAGCTTTAAGTTAAATAAATAAATAAACAAAAAAAAAAAAAGATTCATACATATTATTCTGAACACTCTCTCAAACTTTAACTCGAGACATCTGCCAGGCCATACAACAAAGCTACTCCTATGAATTGGGTTGTTTCCAAATAACGTTATTGTTCAAAAATGAATACCTGTCCAAATGTTTCGGATACATATTTGGAAATTACTCTTTACAAGAATGACAAAAATACGTCTTAATGTCAGATGAACACTAAACAATAAGCCTTTGCTGGCTTGTTGAATGGGAACTTATAGTCTTGATATTCTTATGAGGGGAACTAACACTCGACTTTTTGGAAAGGACTGTAAAAGCCTGGCAAAGGTTATCTGATACATATGTACAAACAAACAAACACACAAACAAACATACATACATACATACATACATACATACATACATACATACATACATACATACATACATACATACATACATACATAGGCCTACATACATACATACATACATACATACATACATACATACATACATACATACATACATACATACATACATACATAGGCCTACATACATACATACATACATACATACATACATACACACGTAAAAATAGCAAAATTGTGTGTCTCTGCAAGAGAATTGACGTTTTCTCCTTCGATATGAGCTCATATACCTCAATATTTGGCACGCCTACAAATAAATGTCATGCTTTGCTGAATCATGCTGTTGGTAAACACCAATAGTTTTGCGTTGCTTAGCAACAGCTCTTCCGGTGGCGTGGCAGTGCGCCCTCTTGAGAGTAGGTTGGAAACTGTTTTATGTACTGGCTAGGCTGACTGCACTTGCATATCGCGATCGACGTGATTGATAAGACTGACATCATATCAGACATGTCATACTCAAGAATGAAGTGCATGAGATTTCAATGAACGAGTCATACATATCGCACAACCGATCTCTGGATTTAGACCCTGAGGATACCATCCCAATGTTTTAGTAACCGTGGTGTGTGAAGCCGGTCCAAGATAACTGAGAGCAATCGGAATTATAGACGCAGCAATCAGCAGTCATGGCGGCGGGAGCAGAAAACGTTAAAGTGGCTGTTAGAGTAAGGCCTTTTATATCCTTTTTATGCACGCAGCGGCAAATGTGTAAATCACAACATACAGTGCAAATGCTCAATACCTTGTATGGCTTGCCAGCTGTGATTATCAGTTTACTTATTGTAACCTAACATAGCCTGGTCTGGCCTATCCCTGCGTACGATGTTGTGTCTTCCCGGCGTTGTATGGCCTCCAACCGTACAACGTACAACACTGGGAGCACCCGGTACCCAGCATCGTATACGCAGGGTTGGCCCACAGGTTATCGTAATGTTGCTTGGATAGTCGTTCGAGGCAGGCGGCCGGAGGTCGCCGTTTACTTGGAAAAAATATTTTTTCCAAGTAAACGGCGACCTGCGGCCGCCCGCCTCGAACGACTATCCAAGCAACATTACGATAACCTGTGGGTTGGCCTGGCTGAAGCGACCAGTGAAGGTATACCGTATAGGGAGCCCACATGTCCATTCATCGCGGCAGGATAACGGGTACTCCCCGGGGGAGAAACCGGTCATATAGCTCATGGAACCGTTTAGGTATTTTACCTCCGTGTATAGGACAGACAAAGGGGGTAGTAGGAGACAAAGGGGGATACACGAGTTGTTGAGACCGTCGACCACGGTCCCTCCACAAAAGGGAGGACCGTGCGTCGACCCATGGAGGTAGCAGAGATCTCTGCTACCTCCATGGTCGACCGAACAAAAAGAAGTTGAACTGTGTTAATATTGCTGCAGGCTTTGCAGAATGGCATGGTGACAACGTAGTACAAGTCACAGGAAAGACTGTTCTTTAAGTATAGCCCTTCGAAGGTGTGTAGTATGTTGTTGTATCTTGTTCTCAGGTTTGTTGCCTCTGTTTGTTGCTCCATAAAATTTACCCTGACAAACTTGACCTCGCTGTTTGCATTTACATCTTTACAGAAATAAATTGCAAAAATTGTACAGTCCCTGCTGGTGGGTTAATTTTAAATTTTTGAAAATCCATTACGTGCAGAGACTAATTTGATGACAGTGCAAATGAGTTTGCAGACTCGTTCTGATTTCAAAAATCATTTTTCAGGGATGTAAACTTGAGGAGAAACGTTATTCACACCTTCAAATCATTTGCTAAGTACTGATCACTAGACTTTGCATTGCAAGAACAGCAGCTATGCACCAATTCTTCTGAAATGAGGTAAAATGAATATTAGAATATCACATTTGTAAGGGACAGTTAAAAAACCTAGCAAAGGGCTATCTGATACTGGTTCTTTGCAAAAATGGAACTATCCATCCCTGGCTTGAATCGAGAGAAGTTATTCTAGGCGTCTGTTCTCAAATACGGACAACAAGACTTGTGCTGTACTATACTGAGGGAATGTGTACTTGGAGGTTGATCTTGTGACCTCACTATGCATGGGTGCTGACAGTCCAAATATCAGTCCCTGAGGCGCATTCTACTGTAAAAGAGGAGCACAATTGGCCATCTACCTGTAGGAATGGTTTACACAAGCTCTGCTTGCTTTACTTAGGTTTGTGTGACTGGTCTGATGGAATAATTATTAGTTTACATTACGTGTCTCCTCTAAGTTGTTGCTGGGGCAACAAATAGAAAAAAAAGAGCAGGTGTCTTCCGCAGTTGAGTTATTATATAATTATTCATAAATGCCACTGTTACTCAGTGGAGTAGAGTAACCATAAAAACGTGAACAAGCAAAATCAGTTTCGCTTTCATTTTTCAGCAGCGACCAGCTGGCATAATTCTTAGAAATATCAATTGTTTATAATGTCTACAAGTACTTTACATCTAGGGACAACCTGCTTGAATAACAGTGTATCTCCATAACCCTGTCACAATCAAATTTGAGAGGAGCGGTTTGGGAGCAATTATATTTTTAACTGTACAATTTCTCTTTGAAACCTGAATGTCTGAATGTGTGTTTGGGTAGCAGTACTTTGCGTATGAAACATGTATTCAATCAAGAGAGAGACAAGGGTAGAATGTGATGAAACTGAAAGCCTACAATAATAATGGCTAAAGATACAGAAACAAGAAATGTTCCATAAACCTCTTGTACTGAAAACCCATCCAGCAGCACATACTGGTAGACTGAATGTCAGCAGGGTAGATTTGACACCACAGTTTGTCTGTCTGCTTTGAACTCACTTACTCCTATTTAATTTCAGTCAGTCTCTCTTGGTTCGTTTTCAGATTCACACTGTAACTTTAAGTGATTCCCATGTCATGAAGTGTAATCATGACCATGTAAATGAAAACTGCATATACTGCAACTGCCAAGTACATGTATGATATTCTTTTGACTTATAGTTACTGAATACAAAGCTGTAATCATTATAAGTATACCTTTAGTATATAGTAGTATAAGCCCTATTCCTGCCAGACAGTATCACTTCCCAATCTGCCACGTCAGTAAAAAGCGTTATTGAGCCAAAACCATATATTTTCATCCACTCGACTTAATGGTCTGTTAAAGCAGCTTTAATCCATAAAAATCATATTTATGATATCTATGTTTTCAAGGGCCTTCAAATCTTCAAGTTTTTTGTTAAACTGCAACATATGGGACATATGTTCCACATAAGCTCTTACCAACTTGACATGATGGTGAATTATAAACTTGATGGGATGGTTTTCCCTCTGCATAGGGCCATGATCTGATCAAGTTATACCATGTTAACTTTATTTGCTGTTTCTGCTTGTTAGAAGATACAGTATTAGGAGTTTTTTTAATCCATGAAATTAAGTCTTATGATTAGAAATGTGAATATTCAAAAAAATTGTAATATCATCAGCCAGCATGTCAGGTTGTAGGATAAAGACGTTTATGATAACAGAAACCAGCTTCCTGAAAAAAAAAAGGTTTAAGAAAATAATTGCAATACACACATATGCAAGCTAGCATTTCAACATTTCAGCATTAGCATATGGGGAGAAATGTGTGCATCTCAGATCTAGCTGATTTAACCTTTATTGATTTTCATTCAATTAATTAATTTAACTAACTGGAAAGATGTTTATTTGCAATTTCCTCCACACAAATATGTGCTCTACAGGTGAATTGTGTGGGATTGAGGCTGACGTTGCAGCCTTCATGACTGCAGCGAAAAATTTACCGCCGACATGATTGCCATTAATTGTTTAGGACACCGTTTCCTTAACAAAACCAGTGATTATTGCACATTCCATCAAGAATGTCATTTGTACCATATCATTATGTAATATCTTCTCAAACAAAGCACTGCAGGAGTTTCAGGTCACAATCAGAACAATAGCATGGAGTTCCTATTGTAATGTGAGCCGTCCTAAAGACTTTCCAACTTTGATGATTGTCAAAATCTCTCCTTCTCTTGGTCTATCGGCAAGGATGTGCACATTACAGTATCGATTCTTCTCAGGTATTTCAAAAATTGATTTTTTTAATCTTGAGTTTTTCATTGTTTTAGAAAAAGTTTTGTTGTACTTCCTTGTTTGTTTGTTTATCTTTGCCAAACAATTTTTAGCGATGACTGCCAGCTTGGGACATGGGCCAAAATTTGTGAGATATATTTGATAGTAATTTGAAAAAAAATCACACAGCATGGGAAAGACAAATTATTCTGGCACCAGAGTTTAGAATATACCTTATCCAATTAAACTTTAAAGCTCTTGCCATCATTTTCTGTGGTGAATGATGTTGCCTCTGCTGCAGTAGCTTGCATATCAAATTCCCAATTATTCAGTTAATTCTGTATCTCTGCTAAACTCAATGATGTCCCTGCTTCTGTTAATCATTCACCCATGCCAACTACAGGTAGTTTGTCTTCCCCGATCAAATTACCTTGGCCTTATTGTAGACGTATGACTGTAGGCCGTTGTCAAGCACTATTATCCCTGTTGACAGCAAGCTGCAGAGGTAATCTTGGCTTGTTAATATTTGATTTTCAAGTTTGCTGCTGTGTGAATGTTTGTTGTAAAAAAACAAAATGTTTTAAAATTATGTAGAACAGGATATGATAAAATTAAAATCTTTTAAATTCTTGCCAAAAGAAAAACATTAATGCAAATGGAATTTTTGACTAGTGCAATATCGACAAGTGTATAACTAATGACACTTTGTGAAAAAAAAACTCGACTGTGTTTGGTTCATCACGTGCAATTTATGGAATCTGTATTTCTCCGTGTTATCCATAGGTATTATTGAAAGCAAGAGATATTAAGTTTTATTTTCAGTGTATGGATATGGTGTTTACTTCACGATAGAATTCGATGGATTCCATTGTATTGTTGAAATCCGGAACCCGGATATGTTTTTATTTGTGATGAATCATTTGATACATATATTAGTAATGTCATGAGAATGTCATTTGAGAATGAAACTTTGGAAGTGTCTTTCTTGACTTTTATCTGGATTATAAAGACTCATTATACAATTATGATTATTTTTGCTCCAAACTAGAGTTAATATTGGTTGTATTTTGCAGCCCACTCTGCCCCACAAAAAAACAGGCTCAAAAATCCCACAATTTTGCAATCAAACTTATAACTTGCAGTAATTAGACCATGTTTATAATACAAGTTCGGAACACCTGCTCGTTCCTCCCCTTCCTTCCTCCCCCTTTGTGCTAATGTATATTCCTGCTCCTTTGCGATAGTTCTTGATTGAGGGACAAGTGCCAGAATTTTCTGTCACTAAATGTTGACTGAAGTGACCTCACATGACCTCATCACACAGGGTTTCTCATTCATGAAAAAACACCAAGTCATCACCGCAGAGACTGCCTTGTACTGGAGTCCAAAAGGTCAAAGGTGAAGCCTTACAAACGGAGGAAACCTAAATCAGAATTTGTGCCTACATCCAAATTAAATGAAATCAATCAGAGTGAATCACGAGTCAGAGATGACAAAGATTGTTTATAGACTCGCTTCAGTTTAAAATAGCCATCAATCATGACTAAGCTGGGGTTACAGATATGACAGAGTGGATAACATATGTGGTAGATTTAGCCGAACCAACAATAGCATTACATTGAATATTGTTGTTGCATGACATGTATATGCATTGCCTTGTTGACTTCCATAAAGAATGAGACGTTTGTTCAGATCAGGTCACTTGAAGATCTGACCAGTGATGTAGTTATATTTCTTAGGAACTGCGCTGTCTTCAGGAATTCTGAATTTAGGAATATGGTACTGCATTATTCTGTGGTTGTGGCATTGCTTGTGTCATTATCCAAAACTGCTATGTTCAAAATAGGCATCAGTTTAATAGCTCAGCCGGACTTAGAAGGTGAATGATAAAAACTCATAAATGTTAACTTTTCAGTATTTCTGTCCTAATTATCATTTTCTCTTTTCTAAATTACCAGTATGTTGCAACACCCAGTATTTGGCTTGTTTGTTAGCAAGTGTATGTGTGAGCTGTGTTAATGCTCAGCAATGCCTTGAAAGTGAAAGACTTAAACTTTTGCTCGAACTTTTCCTCAATGAATCTTTCAACAAATCAAGAATAAAATCCGGGGTCGCCATGCAAAGTTTGGTTCTAGAGAACAAATTACCTTTCATTCACTGATATTTGAAATTCAAATGGCTGCCACCTGTGTTTTAACTCTATGGGGAAAAATAATCAATTATTGAAAAAAATTAGATGGTGAAATTGTTCTTACATTCAAAGAGCTTTAAGATGGGCCCCCACAAGTGATAGATCAGAAAAGAATTGTAAAATTTTAGGTGCATTCTACCTGAAAATGTAGGGACAGCAATTTACTTGTCAACAGCAGAATGCAGCCTGCAGTGAGAGACTGTGTTGACAAGCTAGATATGCTAGATGTTTCCACACAAAAACCAAGAAATCATAGCTGATACACAGAGCAAAAATCAGAAAATTTCGTTAAAGTTACAAACCTTGGTTTATGAAAGATAATTGAGACTGACTCATACTAATTTTACAGTGTATACATTACAGGTGGTTCTACTCAATAGCATTACAACAAAGTAGCTTTATTCAAATCTGCTGTTACAATGGGCATTTGGCCATGGGTAACTAAATATTCATTAAATAAAATAACAAATGCATTACATGTAAGTCTTTATCATTCACAAAGACATACAAAAAATGGATTTCAAATTGTTGCATTTTTAAAAAATCCTTTTATTTTTTTATCATTATGGCACTTTCAGTCAGCCAACAAATTATCAATTGGTCTCACAGTATTTGTGGCATCTCAGTTTTTCAACATGAAATTTGTTCTCTTCCCAGGGCAATAAAACGTAATCTAATGATATAAAATATGAAAAGTCACACATTTATTGTTTTATCAATGTGTGATCTTTCGCACAACAACAATTTTGCAGTAAAAATATCTCTTATGAACCAAGTGGTCAAGATAATTGATCCGAACATCCCCCACAATTCTTTTCATGCACTGTTGCTTTCATTTGAGATGACATCGTCCATATGTTATTTGTACAAGCTCTGAATAATTCTGTTCATCAACAATGTGCTGAAAGCATTCAATTCTGATGAATTTGGCATATTTATCTAATTTTTAATTAGAAATTGAACATCATTTATATTCACTTACGGGATTTTTAAAAAATCTCAAGCACACTCTCCCACTTTTGAAGGCTAGCTTTTCAGAGTATCAAGGAGAATTTTTCCCATCATGCAAATTTTCCCATAATCCTGTTATAAATGTTTTTTATCCAATATTTGCAGCCTGTTACCTTTCTCATAAAATTCCAGGTCAGAATTTAAACTGCTGGTTATTGAAATAAGGGTGACCTCTAACCCATAGTACGTTTACATATGAATACATTTTCTGTTCTGTCATGATATGAAATATGGTATTATTACATCGTATTTGTCGATACAAATCATTCTTGTTCAACCATGTGAATATCTAAATTATGTGATAAGCACTTGTGTAAACATGATACCATGGAAACCAAAGTCTGTTGACAGTCGATTTTCTACAGGTCTTTTTTCACATTCTGCTTTTGGCCCTGGATCCCTGGCCCTGGATATTCTGAAAATGTACGTGCCCAGCTTATCCTATTAAACTTGACATTGGACCTGTGGTTCACCCAAAGTCCAAACTCGCACATAAAATAGTTTATACCCATCATTCTAAGTGCGTAGGCCCCTTTCATAGAGGAACTTAGCTTTGGGACCTGTTTACGTATTGAGAGGATCAAGATTAAGTTTATGTAATGTGCATAAACATGACAGTGGAAACCATTCACACATTGGGTCAGACCATTTGCTTTCAGGGGAGTTCAGCAAGAGGGGTTTGTTGAAAGTGATTATTGTCTTGATATAAAATGTGAAAATTCATAGGGCAGGAAACAAAGTTAATTACAAGATATTTTGGTTTGTTAGAACTGTAATTTGTCTTTCTACAACATTAAGTCACGGCTGAGTGGCTGCTGTTTTAGCTTATTATCCTTGTGAAAATGGCATGAGCCCTGTTAAGTTGATTCGACCCGAGGTGTCTCTGTTATGTGCCACCAAGCAGGCCATGTTTGACAGGCACAAAGTTCATTGACAATGCTGGTTTTCATTTCATGGAATGTTTAATAGTCCAGCATACATGTGCTTGTGGATACTCGGCAGAGACATCAGGAAACTTTCACTTTCCAAGCAAGATCAGCATATCTTTGGTAACTCTTGACAGTCAAATACATTGTACACGTATCCTGGTACACTGAAGAAACGTGATCCTGTTTCTTGGTTTATAAAATGGCATTCATTCCAACAAGGACAAACTGGTAAATGGCCGGCTGGCAATCAACTGTCAAGTTTGTGAAGAGACTAAAGGAAACATCGTCTCCGGTAATTGAAAGCCAGTTTTCTCGCGGCGTAACTGCCATGGAATGCCGGGGGAATGCCAAGCTCTGCAGAACCCTGATGTGAAAATGCTGTGAGTCATCAAGTCAGTATAACATCCAGCACATAGCTGCCTACGTTCACTCACTGACTTTACAAGGTAGTACATTTACAGTATTTTTAAGCTCTGCAAGATACAACCTGGAAGATGGCTGTGAATCTAGAACCACCGCCAGAATTTGAATTTCACAGAGACGATATCGCCGTGAGATGGCACCATTGGAGAAGCAGCATGGAACTGTACCTTGATCTCTGTATGAAAGATGAAACGGAAAGTGATAAAAGTAAAGTCATTCGTTACCTTATAGGTGCAAAAGGTCGAGAAATTTTCGCAACATTCAGATTCGCAGAAGATGGGTCTGATGACAGCATGGACAATATGTCTGTCCCCGAATAAACATAATATGTGACCGTTACAAATTCAACACTAGAGTTCAAGGCTGGAATGAAACTATTGATCACTTTGTACTGGCATTGAAGATCCTTGCAAAAAACTGTGAATATGGAGAACAGAGTGACCAGTTGATCAGGGATAGAGTAGTTTGTGGTGTGTATTCCAAGGAGGTAAAGGAGAGACTGCTCTGTGAAGACAACCTGGATCTCGAGAAAGCGGTGGCCATATGCAAAGACGGTGAGAAGCGTCTGAAAACTAGAAAAGTGATGGTGGACCATAGCAAGACCATATGAGAGAGACAAAATTGTAACTATGGCAACAAACATGAAAAGAGACAATGTACATTGAATTTCATCATAATTTCAATATATTATATGAGAATAACCCCTTGGAACCTGTATACCAAATATCAAAGCTATCAGACATGCAGTGTTTGAGAAACACATATTTATGAGAAGGCATTTGGAAAGAGTTGCAGCATCCCCATTGCCTCGATTTGTCAAAACGTGTGATGAGGTGTATATCTTCCAAAAACATTATATATAAAAGCCGTGCCTGTAAAATTTCCTTGATGTAAGAGGCAATACGACTCAGACTCGGAATCCATCAGTATTGTGCGTTTTGCGCTGTGAGGAAGAAACAAGCAGAAATATCAAGAGGAGGAGATGTGAACATCTAGTCATTCACCAGAACTCAAACAAATGTTTAGATTTTTATGAAGTTGAAATATCAAATTATCAGGGTCTCAATTGAAGCATGGTACAGTATCAACGCGATTTTGAAACAGATTGATCCAAGTACTTGGTAAAGGTGAAGTGACATGTATTGCTGTTTTGTAGTCTAATGATATTCTTGCAGATGAGATATAGGGAGCTGGCAATTCAGCTTAGTGGTAGAGAAATGCAAACATCGCAACAGGAAGATTTAAACTTTCGTTCAAACTTTCCTCAAGGAAACTTTCAGATCGAGAAAATCAGTCAGGGGCCACCGAGACGAGCCCCCGAAGTACATTCTTCCTTATCACAAGAATAGACCACTTTGCATTGATTTGCTTTTGATTTGCTTTTGAGGGAATGCATGTGATGGGGATATGGAGCCAGAACAGACAGACAGACAACAGGCAGACAGAGACCAAGAGAAAACAGGTGTATTCGATTGGGATATGGAAAGAGGGGGCTAGGTTTGTGAATGTACAGTGTGAATTATTCACTTTTCAGTGTATATGCATTAATTATTAATCTTCACTTCTGATTGTAATTGTGGGCAATTGTACACTAGAGATACATAGCTCATTGTGTGATTTGAAGAAATGGGTGATGGAGAGTAGAATTGTTCTATAGATGAGACACAAGTTGTTTAAAGATGGCAATATAAAGACTGCTTTGTAAGCATACACTTGAGAAAATATTTTGATAATGAGTTTGTGTGCTTTGAGATACTGCGCTAGGGTAAGGTACACTACAAACAGATTAACAGTATCTGAATATGTAATTGCATGCACCATTACCATCAGACGTCTTGCAGTGCGAAATCAGAGAATTTCACATATCAGATTGTGTTCCATGTGAACCAATCAAAAGACCTGTTACGTTTACCTTAACTGTTCTCACAATGATCGCGAAAGGAACAAGGATGCCCGATGCATCGTCAACATGGTTGGCAAGTCAACAGAACTGTTCAATCCAGATGAGCCGAAGTCCGAGCCAAAGAGATTTACTTTTGACTATTCCTACTGGTCACACGACGGCTTCAAAGAAACGGAACCTGATAGATATCTCAAACCAGTAAACCCTAAGTATGTCGATCAGGTAGGACAAATTTTTGTCTTCACTTGCTTATTTCTTTCAATTATTTTCTCAGTTGTTCTTATCATGGTTAATCTGTATGCAATTTCAAGGATATAAAATATAATTTTTTTTCCCTAAATTGCAGTGATGTTTTGTTGCATGATGCTCTAATAATGTCACATTCAGCCACTGCATCGTTATGCTGTTTTCTTCACCCACAACAGCTGTAGAGGGGCGTGAAAAAATTGTCCATAAATAACAAAGCATGCTACCTTGCACAAATAAATAAATAAATAAATAAATAAATAAATAAATAAATAAATTCTTCATGCCACTGGAGACTGTAAACTGGGAAAAGGTTGAGAATTTTGGCAAAAAAGTATGCATGATCTTCCTCCTCTAAAATAAAACATGTAAATCCTTTCAATGTGAAAAAAAATTGCATTTCCTCATTCTTACTACTTTTGTCCCACCCAGTATCTCATTGTACACCCCTGTATTCTGTATTATGTCAGCTTATACCAGAAAAAAACAACCTATTTTACCTTATCACACGGTTTTAATCACACTCATTAGCTACTTGAAGTAAAAGCAGCATTAGACACCTATTCTCGCAAAGATTGTCAGGGAACTATATAGAATCTCGCAAAGCTCCTGGTTCGCTACACCTCATCTGATCTGTTTACTCCTACACTGATGTGCCCTCAAGGGGCTAGCTTGGCCAGTGAAAAGCTATGCTACCAATAAAATGGCTCCGAATCAGGGCAGCAGATGGCCACACTGCAAAACCAATGAGAGCCCATGAGAGTGTCGAGGGGAACAATATTGTCCCTCCAAACTGAAGAGGCATCATGTCCTCTGTATGTGTTTGATTCACAGAAAAGAGTGTTTGAAGATTTAGGCTTACAGATGCTGGACAATGCGTGGAAAGGGTACAACTGTTCTGTATTTGCCTACGGACAAACCGGAAGTGGGAAGTCTTATTCCATCATGGGATATGGAGCCAACAAAGGTAAGTGTAAACACTGCATATGTCCATGGAAAAGGAGTACCTAGTCATAGTTTTCACCCTCACAGAGTGGTCACATCTCAATGGTGATCACTCTCAAGGCAATCCTCAGCAGTTTTAAGCATGAAAAACCCTCCACGTAACATCCAGCCACCCCTGTTGTGTAGTCAGTTAGCAATTCGAAATGTTTCCATTTGATAGAAGTACCTGTGTATGGTGGTCAACACTTCTAGCTGAATGACCCCTTCCAAAAAATTCATTCTGAAAGTAACAGATGAGGTCAATAATTGCATTATTCTCATATATTTCCAGATGAATGTTTGTGTCAAAAAGGAAGTTTATAGGTATCATTGACACAGTTATATCGTTAAGGTTTGCTGATACACTGGTCATTTTGTATTTCAACCTCTTGGTTTACACCCATCCACAGAAAGTTCACTTCCATATACAGGTAGATTACATTTTTTCTTGGTCCCTCAGATGACCCACTACTGCGCTATATGAGAGTTTTTACCATACCTGTAAATTGCACAGTGACAACATGCATGCCTGAATCAACACTGTGTCTTGCTTCAAGCATTGATGTAGATATGTAGAGATCAGAGTGTGTTTGTCTTACTGTAAATACCACAATGGTATCCTTGGGCATCTAATGTGCTAACATTTATAATTGTTTCTCTGTTTAAAGGTGTTGTACCCATGGTGTGCGATGAATTATTCAGAGGCATGAATGAGAGACAGAAATCCTCGGAAGATGCAGATTTTCAGGTAGGGGTCAGTGTGGTGGATCTTTGCTTGCATAGACAAGTTGTGACATAATAATTGATAGTTGCTGATGTACATGTAGAATTTTACTCTACACTACAATATGACACAGGGGTCCAGACACTCTGCACCAAAACCAGGTCGCCCCCACACAATGTCATACCAAAACCGCATTGCCCCAGGTGCAATCTCATACCACAACCACTTCTCCTCAGATTCTTGGACCTGCAAGGGCTCATCTCAAAACCACCTTGGGTCACAGTTATGTATCTATGAATGTATGTATTTACTTTTATGTAACTATACATTTTTTACCATGTTTAGCTCCCATATGGCCATACATGTATGTGCCAATGGAAGCTATTCTTACAGGTTGGAAAAATTGCCTGTCTGTATGTATGTATGTGTGTATGTATGTATGTGTGTCTGTCCATATCAAAAACCCCTAAACCGCAGCACCTACTTTTTAAGTATTTGGTGTAACAGGTGCACCTAGGGGGAGATGTGAATTAGTTCAAATGAACATGTCAGTGTCAAAAATATGCAAATGAGGAAAAAAAAGGAAAAATCCTCGAAATTGCTAAAACTATGTAACTGTGAGTCAGATTTGGTTGAAACTTGGTATACAGGGCCCTTAAGGTATTCTAAATTAGGTGTGTACAAATAAAGGTGAAATTTGCTTATATGTTTTTTGAAGTATTTTTTTCAGTTTTCAGTCAAAAAAATCTTCTTTACTGAAATTGCTTGTCCGATTGCTTTGAAAGTTGGTGTCCATATTCCTTGGGATGATCTCAGTCAAGATTGTACAAAATTGAAGGGACATTTTCATATTTGCAATTTTGGGCAATTTTGGGCAAATTTTTTTCTCAAAAAACTACTCACCTGATAGCTTTGATATTTGATATGCAGATTCTTAAGGTTGATCAAAATGTGATGTATTCTAATTCTGATGAAGTCTGCAATTTTTGTATTTTTGGGACAATTTTTTATATTTGGTCATATTTGGTCAGTGTCAAAAATATGCAAATAAGGTAAGAAAAAGGGGAAATCCTGCAAATGTGCAGGAGTGGTGGTAGTAACTGAAACAGCCTACACATCTTAGTCCGAGCTTCTATGATCTCTAACCTATTTGTATGCAGTATACCTATTATGTGTAGGAGTGGTGGCAGTAACTGAAATAGCTTATTCATTTCCTGTCATTGTTCATGAACTGTCATATATTGGCAGACCTGCTCAGACTAAGTAAGAGGGACTGTGTTGAAACATTTCTCTGCTATGCATGTTCGTAAAGTTTCAGACCTTATTTACTTTTGTCAATCTTGTTTTTCTCGTTAAAATATTTCTTGAATGGACCAATTCAAACCACATATGAGCACACTGTCCTTGACGGTGTTTTTTGAGAAAAATCTTCAATTTTTTATGTTTGTGAATTTTTACCTAATTTTTGACAGAAAAAATTATCAGAAATAGTCCGCTGTATTGATCTGAAGTTTGGTTTATAAATCCCTACAAGTGTACTCATACAAGGTTCCATTGAATGGCAGTGCCATAGCTTATTCAGATTGTGTTGATATGAACAAAATTAATAAATATTGTGAAAAGATTTCCTTATTTTTGGTGATTTTATACTCACAGGAAATAAGAGTAAATAATATGGTAAGCATTTGATATGGTAAACTGTATTTTGTGTTGAAATGCGTGATAAATCATTAGAAAGAACAGCTTAGGGTGATTTTAGCAGGTTTCATCTCCAACAAACATATGCCATCAATGTTTAAGAGTATCAAGGTTGTAAATAGTCCACATATTTTACATTTCCTGCCATCTGGTCATTGCATCTCTTTACGTAAACATGGTCAATACCATGGGGAGAACCATCATATAACCCGGGGGGGGGGGGGGAGTTTCTGGAAGGTTTTCAGGAAGAAAAGATATTCCCAGCAAATGTCAATGAAAAAACAATCAGCCAGAGAAGGCTTTACAATTTAAAGAAAAGGTGGGAGACAGGAAAAGAGCATAATGTACAATGGATCACGTAAAAAAATAATGCTACCTCATCAATCTTCTGGACTCTTTCCACCCCCCCCCCCCCCCCCCGATATCATATGGTCAACCTGATTTCTTTGTGCACGCAATTAACAAAGCAGTGTATTTCAGTTGAAGATGTCAAGTTAGGTCAGGATTTGAAGGTTATCATCCTTGTGTAATTGGTTTTGTGAGTTGTTCCAAAGTGGCATCATGCACAGGTTGTACTGGAATAAAATGTAGGTTTCGTGAGTTAAGGTAAAGTGTGACGAATTCGGACGCGCACGCACTCTAGAACGTGTCTGCGCAGATTTAACTCCAGCCTGCCGCAAATGGGTTATTTTGTAGCGCATGTATTTAACATAACCTGTCATTGTTGAAATTGCGCTTTTACCTAATGTTTTGACCCAGTCTCTTAGAAATACATGTGACCTATAACCTTGTCATATTTTGACCCTCAGGAAGCACCTATAACCTTGTCATATTTTGACCCCTAGGAAGCTGGTTTTTTATATTTTTTTTTATTTATTTATTTAAATCAGGCTCAAGGCCCATAGACGTTACATAAAAAAGAAAAAAAAATGGTAGTAGAAAGTACAATTGTTCACATTCAAAAACCGACAAAAATACTAGCTAGTATAAAATATTTCTCCAATGCCTGCACTGATATGAATCTATATATGTACAATTATAAATATTCTTGACGTAAAAATTTGTGCATTGTTGTATTCTACTGATAAAATTATGAACACACTTACGCATTAACTCGCCAAATGATAACACAGAGAACGTAACAAACATAGTACTAGCACTACATCGCCTAGAGAGATTAAAAAGCCGTCTAAAACAGTTGTTATATGCAACACGAATTTTGCTGTATGAACTTAATTTAAAATTTGACCAAAGATGACAACAATATAAATTTGAACAGAAAGACTTGAATAACTTAACTTTAACTTGACCAGAGCAATATGCAATTTTCTGAAAAGAAAGTTGCCACGGATATAAAGTAAACAAACTTGTCTGCTTATGTCATCGTCATCCATAAAACTACTCAGAATAAAAACACCAAGATACTTGTATGAATTTACAAAAGTGAGATTCAACCCATTATTCAATTGAGAGAAAAATTAACATTTCTCTCCCATTTACATGGCGTATATTACCCATTCACCTGGAGATATTATAAAACGTAGCGTGGTGACACCCTTTTATTAAAAGTGTAAACTAAATGGTATTATGTCAGGATTTTATTCGCCAAGTTTGGTCAAAATGACACCGTTCAAAGCGACAGGAAGAAAGTTCGAAAATTATGTAGTGATATAATTTTGATATCGTCATTTTGTAATCGATGCTTATGTTAAAATTTCTTTACAAACATCATGAAAACTATACATTTGATAGATATGGATCTTAAGTCTTGGTATTTAGTAAAATTAACTTATTTGCTAAGCGTTTTATAATTGCTTTCTTTAGTTTAAGTGAATTATATCATTTTTATTTATTTCTAACGACACCATTTTAACGTCCTGTTTCCATGGAAACAAGCGTGGTGACCCCCATTTTATATTTCATTTTTGCACTTGCACAACTTTCAAGAATATTTGTGCAAAGTTTCGAGAAAATGACTCCACAACCTAATGTTGACGTAATTCGTAGTACCTCACCAAAATGTTTGTATGTTGTAATCTCTGCAAGTATCTAGTGTTTGGGCAAAATGTAAACATTTCATTCAGTCATATCATATCATCTATTGTTCATGAAGATTCAAGAAAAGTTTGCTGTGTTCCTCTAAAAGATAACATATTTGTCAACACATAATCTGCTTTGCAGTTTGATTGTCTTAAAAATTATCACATAAGTAGAAAGAGGACAAGAAACTAATTGATGACATATTCATCCTGAGTGCCTGTATATTTATTTTCATGAATTTGACTTTGTTGTGTGTATCAGCGCTTTTCTGTCTGTTCTGTGCTGTTTTTTGTCTATGTTTATAACTAGTGTATTATGAATTTTGACCCAGTGTTACGGATTATGGATGGGTATGATTGCAACATCCAGCTGTTTGTTATATCTTAATCACTCTCCATGAGCCAAGGCATACTTAGGGGCCAATGTCATCACTCTGCCAGTCTGTGTACATTAGTCTCTCTGTATGTCCATCAATCTGCCAGTCTCTCTGTTGATCAAGTTTGTTCAAATACATCTGACTGTGAATATCATGAGCTAAGGCCCATAGAAGCTATTAAATATCGTACGTACACTGACTGGCATGCCAAATGTAATCAAATGTGGGCAAAGTGTCATTGATGCTGTGCTTCATACATTTGTTAGCGTGTTTTGATAACTATATGCGAGCAACAGTGTCATTGTCACTATTTATTAAAAAATTCCTATCAAATTTCAGGTAACATTCAGCATGATAGAAATTTACAATGAACAAGTTCGGGATCTGTTGAACCCTAAAAATAATCCAAAAGGTGGACTCAAAATCAGAGAACATCAAAACAAAGGTTTTTATGGTAAGTCTAATCCAAGAGCTTCTATGGTATACTGAACTATCAGAATAACATTTCTGTAGTGTTTGCTATTTCCCTTATCTATGCATCCAGATTATAATAAGTTCTTGCGTTATGGTCACTTTGTTTTTCAGTGTATAATATTTATGACCTTGCGTCAACCCTTTGTATTCTGTTCCTTGGTAAATTCCAGTACGAGTTCCTAAGTCACCTTTGGGTCAGGGTTCAAAGGTTGAAGTAGTGAATAGGTTATCAATGGGTCAGGGTTCCAAACGTTAAGAAATATTCAATTCAATTTATATTGATAAATTCTTCCGTTGTTGTTGTTTTGTTTTCCGGCAAATTTTATTTATGACGTTGTGTTGAATCAACCCTTTGTATTCTGTTCCAGGGTAAATTCCAGCATTATGTCATAATTCACCTTGGGGATCAGGGTTCAAAGGATGAAGTAGAGCATAGGTTACCAGAGGGTCAGGGTTCCAAACGTTAAGAAATATTTGAGACTAGGTTTATGTCATGCTTGATTCCACAATCTGTTACAAATCTTGTCTTGATCAATATTTCGGAAAAGTACAACAACTATATCATTTGTAACATATCATAATAAGGAAAAGATTCCTGATTTATTAAGGTAGTATGCACCTCCAAACAAATAGAAAAACTTTAACTTTTGCTCTAAATTTCCATAAGGAAACTTTATAACATCCCTTTTAAAATCAATAGGAAATATATGAGGCAACCATGCAAACTTTGATATTACAGAAGCAATTTACCAAATATTTACCAACACTTGAAATTGAAAATATCCACCATCATTCCTGTGTTAACACCATTTGGGAAAAAAAGGATTTAAAATTTTTGCAAAAAATAAGCTTGTGAAAACTTAATTTCCCCCATGAGCTTCATAATGAGCCCCACAAGTGGTAGGCAAAACAAAGTAATGTAAAAGTTTGAGAGTCTGAATATCTGTCCCTAAGATTCATTCCACCTTAAAGAGGCACTCCCACTTGGTAACATTTTTAAAACGCATTTTTTTAATGCCAACAGTCGATGTTTGACGTGGCGACTGCGCACGGATCGCGAGATATCGATAAAAACATGTCATTTCCCGAGCGTATTTTTCACATCCCGAAGTTTTACGATCGTTTCTGATTTTGACCCGAAATCCCCCGAATGTTTGTTGTTGTGCTGATTGACGATATTCTAGGGAGTCTATAATAAGTTCGAACGACGCAATAAATTTACTTCCCACTGCAAAGACTTTATATACAGCATTATGCCTTTACCTCAGGTGAGTTTTTTAAAACTTCTCGTTAGTTTTTGTCGTTTTCATTATTCTAAATCAGTTGTATTATATTTTTAACCAATACCACATAAACATCAGTTTTTACGTGTTAAATATTAGCCGCCTCCGATGACTACATTTTGTCGTCTGCCACACTGTACTTGTGGTTCGACGCGCGCGTGGTATGCGTCTATGCATACCACGCGGCGGCCGCTGTGTATCAACCGCACGTAACTGTGCTAGTCACCTATGCGAATTCTGGTGGAATCAGCGAAAATTGTTTGTCGTTTTTTCGCCAAGTCAGTAAGACTCCGCTTTCTCCTACGGGGCATGACCGATCACCGACGCGCGTGGTACTGTGGCATACAGCAGCGTAAGCGTAGACTCGTACTCCATAGCTTAGTTGACAATGGCCCCAGTGCCGAACGTTCGATGTTCGGAAGCTGAATTTAGGTGGGCCACCGGAATTCAAACTTTTACTTTTTTGAAGACATGTTTTTATCGATATCTCGCGATCCGCGCGCAGTCGCCACGTCAAATATCGACCGTTGGCATTGAAAAAATGTGTTTTAAAAAGTTACCAAGTGGGAGTGCCTGTTTAAATTATCATGTTGGTAACTATCAAAATAAGGATTTGCCAATGAAAATCAGTACATTATGACACTTGCTCTTTCGTCACAACAAATCCCCACTACATATTCTGTAAACTTGGAACATTAATTAAACAAATTAGCCATTGTCTTATGTGCAACAACAAAAATCTATTTAAATATCAACAAAAAAGTGAAGTTTTATTTGAAAGATATCTTGGAATAAGTTGTACTCTTTTCCTTTTTCCTCAGTTGAAATGTTGAAAGTGGTGAATGTCAACAGTTTTTCTGACATTGAGAGCAGAATCAATGAAGGAACCAGAAACAGAACCATTGCAGCTACAAATATGAACGCCACCAGCAGGTAGGTCAAAGGTCATGCCTTGGACCATCCTTTTGTACCAGCACACTTTTTCATTCATGAACAGACCCGTCCAAGGGGCAAACCTTTGTTTGTCAGACATCTCTGAATGCAAATTACACTATTTGCATCTAAAAGTGAAAGTGTTTGGCCAGAAAACGTACACAAAGAAAAAATGCATTCAATTCCTGTAATTGTGAGTTTCACATTTCAATATGGTCTGATTAAAGTCATCCTTGTTTACTGCAAATTCATATTAATGTGAACAAAGATATGTTAGTCTTGAAATAAAATTTCAATATTGGTTTCTCTTTTGTGGTCATCTATCAGTCGTGCACACACCATAGTCTCTGTGACGTTGGTCCAGAAGGCCAAGAATGAAGCTGGCCAGAGCATGACCAAGACGTCCATCATCAACCTAGTAGATTTAGCCGGAAGGTGAGTTGATTGCCAAGTGTGATGAAAGTTGAACAAGAATCCATGGTACACAACTGATATTGCTGCTGTAGTTCCAGTGTACACCCACTGTAGTCCATGTACACATTGTAAATGTGATTTCAAAATCAAGAAATGTAATCCAGGGAGCAAGATCTAAGATGTTCGAGATAAGATCTTCTGATATTCACATCTTGGCTAGGTCAGCATTGCACAGTCTCTATACTGAAAAGTTCTGTTCAAACCACATGTAGAAATGTACTTTTGGTTGTGAACAGCAACTTTTTGCATGTCTCCCTCAGTGTAATCATTGCATCAATTACTTTGGTTTTTTTTTACCCTACAGTGAAAGAGTAGAAAAGACTGGTGCTACAGGCGACAGACTGAAAGAAGGCTCCTTGATTAACCAATCACTGTCCACGTTAGGTAACGTCATCAAAGCATTGGCAGACGTCGGTTCAGGAAAGAAAGGCAGTCATGGTAAGTTGCCAAAATAATTCTTAAAAGTTTCTCCTTATTTAAATCATTGAAAATCTTGAGTATAGCTCTGGTGAGAAAATTTGATATTGTCATACCAA
This sequence comes from Ptychodera flava, assembly GCF_041260155.1. NCBI lineage: Eukaryota > Metazoa > Hemichordata > Enteropneusta > Ptychoderidae > Ptychodera > Ptychodera flava. Next base: position 17,155,352 of record NC_091936.1, read on the forward strand.
ATGAATTTAGATGTGCATTAATGGAATTTTGTTTCTTGGCTTTTGTTTTTAGTTCCGTACAGAAATTCAGCCCTTACTAAACTACTGAAGAATGCACTTGGTGGAAACAGTAAGACCATTATGGTAAGTATTTCAAACAGGGTCTTTACTCTCCTGGAAAGTTCTTGAATTTTAAAGCCTCTTAGAAAGTCCTGGAAAAAGTCCTTGAAAAATGAAAATGTCCTTGAAAGTCCTGGAAAATTTGTAAGCCACCCACATTTTTAAAATTACAAGATGATCATTCATGATATTGTAAAAATGGTATATAAAATAATATATGAAAATGGCGCGTTGTAAAAATGATACCCAGAAAATAGTATTATGGAAAGTCCTTGAAAATTACTGAAAAGTTCGTTGAAAGTCCTTGAATTTTAAATGACTTTGAATGCATGGACTCTGCTCAAAGTGTAAAACCATGTGCCCTCATGGAAAGATGTATAATCATATTTAATTGAGCACCAATAGTGGCAATGTTGTCAAATGCGTTTTTCTCATAAATGCATCTAGCCTTGTGCTGTTTGATTCAATGTTGCCATAATTGTGTATTAAATTTAATCGCCCTTGTAAACAAATTTCTCTATAGGAGTGCTCCCTAGGATACTGATAAATTGTCAAAGTGTATTAAAGTTTACAGATTTTCCAGTTTAATCAAGAAACAATATTATTGGCATTTCATCAGATAATTACATCAGCAGAGCACACGCCAGACCACACTAACTTGCCAGTATCCCAAGAGTGTTCAGTTTGACTCAAGCAAAATTTACACGTAAGATGTATTGATATTGGTGTATGGCGTACCCAAGAAAATTTCAGTCTCCTAAAGCAACTCAAAGAGTTCCAAAATCATAAAAGTTCAAGGCCACACACCAATTATTAGTGAATTTACAAAGAGATTTACAAGTGTAAGAGTGGTATTCAAGTAAGTCTCAGTGTTTGAAATCACAGTCTATGATCACAGTTCATACACTAGCAGTGATTGATAGTAAGACTACTGTGAAAAGCATTACTATCTGTGGTGAGCCTTTCACTACCTTACACCAAAGGGTAATGTAGCTCTGCCAAAATGGAAGTTTTCTGATACAAGAGTCAGACCTACAATAAGAGATGTAATCATCGATGTTTGCACATTTGATGTCTGAGGACGCCGTTGTTGTAAACGTTTTATTTTTTTGTTTTTCTCAGATTGCTGCCATCAGTCCAGCTGATGACAACTATGAAGAAACTCTATCAACACTTAGATACGGTAAGATGAAGTGTAATATTGTCAGCTCAGGGCCTTCATGTGTGGTTAACTTTCTCCAATGTACGTTTGGTAATTCTGCACTAAACTCAGTGAAGTATAATGGCTGTGTTCATGTAAGGGCAGTCTGTGCAGTGTTAAATACTGCAATGACACTTTAAATAATGAAATGATGAAATGTAATAAAAACATCCACGAAAGGTAGAATCATAATAGTAGGTTCAATTTCCCTAAACTGCCTTATGGTTGCCTTACATTACCTTGCACAAGAAATAAACATACCGCCTAGGATATTGATGTATTGCAATATAACTCAGTCAGGCCCTCCAAAAAACTTTTACAGCTGTGTATATTGACTTAAAGCTAGCGTGTGCCTTGGGGCTAGATTCATCATTCAAACTTCAACATTTTTGCAACTTTGCTGCTTATCTTATTGTGTGGTCTCATTTTGAAGCTTGTAGAATGAATGAAGTTTTCATCTTGTTTGTGTGAATCTCAAAATTTTTATGATAAATTTTCATCACAGAGGTCAAAAAAAGGATGGCAGCCATCTTTTAATTTCAGATATCGGTAAAATTTAGGTTATTTGCGTATCCATTACCAAAATTTGCACAGTGATCTTACTTTTCATGCTTTGAAAGAGAATAATTTAAAGTTGCATGAGGGAAAGCTTGTGCAAAAGTGTAAATTTATCAGGTTAGAGATGTGTACTGCCGCAAATTAGGTTAAAACACAGTTTAATATCTAATTGCTTTGTGACAATAAGTACAACAACTCTTTTCAACTTATTAATTCTATAGGCCGGATTGTTAACTCATTCCCAAATTTAGAAAATGACCAATTTGCTCACCACAATTTTGCCCCCACAGCTGACAGAGCCAAGTCCATCAAGACCAAAGCGGTCATCAATGAAAGTCCAACAGAGAAACTCATCCGAGAATTACGAGAAGAAAATGCCAGACTTCTACAACAACTGGGCGGTGGCGGTGGACAGGCAGCGCAGGTTGTCGGAATTCCAGAAGACGGTGAGTCTGAACTATTAAACAAATGCAAAGAAGTAACTGGATAAATAATTTCATAAAAAGTAATAGATGATTTATGTTTTGCTTGTTGATCTTTTTGACCAGAAATTATGATGTATGTATCTTAATTTTTTTTGTGTTTTTTTGAGAATTATAGGACATATCGTATTGTTTAATGATCATTTCAAAGATGTACATACTGTACGAACCGCCTCCCCGCCGATGTGGAATAGTAATCATGTACTTTTGGATCAGTCACTATAGTATCACCAATGATAAACCCGGTATTTGATCCTCATAGTGAGAACTATGAGATGAATTGCAATGAATGCAATGAGAAATATGTCGATCTAGTTTTCAGCAGTGTTGTCGTCCCCAAAATCTGAATTTCAGCTAAGTCATGAGTGTAGTTTAGTGAACACAAAACATTTGATAGGAACTAAAAGGGTTTTCCCGGGACTTTTCACAATATGCTATCCCTATTTTTACCCTAACCCTAATGTTAATAGTGATTGCTGTGATGTTGTCTTTGTCCACAAATCTGCAGTCTTGCCTCAATTTATTTCAAGGGCGATTGATATTCAATATATTTTGTAGACTTTACCGTCAACTTACATACTATATACTCGCCAAGAAATTTACCATCAGCTCAACCCAAAATGTTTTGGTTTGTTCGTCTCTCCTTTCCCTTTGTGGCTTCCTCACAGAGGTGGAAAGCATGAAGAAAATGATGGAAGAGCAGATCCAGCGGAACAAGGAAGAGATGACGGAGATGGAGAAATCCTGGAAGCAGAGACTGGCTGAGGCGGAATCAGCTAACATGGTGAGATATAAATATTTAGCACTGTAGGTATCTCAGCTCTGTTGCTGACTGCCCCGCCAGTGGAATGAAATATCATGCAGTAGGATTTTAAAATGAAAATTTGGAGTTTTTTGAGTTATTTAAGGGAAGAAATACATTGATACAAATGATGAAATGCACATTTCAAAACAAAGTCAGATTACTCTTTCTTAACATTTTTAAAACATTCTTTTTTGATACCACTTGTCAATATTTGACATTGACAATGCAGTTATGCAAAGTCAAATTATTGTGGCAACTCTTCAGCAGTGTCCATATTTGCTATCGTTGTATGTAATATGCTTGCTCTCTAAAGCATGCTATACATCAATAGATTGTATGAAGATGTCATACAGCATGTTCCAATAGTCAACCAGTCCTTTCATATGTGTTACAATCGCAGGAAAAAAACTGTGACAATAACTTCATCTTCATGCAACCCAAGAAATGAAAAACAGTTGATCAGTCCTCCTTGCCACTCTCAAAATGCACCTTTCCTTCGAATTCCAGTTCAATTCATGCAGCAGTTCCCAAGTCTTAAAATTGTACATACAGGCACAGACACACACACATACACCCATACCGGTGCACACACACACCAGCATTTCTGTAGATACAGATGTACAGCAGATACCCCTGTACATTTTTATTTTCTTCATCATCTGATGGGCGAGAGTCCAATTCATAGGATGAGGTACCCATCATCCACCACTAAATGAAGCAATAGGGAGCAAAGTGTCTTTCTCAGGGGTGCAACACAGTGCTAGAGTATTGAACTCACCATTCTCCGACAGTGAGTCCACCACTCCACCCCTTAGGTTGTGAAACGTCTTCATACTTGGCAAAGGAGCAAATAAATAATACTCTCGCTGGAATTTTATTAATATTTTCTCATCACATCAAAGTCTCCTCCTTAGTTAATGTGTGAATCAACAGCACAGATAAACACCACTTAATATTGAGAGTCATTGCGGATCTTGACTTTCTGGTTCATTTCTGTCGCTTCACAGGAAAAGCTGATGGCAGAACAGCAGAAGCAGGAACAAATGAAAGTGATTCCTCATATTTGGAATCTTAACGAAGATCCTTCGCTGACCGGAATGATTGTACATTTCACACCTGAAGGTCAGTGACCTCACTCAGAAATTCAGCGTCTGTTTGTGAAAGGGAAATTGATGTAGCAGTGCCTTTGATATGCTTTTGTCATTTTTCATTCCATAATGCAAATGCCTTTTCTTATGCTTTGCCTGAAGTATGTTGATATACAAAGAATATCTGCTGCAAACACAACGTATGTTGATGTTGGTGACAAAAACTTTGCGCTCCGTAATGTACTAGGCAAGGCGGAGTGCAGTATGGAATGCAGATTTGCTTGAGTCCATTATGGGCCAGGAGAAGGTACATTATTGCTATTATTTTATAGTTTTGGCAATGTCAATGAATTTGTAGACGTGGAAAACATCTGGGGCCACAATGCTGGATAATCGGATACATTATCAGTAATAATTTGAGGGTTGACATCATAAAATTGACTGGCATTGACAAAGCCATAATGTATTATACACTAATGTATGTAGTGTCACTATTGCACAGTAATTAATCATGTCAACATAATTGACCAGACAGTAGATCGTCATTCATGTCCTATGTTTATTTCAATGCAGGTGTTTCAAGAGTCGGAAACAAAAAGGCAAGCCCACCGCCAGAAATACTTCTCAATGGTCTCAGGTGGGTTCTCAAAAACAACTTTAATCAGACCCATTACAAAAGCAGAAAACTCACCGCATAGAGGTTGAATGTATAGTATTGGGCTTAAACTACCTGGTTTTTAGTAATATTTGGTTTCGTATATAAATACCAAAAAGAGCTTATATGATGAGTCGGTGGCGTCTGTATGTCTGTATATTTGTGGGTATGTATGTGCGGATGTATGTCCGTCACACACAAAGGCTTCCATACCGCCAAAGCTACCGTCTCAGTATTTGGTGTACAGGTAGATGTAGGGGGTTGAGATGTGAATTTGTTCAAATGAGCACATCAGTGTCAAAAATGTGCAAATGAGGTAAGGAAAAGGGAAATCCTGCAAATGTGCAGGAGTGATGGCATGCCAGTGACTGAAACAGGCTTGAGTCATTTCCTGTCATTGTTTATGAACTGTTACATATTAACAGACCAGCTCAAACCATAGACAGTAGAGGGGGGAAGACTGTCTATGGTCCAACTAAGAGGGACTAACTGTTTCTGCTATGCATGTTGCTAAAGTTGACCTCCAGTACCTAAAGTTTCAGACCTTATTTACTTTTGTCATTCTTTTTTTTCTGGTTTAAATATTTCTTGTTGTTTTTCTAGTTGTACTGTGCAGAAATCATTGTCATAACATCAATTGTTGATCTTTGGTACCCATACTGGTATATACCAATTCTGATCAAATTTGAGCGACACCGTATAATTGCGGTATTTTTAGTAATATTTGATAAATAAGTGAAAGTTTGAATGAACATTATGTAATCCAAATGTTCGGTGTTATTATGAGCCTTTTCACCACCTGTAAGATTTTCCTCACATTATGATACCTACAGCTGTTACATGTAGAGGGGATGTTCATGGCATTCAGCCATTACCAGTGTTACATCACAGTGGTAGCAAATGCATTTGGTATTTCACTCTCCCTGGATAATAGTGTTGCAATTCCAGCAGTTGTAGTTTACTGGCCTTGCTCATGTCCTGTACTATAAATGTACATAAGTACTGACTGATCTGTGGGACCAACTCAGTAACAGATTCATTGGCTTGACCAAAAAGGGTTGTGGTCTCCAAAATTAGACCACTGGAGTTGCTCACACCAGGGATCATGCTGAGCAGAGTAAAAACCTCAGATATGTTATCAGAAAGATCAATATTACAGGCCTAATGTTGTATTAGTCTATGTTGTTGGTAATGAAAACGTTTTACCATGATCGAGTGAGTATTCACAAGTAATTCATGTTATGATTGCTTTTTACCATCCACTGCAGCATCCTAAAGGAACACGCTGTCATCACCAACAAGAAAAACGTCGTCAGAATCAGACCCTGTGAGAATGCAAAAATCCTGATAAACGGTAAAGAAGTCACAGAAGAGGTAGAACTCCATCATAATGACAGGTGCGACCCCTTTTGACCCCTTTCAAGGTCAAGTCCATAGGCACAAAAATCAAGGTGCCCAGATAATCACTGTGATGTACCACTACTACACAAAATGCCACTGTCTTTTCAAGTCATCAAGTACAGTATGTGTATGTCATAGTGAGACAAAGCAGTGCAAATTGCCATCAAGGTGTCAAGTCTATTTAAAATACATCATGTGAGGATTAATTGGTACATGTATATATGATTCCCTGATTGTTGACCTTAGCATGATTGGTGAAGTGAGCAGGAAGTGTCAAGAATACGTGCTCCCATGGGATAGAGAGGCGACCATAAGATTATAAACGCAAGTCATCTTGAAAAGGATAATCAATTTTCATTGGGATTCTTGAGGCCTTGCCAGGGCATTTATTAATGACAAATGCCAAGATTTGTGTGATTTTTGTACGGCTGTTTGAAAATATGGATGAATTTGTGTCATTAGGAAATTGTGGTCAGATTGTGTCAAATCAAACTGATGCTGTTCTGCAAGCTTGGATGTAGTAAAAGTGAAATTTTCATATTGTCTGTAGAACTTGCAATCGTAAAATGATCTTTGTTTGTCTCCCTCTAGAGTTATGTTAGGATCAAACCACTTGTTTGTGTTCCATCACCCGCAAGACTTGGCTAAGAACATCAAAGCCGGCAAGCAAGAAGAGAAAGTGACCTATGACCAGGCCCAGGCTGAGATTGCTGAAAATTCAGGATTCCACATGGAGAAAGGCCCTGGCAAATCTAAAGGTGAAAATTCTCAGTTTTAAAATGTGAGGTCATTGACTGTTGATGTTCTTCTTGTGACAGTTTGGTTGTTAAGTTTAAGGAAGAGCCTCAGGTTATGGTACATGGCATATTTTTCAATCCACATTTTCACATAAAAGATTATTCCTTACTCACCACCATGTGGTACATTTTCTATTAGCATTTATTGATGATGAGTGCAAAAAGTTTGTTTATTATTTTAGAAATAATGCTTTAATTTCAAAATGTCCAAAATCCGAGGTCAATACTGTTCCGTCAGGTTAGAGATCCAGTCACCAAAACAGAGTTATAAGTTATTCCTATATTCGGCAAAGTTTAATTTACAGCTTTTGCTGGCACTGACAATGTTTTAGAACAAAAACATGAAACATATATTGGACTGAACAGCATATGACAGTGTAGCTATCAAGAAGTTTTCATTAATTAATGAAACGATTAATAATTAATCAATTGGTTCGATAATGTGTTTGTAATAATCTACCATTCTGAAGCCTGAAAATATTTTTGCCTGATATTCTATCTCAAAATTTGCATTCATTATTTGTGTGCTTGTCCTTTCTTTTCTCCACATCAGACGATATCATTTTCCAGGAAGACCTGATTGAAATCATGCCGCTAGTCAGTGAAGCCAATGCCATCAGTGAGGAGTTGGACAAGAAAGTCAAGTTTGAAATAGCTTTAGTGTCTCCGCAGGTGAAGGGACTTAAACATGGCAGAACAGAGGTGAGAAATGAGAAAATCTCTGCCGTTGTGGTAATCAATTCAATTTCATGAAAATTCCATTATGCGTGTTGTAATTAGCCACAGTCACCTAGCAGGGGCCTGCAGATAGAGGGATTTGAAGTGCTAAAACAAACAAATTTATAGCAGAGATCAGTAATTTGCAATTCTACTATCATGATGAATTATGTTATTAAAGATATGTAGGACCATTGGGCAATACTTATCTTGGGACCACCAAGTACTTCATTGATTTGGCCAACTGTGTCATGAATACAAGTTGCATGAGGCATGTGTGTCATTGTATCTGTGTGTCTGTTCGTCAGTCCATCTGTCTATAGACCAAATTTATGGAGCTCATAACTCAAACATTACGGGACCAAATAAGATTATTTTGAGTACCGTATATAGAATGTTTGGTTGAATATCTAGGAACTGAGTGGAATCTGGTGTAGTTTGCATAATTAAGGAAAAAAACATAATTAATTATGATTTTCGTAAATGTCTTATATACTCTGTTTGAAATTTGCAGATTCTGTCAAATCATCATTCCATTTTAATATACAATTCTTTCATCACTTCAGGTCAATGTACTGATGAGGAACCTGGAGAATGGTACGGAATTCATGTGGAATCGGGATAAGTTCCTGAACAGGAAGTACATCATGCAAGAAATGTACCAGAATTTCATCGAAGGCGACAAAGATTGGGATGTTGAGAAGGTCAGATTCCTACCACGGTTTATTAATGTTGAAACTTGGGGAGTAGTTATTTGTCAATACACTGCAATTCATGTGGGGGCTTTCACAGTTTGACATGTTGTACACCGCATCCAGCGTGTGAAATTCACGCTAACCCGATGGCCCGAGACCAGCAGTTTTCATGCCGGACCAGTAACTCTTGAAAGATGTCCTGCTGTTCCTAAAGACGCGGGCCAGTAACTTTCCCTATATGTACAGAAGTTTACCAGAATGTTTTGCTAAGCTAAATACCTGACAAAATTATTCAAAGATACGAAATTTATTCTTTCAAGAGATTTGCAAAACGTGAAATTCGCAAATAAAAAGTGAACAGACTGATCGGTACTGCATCAAAGCGAAAGACCTTACTCACGTTTTCTCGCGAGAGTAGTGGTGCTATTCAATATGCTCCCCTTTTGTTAAAGTATAGAGGTTCGAAATCTCGTTGTGGTCTTACTGTTTAGCGTATCGACCGTGTCGCATGTGTCGAGATAAACTGGGTTTTTCGACACCTCAACATTGCACTTTTATATGATATCAAATATTTTCAGCTACTGGACAACAGTATCGAAATTAGAATTGTTTGGTCAGATATGTGAGGTGGTGAAATCTCCGATATAGGGTATATATCCACCGTTTTAGACAAGTCTAGTATCGTATAATTTAAGTTGGTGTCGGACTATGGAAGTCGGGCTTGGCTAGACCACGGGGCCAGATCTGTAAGGTAGTGACCTCCCCGATATACATCTGATATTTACCCGCGATTTGACAAGTATAGTATGGTCTAGTATCGAAGTTAGAGCCGGATTGAGGAAGTCGGGCTTGGAAGATCTGTGAGGTGGCAAAATCTCCGACATATATATCGAACATTTGTCAGACCAGATGTGCCCGAGACACAAGGCCAGTCATTCTAGTGACGATATTAGAGTCCCAATCGCCGATTAATATCGAGTAAACATCAGATTCTGTGATTTCACAGATTCGGTGTGTCGAGACGCAAGGCAAGTCATTCTAGAATTGTCTAGTATCGATTATTATAGAGAGTCCAAAATTGCCGATATGTATCAGCCTGAGGTAAAATAATAGCCAATTTCGCAATCCCGGCATGCCGCGACAGAAGGCAAGTCATTCTTGTAAGTCTAGTATCGATATAAGACCCGATATATAGATTGTTATGTATGGCAGAAATATGTTGGACGTCAAACTTCGATACTAGAAATAAATGTCCGATATTTAAACATTGTGCAAAGTCGCGTCTTCAATGTGATTTGACCTTGATGGCCATTTGCCTTGATTACGCTAACATTTTAAATTTGTGATTCGTCTTTTAACATTGGTTTCAACACTTCAGTATTATTTCTTTTCATCAGTTGCCCTATTGTTTTGTATTCCATTTCCTTGAATTTGACGATGACTCCCTCAAAGAGGAGAAGCGCTAGCCAGAATCGATTTTGAAAGAATCAACTGTTGTATTGACTCCATTTGTGTGTGGTCCGGTGTCTGTGGTGCCAAACTTACCTATCCCTGATCGGAGTTGCGTAACTTTTCCGTGTTGGGACATATTTCAACTTGAAGCCTACGCTTGCGCTCTTTTTTCTCATTGTTAGAAATATTTGTTGTAAAAGGCTGCTTTAGGAAATAAAAACGTTTTATGTATTTGTGCTTAACCTTTCACTGATTTCATGTGTTTTAGCACTGAGATCAGTTGCCCAAATTTTGGTTTTCATAGTCATCTTCATTTGCTTTCCTTTAAAAGAATTAAAAGGTACAAATAACAGTTTGATGTTAGAATGTTGAGTGGTGTATTTTTATTTTTTCAATCGCATGTTCTTGGCCCCTATAGTGAGCGCGGGTAAATATCTGCTCTAATTTGGCTTTGACATGAGGATCGGACCAGTTGATTTCCTTCAGGGCCAGTGATTTTTTAAAGTTGCTGGCCTGCTTGGCCAGTAGAGATTTGAGTGAGTTTCACACACTGACCGCATGTGACAGAACAGTTTTGGAAACCCAAACTGATTGAACAACTTGAAAGGAAGTGAAAAGTGCAGGTTGTAGGTCTTAGAAAGTACAACAATTAGAGAAATTGGTGGTAAAGTTAGAAAGTTGAGTACATCTCTTACAGATTAACTCTTTGAATGCTGTAATTTTTTCCCACCAAAATTTTAGTACAACATTTTACCAGTGTTTTGCAGATTTTTCTGAAAATTTTTGGATTATTTTGGACCAAATATACATCATATTTTACTTGCTACAGTTTTTTATTAAAATTTTGGCAAAAATCTGAAAAAAATTTGCTGGAGTAGATTTTCATAAAGGTGACAAAAATTGACTTTGGCGCTTAAAGAGATAATTTAGCCATTGGCAAGTCAAAAAGAAAGCTTTCTATAGTCCAGTAGAACTTTTCATTTTCCCCTGTTGTCATGCCATTTTTACCGGCCGAATATTTCACTGTCCAATCAAGGTAGTTGGAACAGAAAAGCCACAGACTTGACTTTCAGTATAAGTTCAAATGTCAGATTGTAGAGTTACTCACTAATGACAGTTATTATGTCCAAGAGACCGTGTAATGTTTTAGTCAATTTCAACAACACTCGTATGTATGAAGTGGTACAGACACCTGTTTGAAACTAACATCAAAGGAATATACCATGATCCTTTAACTTTCTTTGCTTTAATAGGAGAAAGATCCATTCTGGGAGCACCCAGACACGGAAGCTTTGATTGGCTACGTGCATGTGTACCTGCAGAGTTTAGCTTACATGATAGAGTTGGAGGAGACACTAGCCATCACCGACTACAAAGGACTAGAGAAAGGTCATCTCAGGGTCGAGGCACTGCCGTGCAAGAAGAATGGCAAGGAGTTCAGTGAAGATGAGGATGCTTTCGTTGAAGAACCTACAGAGATGGTGAGGCTATTATCCATCAGGAATTCTGTCGGCAGCAGCAAAATAATGTCATGCATGTGTTGCTATATGAAGTACAAAATCCTGCAGTTTTGTTTATCACTATTGTTGCTAATTGCACAAATCACTGTGATTATTGACCCAGCATTCTTTAAAATGGTAAACTTTTCAGAGATTTACTGCCACATATATTTTAGATCTTTTCTTCTCGGCTTTGGGTAATTTCACTCATATTTTGTGTCACTTCCACAAATTATCTCTTGATTCTCAGATTAAACTTGAATGTTTCTGTTTTCAGGACAGTTTATGTCAAAATCTTGGGCTGAAGGAAAAGCTTTGAAATACCATGACTTATTTCATCCTTTTTTGCTTAAAGAAAAAGTTATTCCATCATAATAACATGTAAAGTCAAATCTTCATAAATTGTGAATATTTTACTGGTAAGTACATGTTCTTTTACACGCTGTCTATCTACCGCCCTCATCATGCAATTTCATGGACTCTTTTGTCTTTCTCGTGGCTAGCTTGGTAAACCAATGTTCTTCAAAGTGAAAATACCAAGTGCCAGAGGCTTGCCACCACAGTTTAAGAAGGTAAGATGAGATTGTTTCCCCATTTCAAAAAAAATTAGGTTATTTTTGAAATGTGTTAACATCGTTCTGCAATGGTTTTGCTGCCTTACATTTAAAGTTTACTGCAAAAGTTGTACGATACTGGCATGGCAACGAAGTGTGTCGTTGTAATTTGGAAAGATTGCTGGTGCACAGACGTACATAAATTTTTGCACACATTCTTGAAACACAAAAAAACTGAAATTTAATTTTGACATGTTGAAAATTTAGAAGGCTGCAGACAAATACAAAGCTGAAATAGATATCAATGTGACCTGAATTTCAGTTTCATAATTGCTTTAGGGAAATAATATTATTCTGCATATTGATTTTTAACACTTTATCAAAAGTATTAAATAACTAATTTTTCATCTATCTTCTATTTACAAGATTGTTTAATTTCCTTTTCATGTCTGTCTTTTAAGAGTTTCTGCCGATACAAGTTCTATCTTGACAAAAAAATGCAACAGACTAAAGAGATTGTAGGAACGACCAACCCAGACTTCTACCATGAACAGCTTTTCAACAGTAATCCCGTCACGCGACAGGTAAGACCACACCACCCCCCAAAGCCTCATGTTCAAATGAAAACAGCCATCATGAAAAGGGCCATTCTATTTGTTGGCAAATATGGGTGTGGGCTTGGATGGTATAAACGATGCCAGTAAATTTCTTGTCAGTGCAATCATCAAAGTAACCATGGAAATTTGCAGTTTTGCAACGATGATTCTTAACCTTTGAGTGTCATAATTTTTTCCCACCAAACTTTTAGCACAATATTTTACCAGTTTTTGTGAATTTTTCTGTACTTTTCTTGATAATTTTGGACCAAATAGACATGATATTTTATTTGCTACAGTTTGTTATCAAAATTTTGGCAAAAATCTGGAAAAAATTTACTAGAGTATATTTCATAAAGGTGATAAAAATTGACTTTGGCGTTCAAAGAGTTAATGGTATGTTCAGACCCAACTTTCAAAGACTCAGTGTAGTTGGTAAGATTTCCATTAGCAGGCCCTACCTCAAATCATATTATTGGTGTAAAATATTTGACAATCTGAATAAAAAGGTTATTAATTTTGACCACAAACATGCAGTTATACTACACATACACACGTCATACTGAGTGAACGTTCCACACCCTTCCCTCCCCTTCCAAAAAGGGGGAAATATTGAGCAATGGAGGGTCTGATTATTTAAAGGGAGGGGCCCTCAGAAACTGCACTCAAAGCTTGTATCTCACCCATACAAGCAACGTGTCATATACTGTATCCAAGGTAGGGTGGCAATTGATGAAAGTTAAAAGCATATTTTTCATATTGCACATCTTGAATTTACATGTTGAAGCTATGTTGACGTGATGCATATCGTTCATACATTTGTTTGTAAACAAGAAAGTCACACTGGGGCATTTCCAATGACCCCCCTCCCTTTGAAGTAACCCATGTACGTTTTGGCCTCTTTGATACAGTATTTCAGTAACATTCTCTTTTTTTCGTTAGTTTCTTGAATATATAGAAAATCAACCCTTAGTTATTGAAGTGTGGGGTAGACAGCAGGGGAAAGCCATGAAGGCAGCCAACTTGACAACGAAAGCGCTCGTGGCAGAAGATACAATGAGACGTTCAAGAATATCACTGCGAGGTGACACCTCTTCCACAAGCATTGTGAGTTCAACAGCTTCTCTGTACAATGTAGACTCTCTTTACAGCCCCCTCATTGGCTTCTAAATGTGACTGTAGAGTGCCCTCTAGTGTGCAACATTCTGAAATCTTTTGAGTCGAACCAGGAATTCCTTGAAGCTTCTGTTCATCACCCCTATAGTACATTTAATATGGAGAATTTTCTCAATTCAAAGAGAAATTTCTTTATTCAGTTGTGTGTCAATTTAATTCTGTGTTAATTGCCTCCATCAACTGCCAACACCGACACTTTGCGTGTTCAAATACAAGGGACTTACTTATCAGTTGATGAGCGCCCTCATGCCATTGAATTCACATTCTCATACCTGAATTCGGTGTTTTCTCTGCAAGTTGTGCCTTGTTGATCAAATTTAGGGTCAGACTTGAAATATTAGAGGGCAGCATATTTTAACATTTCATTGGAGTGGTGATTGTCACTTCAATATGCCTGAACAAGGCAAAAGTTGGAATTTTTCCCAAAGCCATAATTTGTGCAATAGTTTACCGCAATTAAAGATGAGCATGAAATTGCACTGGTGTCCATGAAGACCAAACCACAAGTATGCTATTGGCTGTTCTTTTTGAACGGGTATACCTCACATCACATGTGTCATCAAAGCAGAATGAAAAGCGATATTTTGTCTTTTCTGAGGGAGTGATTACGCTAGAAACAACAGCAAATTCACGCTATCACATATACGGTACACGGACAAATGCTATTGCCTCCTGTATTTAGTCTGTATTTAGGGTCTATGGTTTGGTGCACGGTTTCAGTGCTTTGGGCATCTTTTAGGGGGCAGATGATGGCTTGAAACACTCGATATGGGCAATCTTGCGGTCATGAGAAAAAGCTGAAGTCACAAGGAAAATCAGTCCTGTACCAATTCCATTCTACTCTCACAAAACCAACTGCCTGAACCTGCCTCACAGAATCAACTGTGCACAACTCTTGAATTATGATTTGCATACATAATTAATTCTCATTAACATACTTTGCATAAATGAAGACTATCATAATTGGCTTTCAACCATCAGACTCAAGAAACTAGACTTCTTCATCTCAGCATTTATGTCAGCCCTGACTTTCGGATGACTTGAAAGTGATAGACATTACCGATGCCATTGCGTGAAGTTGTCACTGAAATGAGACAACATGTGTAAAGTTTATTCAGTGGAAATTGACACCTTGTTCTTTATCTCAGGTTTTGAAATCGAGTTTTCAAGTTTATCAGGGGCGGTTCTCAGTGTACACATAAATCACTTCTCTGTCAAATTTGAAGCGGTAAGATATGCTTTGCAGGGAACCGAACTGTGTACATTGAAGGTGTTGGCCAGTTCATGTGAAACGTGCAATTATTACAGTTCTTTATTTCAGACTGAAATGCTACACTCGGTCAGAATGCTGCCAACATTGAAAAACCCATTCAGACTCTTAAATTACTTTATTGTCAACTTAAAAAAGTTTGATGACCTGTTTATTTTTTTGCATCTGCTTATTTTGAAAGGTGATATTTGATTTATCTTGTATCATTACAAAGATAAAATCAGAGTTGACAACAGATATAGGTTTATTTTGATACAGATACAGATGTAACTGATAAGTGAACTAGTAGAGAAACGATGGCATGCACTGGATGTCATGTGTATTTTAGTCTTTGGTTTCCAGCCACTGTGATAACAAACAAAGCCAGGTGCATTAACTGACTACAAACAAATAAATCATTGCAGCACATGTTTATGTCAAGCATGTGTCACTAGATTTCTACAACTCCCCCCAAAGTGATGACAGTGTCTGAGTATTTTAAGTTACCAGTTACACATAAGGAAAGTGATAATTTAAGGCTCTATATAGTGCCTTGTGCATTTCTTGTGCTTGTGATCAAAATGGTGAAACCCATTTCTGGATAATGTCGCTCACCTGTCCTGGTCCTTCATTTTTGAGTCCAGAAGTCGAAACAGTGGCTGGAAGGAGGTCAGACATAGTCAAACAACCTCAAAAATCCACACACATCCAGATAACTGTCCAGAACGCATCATTTGTAAACGTTGTTTGTGCAGATCTGATGGTGTTGTTATGACTACACCCGACCTCCTTCCAGATAATGTTTCAACCTTTTCAGAGTCGATTTCTTTGTCATCGATTGATATTTACTTCCCAGACAATAATTACACCGAACATTGTTGGCAACTACTCAATATAGACAGTATGTCTACATGAAGTTCCTGTATTGCCAGTGGTTCAACGCAAACCACTGTAAAAAAAACACTTATCAATACAACAACTGTCTCTATTAAAATTTCACGTCTTTGAAACCTGTACAATGAATATGCATGTGTAATTTGTTGATGAGTAACTCTTGACTCTACTCTGCGTTCTACAGGAACCGGATGAGAAATACAAGCTTTTGGTGGAACTGAATACTCACAAGAAGAGGGCGGACAAGATGGAGGCTAAACTTGTAAGTGACGACAGTTTGTATTGCATTTTTATTGCAACAGAAAACATGGAAGTAATATTTTTGATATTTTGCTGACTGTGTGCCCTCATTGACTTCTGTAAAACCATCAGCGCGGCACAGTACAACACAGAACAGCACAGTACAAAATAGAATAGCCCAGTACTGAATGCTAAAAGATATACAGAATTTTACAGGACTGATGAAAATGCATGACTTTGAACTCTGAAATTCTGAATCACTTGTACTTGCTGCCGATGTAGATCTCTGTATAGTGTTGCATGTGTAGAACTATAGGCATATTTCAGACTGCACTGCAATTGAACTTAGCACTATGATGTACTGTACTGTACAACAGGACCCTGATAAATGAAAAAGTGCAGCACAGTATAACTCTAAAGTACGCTTTGGAATGTGGAAAAGATGTGTCTTTTAGCATTTTTGTCTGGACAGGAATCCTCACTCTGTAAAATTGCAATATCCAATAATATTTCATATTTTTATATCGAAATAGCGTAAAATCTACGATATGGTAGTGGAAGCTAAAGCCAAAGGCAATCCAAACCTATCGGCAGACAAAGTAGAAGAAGTTTTGAAGAGTGGCTACAAGGAACAGTTCAAAGCTGCTGCCATTGCGGCGAGTTCCGTGAACGGAAGCAAAGCTTGCATCTTACAGTAGCCACCAAGGGGAATTTATTTTCAGGGATGATTTCTGAAGTGAGCCCAATACCGATACATATAATGTGTAAAAAGTTTGGTGAGTTGAAGAAAGCACTTGTAAGTCGACAGCATATCAAACTGACTTTGAGGAAAGTAGTTTTTCCTCTGATCACAGACTTTTGTGCACTCTTTGAATCAATTTAGGAATTTTTCAAAGTTTCTGTACATCAGCACCATACCAGAATATGTATTATGTAAAAATTTTCTCGGTGTCAAAGAGGATTTTCCTGTGTGATTGGTGCTTCAATTCCTAGAGGACATACACCAGTGACGATCGCAGCTAATGGGGAATTTAAATTATTACCACTGGTCCCAAAGTCCTGATATTTTGAGATGTAGAAATCTAGCAAGGTTTTATGAACATTGATATATCAATATTGATAGGAGCCGTCCACACATCACCCATCCACTGCATTGTGAACGGCATCATTCTGGTCTACCCTCTGAACTTATACCAATCAGACATTTTCCACCCACCTATTTAGGCTAGGATGAGGGGTAAGTGTTCTGCAGGTTAATGTCCAGGGGTTTGACTGTCCTAAAGTCGTGTAAAGACACATGTTTAGACTCCTTCCCCCAACTCAGCCCTTCGGAGACCAATATTGTTCACTCTCTGTCCAATTTCATGTGGAGATGGTGGTTTTGTTTCAGATGATGCCATGAGAAAATCGCTTACAGGGACGTTTTCCAAAAATGTCATTTTTCCTTGCCTTTTTGAAATATCACTTTTATAGCTTGTAATAGCAAGTGTTCGATCCAGCCTGTGACATTATGACATTCTTTCAATTTGTCAAACCATTCCCCATTTGTCAAACACTGAAACATGTTAAGGTAGTATGCGCTTCAATTTTGAGAGACTTAAACTTTGGCTGAAACTTGCAGTATGGGAACTTTAAATCATTCCCATTTGAAATCAAGAATAAGACTCAGGGGTCACTGTGCAAAACTGAATACTAGATAACCAAATTACCCAATGTTTACTCAC
Source organism: Ptychodera flava (assembly GCF_041260155.1). NCBI lineage: Eukaryota > Metazoa > Hemichordata > Enteropneusta > Ptychoderidae > Ptychodera > Ptychodera flava. The sequence continues at coordinate 17,173,234 of NC_091936.1, forward strand.
ACTTGCAATTCAAAATGGCTGCCACCCCCGTGTTAACTGTATGGGGGAAAAATTTAAGTGTCTATTTTCACAGTGAAAGCAAGTAAAAACTTTATGTACTTACTTCATGCCCTTTAAAATTAGTCTCCACAAAGGGTAAGACCGAAAAAGTATTTTGAAAGTTGTGAGTCCGGTCCCGCTTGGCCGTCCCCAAGGCGCATTCTACCTTAATCACATACACTTTGCTGGTATCAGTTGACAACCAAACAACTATGTAATAAGTACATTTGAAATGCAAGAGCCTGATCTGTTCCATGATTTTGCTACGCTTTATGACATTTCAGTAAAACAGATCGTTCTGCCCCTGATTTAAAATGTAGCTGGTTGAAAGTTTTGGTAACATTCTAGTATGGGGATGAAGACGATCAGCTCTGATTGTCGTCATGAAACCTTTCAAAAGTACTACTGTAGTCTTAGTGCTTAGTGGTAGCAGGTTAGTTTATGAGGTGCATTTCACAGAAAAAAAAATCAAACAGGCCTCAGTGACATGAAGAATTTCTGTAAAAGAAGTAGATATCATGAGCCCCCATATTTGATTTAATGTAATTGTGGCAAGGGGGCACAGTGCCCCTCCTTTCCTGCACTACCCCTGATCATAAGCTGCAATAGCATTTTGTTCCACAGAGGGGAAGTGGTTTCTGTTTTCTAATGATATTACATCTCTTTCCACTCCACACCATATAAACACTGATGAGGTATTCTATACAACTCAATAACTACAGCTGAATTTTAAATTATACCGTTTGTACATAATATTGAAATTACATGTAACAGTCATATTTATGTGTTACTTATCTGAGAGTGTTTTGGTAAAGATGTCCTTCATCATGTTACCATGTAAGTTTGTTTATTTTCAGAGCTGTAAAAAGTATTTCTGCTTGTGTTTTCATAATTTGCTCTCTGTGTGTCACATTATTACTAATATACATCCCTACTATGTAAGGAACAAACATATTTGATTTTTTGTGCAGGATCTGAGATGTGTTTTTTTAGCTTCTGTACCTTTATGTAGACTAACAACGCTCTTGTCTAGAATGTGGGCATGTCTGAAGATTAGCGGATACAAACTTTAGAATACAAATCAACAGTCTGTTGGGGAGCCTCTGGTTTTATACTGTCCCTAACCATAACCTTAAAGACTCTCTTGGTTACTGGTTATTAAGGCAGTATTGGCTTTGACATTGAAAGACTTAATTTAAACTTTTGCTCAAACATTCCTCACAAATCTTCAAACTATTCCCTTTCAAAATGGAGAATACAAGCAGGGGTCACATGCAAAATTAAATACTAGAGAACAACATTACCAATGTTTTTCATCTCTAGAAATTCAAAATGGCTGCTGTCCCTATGATGCCGTCCATGATGGAGAAACAAAATTTTCGGTTTTCACAAAAGTAAGCTGTTGAAAACTTTCTTTACTTGAAGCCCCAATAGCTGTGAATTGTATGCATTAGTTTCATGATTTTATTTTCAAACCAAAGTTAGTTAGTGTAAATGTGCTAACTGAAGATGTGTATAGAAGTATCACTGCTCACAGATTTTGACCATGCCTATGCATTTTAACAGGCTGAATAATAAACAGGTGCGGCACTCATAAAATTGCACCCCCACGGAAAAGTACAAAAATGCAGTATTTCCTGCACTTACACGTCATGATCATACCAGATATAAGCATTATGCCATTTACTCGAATGTGACTTCTTGTCCGTACTAGAATTCAAATGTAAACTATATTCATGCATTTTACACATGTCATATAGACGCTAAGTTGACAAGCTAAATAGTGGGTGTTTCAACATTCTTTTTGGAGTAGAATAAGAAGTTGCAATTGATTTATAAAATAAAAATAATGAAAAAACCATTGAAAGTTAGCAGCACTGGGGCTTTAATTTGAAATGCTCTGTGTCCGCCTGGGCAAGCACAATAATATTGTAATCCTTTTACCCTGTTTCTTTTATACAGTGGTCCAACCCTATTGTGGAGAACAATGATACTGACCCATAATTTAGTGGTTAGTGGGGTTAAACGTCACCATGAATCAAACATTGAAAGTTCAGAAGCTGTTTTACTTCACAAAGCAACGTATCAGATTCTTTTTTTCTCCATTTTCAAGAAAAAAATGAAGATTTTCAGGGATTGTAGGTGACACAAATACAATGGCCCCTTTGCACTGTGTCCGTGTTTGATTTGTCTTTTAGTGCTCATGAGTAATTTTACTCCGCGGTTTGGCCAAAGCCATTTTACTGTCTGGATGTACAGGTTACCTCAGAAGTTGACCAGGTCGCACGTGTACTATAGTGTGACCACAACAGATATTTCCGCAGACTGAATGATTCTCGATACGGGATTTGTTTTGATGATCAGCACGCTCTGATATATAGAATATTAGAATATTAGAACTCTGTTGAAAGCAGGGTGGCCTCCTCGATCGCATGCGATACGACTTCTTTCAGTTCTGAGGATATCACAGCAGCTGATGTTCCCGTCCACTTCCTTCAACCACAGCAACAACATCTCATCTTTGAGGTACGATTGTGCCTAAAGTTGACTAGGGCGTATGATGATGTTTCATGTGAAGTTTTTTCATGTAAATTACACAGAAGTTTGTCACATGCTACCTGTTCATTTCACCCAATTTCTATCATCAGTTCAACTTCCGCCAACAACCATGAAATATCAAAATCAAAAGTTTCAGTTCAGTTACCCCATTTCAAGTGTTAAGTGTCCAGGTTTTCAAGAACACTCCATTTTTGGCAGTACATGCTCAGGCTGAATTTTACTGCTAGTTGCTCAACGTGTTGAAAAAATTGCTCTTTAGCTGTGACTTTTTTGTCAACAAATTATTTCACCTTTGAGGTTGACAATGGGAGCTTTAAAATTTGTTTTATTTTTGAGTTAGGTTGTGTATAAGTATAAATGGGCTTGTGATGATGACATCAACAGAAGCAAGTATTACTTCTTATTTTAGTCCATGATATTGAAGTGATCGTTGTGAAATTTCGGAACAAAAATGAACATCTTCGAGGGCCAGTCGCTGTACTCTTTGATGATCGTACCACAAGTTTTGTGCAAGTGTCAATTGCAAGGTCTCGTTCTACTCCCAAAAGCGTGTTGAAACACCAACTGTTTAGCTTGTCAACACTGTAAACCCACAACGTACACCTCTATTTTTAACATTTGAATTTTATTCCATACCAGCATTGACCTATCAACAGTAACAATGCAGTCTCCACATGTACAGGCTGAGTCGACAAGCTGAACACTGTGTGTCTTGACATGCTTTTGTGAGTAGAAAAAGAAACTGTAGTTGATATTAAAAACAAAAATAGCAAAAATATCATAAAAATATTACAGCTTCTTAGGGGTGGGCCTTTAATGTATTGAGTGGACTCAACTTTCCGTCCAATGGGAGTACATCTATCTAATTTATGAAATTATGATACTTTAATTGCAGAATTCTTTATTGTTTAAAATTATCACACTGAGTTATGTTTTTGTATTTTTACTTTTGCTTTCAGCAAGACACTCTGTCTTATACTCATAAGACTGTACATGTTCACATTTTAAATGGGTATTGTATTAGCCTGAATGAAGTCATTGCAATACAGAAATAAAGAAAATAACTATAACGTATCACATTGTTTTGTGTTTCCCCTCTGTTCAGTCATTTTTCAGCAGAATTTAATAACAAAATATTTTAAAGGGAGGCGGTCGTTGGAACTCTGCTCAAAGGTTGCCAGGGACCCCTTCGACCAATGTAAATACTGTATCTAGGGTACGTTGGCGATTGATGAAAGTTAAAAACATGTTTGTTAACAATGAATATGGTAAATTTTAATGTTGCAGCTATGTTGAAGTGATGCATATAGATATCATGCATGAAATACATCGTTTGTAAACAATAAAGTCTCACACGCGCAGTTCCGACGACCACCTCCCTTTAACTTTAGTCATGACGCCTAATGAGGTCAATGGTGTCTGTCACCCTGACATTGAAATGATAAGACAACCTCATGATGCCAATCGAAATTTTACTCTACAATGTTAAGGGTAAACTGATCTTAACTTGTCGCATTTTTATCTCCACCTCTTAGGCAAACTGTATGTAAAAGGCAGAACTACAATGTAATTTACAATCATGTGATCGACCTCATATAAGTTAATTACCAAAAGACAACTGTAATAAAATAAAACGATAGATAAAACAATCGTGAAATGAATTATTGGTCATGACCATTAATTCATTTTCGCGATGGTTTCAATTAATTTGTCTAAAATTGGGGTCGTATGGTCACCCATTCATATCTTTCAACATGTCGAACAATATAAGTAGTATCTTGTATCAAACAAACTTCATTAAAAATGGCAGACTTTGTCCCTTTAAATTTGGCACATTGCTTGAATCATTTTCGCCTTTAAGGTCGGAATTTCATCAGCTCCCACATTTTGACAACATGTGGAAAGACGGAACACAGAACAAAATCAAGTTTGTCGTCTGACGATTTTATTGTTATTCAAGTACCCTCTGAGCTGGTGTAACATTACACAAACACGAGAAGAAAAAAATGACAGTGATTCATGTCGTAAATGTACGCAGAGTTACCTTGCAAGTACCAGTACATATGTGTTCAGAAGTGCACTATCGACAATAAAAAAGTGCACCTCTACACAGCCCCTGTCTTGAGTAAATGAAAAAGCAGTGAATCACGTACAGTGGAAACATAAGTTTAAGGTAGAACGCGCATCGGGAACAAATATTCAGAGCCCCAAATTTTTCACAAACTTTTCTGATCTACCGCTCGTGGGAGCTCATTCTTGGATGATTAGTTTTTTGAAAATAGAACATTAAATTTCCCTCATAGAGTTACCAAAGGTATGGCGCCATTTTGAAATCCAAATGCCAGTAAATGTTTGGTAATTTGTTTCTGTAGTTCCAAAATTTGCATGAAGTCCCTTGATTATTATTCTTGATTTTGGAATGAAAATGGTTGAAATTTTCTTTGGGGAATGTTTGAGCAAAAGGTAAAGAATTTCAGTTTCGTGACGCGTACTACCGTACGGTAGAACGCGCCTCGGGGACAGATATTCAGACTCTCAAACTTTCACAATTCTTTTCTGATATACCACTTGTGGGGGTTCATTTTAAAGCTCTAGGTGTAAGAAAATCTTTCACCGGCTTAGTTTTTTGAAATTCGAAAATATATTTCCCCATAGAGTTAACACAGGGATGGTGGCCATTTTGAATTTTAAATATCGGTAAATCTTGGATTATTTGTTTCATTAGTACCAAACTTTGCACTGTGACCCCCGATTTTTACTCTTGATTTTGAAGAGAATGGTTAAAAGATTGCATAAGGTAAGTTTGAGTAAAAGTTTAAGTCTTTCACTTTCGATGCGCATACTACCTTAAATCTTCGTTTACAATTGACTTGTTTCTGTTCAGTACGATCTATGAAACTACGCAATAAAACGAAAGTACAAAGCGAGGTAGTAGTAATGAGATTAACTATAGATAGGCGGTGATTAAAAATTGAAATAAATGTCTCGGTATCAAAATCTAGAAACACAGAGTTATCTAAACTTTTGAAAAAAAAAGTGTACATTTCGCCCAACTATCAACACTTCAGGACTCATACGTGCATTGAAAACACCTCATACATATTGAACTCGTGTAACAAAATAAAACTGTATCATCCTAAAAACATAACTAATCAAACTTTGTTTTGACTTATCTTGATACCTGAAGGCGTGATTTCACCTTTTCGTTACCAAGAAAGCCAACGTCGATAAAAATAATTATCTGCGCCTACTTTGAATTACTGCATAGGTTGCATGTCATAAATGTTCTATTCTTAAGTCGTAAGATGTTTTTGTTTGTTTGTTTATTTGGTAAAAATGGTAAAAAAGAAACTGTAGCGAGGTTGATGCTACAATAGCGGTCCAGTGAGAGTAACATAATGATTTTTTGTGATCAATATAGGCATAATGGACGTGTCGGAAGCTTTTGAACCGTTTCAGGTCCGAGAACTCCATGCCGACAGTAGTAAACTTATAGCTGGCCAGATTAATGTACTCACAGCCTGTATCTTATTTTTATTCTCTTTACCTTTCACGTTAGCGGTCCTCACCAAAAAAAGAAATTCGAACGACCAAGCACTGATGTGGAGACCAAAACCGATTGCTAAATCTGATTTACAGCTTGAATGGAGGAAAAACTGTATCTCATGAAACAGCGCCACCACCACATTAGGTAATTTGATCTACACTCCACTGTCCAGAGTAACACAACCTGTGACAGTTTTAGTGCATTCTTTTCAAGAAAATCAAAATTGAAAACACTCTAGTCACCGAGTGATAATCAATCCATATCATTGTTACTGTTGAAGTAGAGTGCGTCTAGAGAACAGTTTCTTTTCAGACACTCACAATTTTAAGAAACTTTTCTGATCTACTAGCTGCTTGCGTGAACTTACTTTGGAGTCTGCTGAGTCAGTGAAGTTGTCATAGTCTTGTTTTTGTAAAAATCTAAAATTATTTCTGTCGCCATACAGTTTACTTAAGGTATAATGTTCCTTATCAACAATAATGGGTAAAGGTTAGACAATTTGTTTCTCTCATCCCAAACAGCGAACTCCTGTTTTAAAGGGAGGGGATTGTCCCGTCTACGGCTGTGCACATGGGACTCATACAACGGGTATGTTGCCATGCACAACATAGCCCAACACACCTTGTGCATTCCAAAAATTTTAAAATGGCGACTGTGACCGAAACTGGTGATCTCAGCAGAAGCAGCTTCATATAAGCTAAGGGACGCCATAAAAGTATATTCGGCAAAGTCTTGCAGTGAATCTTCAAAACCGGTGAACTACGCATACGCATCAAGCGCTGAATTTGCTTCATATTTGCTCGACATCCATCGTCAAATTCTGGGAAGAAGCAATGCTCATTGACGAGGAATTTGCGGAGCCGCAGACGGGAGACCCTTCCCCTCCCTTCAATTTTTGATAATGAAAGCTGATGGTTAGAAACTTCCCGAGGAAAGTTTTAAACAAGAGTTTGAATCCCTCTGTTTCAAGGCTTGTGCTAACTAACGCAGTAAATGCGAACCGTTCTCATGTTTGAAAGGTTCTCGGTTCAATTCAGGTCTAAAAGTATACTCTATAGGCGTGAACATCCAGAAAAAACAAAAGCAATCCTATGGTGGTCCAATTTAGAGTTTTAATAATCTGAGGGCTTGTCTAGGTGGCTTTAATTAACTCCAAAAGTATATAATTGGTCACAGTAAAACTTGCCTGAATATACTTATAACATCACCCGTTTGGATTTCTAACATGAAATATGTTATAAGACGTTATGGTTACTTGATACATGAAATATTCCCTTGACCTGTGGGTTACATTACGATAGTACAGCAAATTATATTTGTACCTGGCAACATTTTGATTGAATTTTGCATCTAAAAAGTTAAATATCATCATAATAAATCGATTACATACGGCACGGTTCCAATACGGTTATAAGCTTATATCATTTATGTACAAAAGGACTTCATTGCATATAACTGCATAATGGCTTTAAATATATGTACAGACGAGAGTAATGATAATTCAAATTCAAAAACACAAGATTCATTCTATACTGACTAGAACCACGCAGCATATATAGATAAACGTTTTTATAGTGGTACGATAGTTGCCAATCATTGAAGTACCCATTGAAGTGCAATGATTGTTAAAGCCTCAATATTTGTAACTTTTGACAATTTTTTCCATTTTTTTTTTTCTGTTTGTGAATACAGTTTCTTGTCTTTCTCCCAAAATCATCTTTAAAATGCCAGGACAGGGTATACAGCTAGTCGATACGGTCTGTGTAAAGTTCAGTATTACCGCCACAGGACAATTCATCTGTCGACTGCAGCACTGGACACCTGTCCTCGTCAAGGCACTGTGGTTGCAATGCTAATACTCTGAATTTCGATGTTCTTAACCCTTTGAGCGCCATAGTCAATTTTCGTTGCCTTCACAAAATATTTTCAGTCGATTTTTTTCGGATTTTTGCTAAAATTTTGATAAAAAACTGTAGCCATTGAAATATGATGTCCATTTGATCCAAAATTATCAAAAAAATTACAGAAAAATTAATGAAAATTGGTAAAAATGTTGCAGTAAAATTTTGGTGGGAAAAATAACAGAACTCTAAGGGTTAAAGAAAAATTGCAGCTTTTGTCTCATTAAGGTAGAATGCGCCTCAGGAACAGATATTCGGATTCTCAAACTCTTACAACGCATTTTTGGTCGACCAATTTTAAGGGCTTATTTTGAAGCCATTGGAAATTTCATTTCCCCATAGAGTTACCACAGGGGTGGCAGCCATTTTGAATTTCAAGTGTCAATAAGTATTGGGTGCTTTTTTCCCTAGTACCAAATTTTGCACGGTGACCCGTAATTTTTGTTCTTGATTTCTAGAGGGAATGGTTTAAAGTTTCCCTGAGGAAAGTTTTGGTGAAAGATTAAGTCATTCGATTTTGAGGCGCATACTACCTTAAATGCCAGTTCCCACACGTATTGTCCGAAAGTGATTGTATTTGTACAATTTTAATATTGTCAGCATCACAGTCATAATTTATATCAGCCTCTCCAAAATAGTGGCTTTCGTCAGTGTCTATAGTTGATTTAGTATTGGCTATAATATCATCTGTCTTTTTTTGGTAAAAGTGACTTCTGAAATTCACACCATAACGATTCGTCCGAACTTCCTGGCGTTGAAAATGTACATCGCCTCGGTGAACAGAATTCGTCTTCCCGATGTTTTCCAGTGCACTGTACGTTCAGTCTGAATAGCGATGCCCAGCCTTTGGGCTGGTAACAAGGGGCGCAGTGCCACTAGAAGTCCGATATCGCGGAGGTAGAGTTGCCATGTGTACCCGACTGAAGTGGCCGTTTATGACCTGCAGCCGCACTTCTCGACGATGAAGTTCTCAAATTTCGTAAGGGAGAGCGATCCATCGTCATTGATGTAAAGAACAACCAGTGGTTTCGTTTTCGTCGGTCCGCAGCCATTGCTCTGTGGTTACAAGAGAAAATGAACAAGCTTGAAACATTGCTTATTAACATTTACTAGAGTGACCGTGAAGAAACAAGAAATTGCCTGGTCGATTTCAGTAGATACGTATAATGTAACATTCTATACTGTGCTAAAATAGGCATTGAACAATAACAAACACTTAACTTTGTAAGACTCTGTCTTCTGGACATGCAACAACCTGTGTTCACGGAAGACGGGACTTCTCATGGTCATTTGTGACAGCATACCTCAACAATCGATAGGAGTGAGTCCACAACCGACAGACATCTGGTTCTCAGGACAGTTTTCTCCGACAAAACTTTCAGACAAAGTAACAAAAACTGGTAATAACACCCACCTGTTCTTCAGCCGTTTCTCCTGCTACAAGAGAAGCACCGTGTCGCAAGTACGCCTGCTTTGGATCATAATTTGCACTGGGCACGTTTGACGGACTGCAACTGCTAGTACATAACAACGTGTGGAATCCCTTTGGTAACAGAATTTGTTGGTCCAAACCAAGTTCTGAAATCAATAATATCAATATAAAGGGGTTTTGTGGAATTGGAAGAGTTGGCGAAAACGGACGAGATATTTGAGATGCGGGGAATCAATGTATTTGTGCAAAATGCGTAATGGATTAGCCTAGTATTCAAATGCCAAAATTATATCAATGAGCATTGTTTCGTTTATGCAAATAATTATTTTTCAATATGGAATATTCATGTATCTTGTATTGTATAGTTAGTATCAACACACTGACGGTTGGTATAGGAAAGAGAGCAAACTATACTATGAAACAGAAAATTAAAATTCGGATATAGAACCATGCCTTTCAACAAAATCACTGAGTCGATAAATGATAAATAAATAACTCTTTGATCAGTATTTGGCGCTACTTCCATGAAAAGGCCGGGGTTCTTTCACGACCAGTGACTGCAATTTATGGAACAAGAATGGAACTTATACGCAGTAATGCTCATAATCATCGTATTGTGACGTGTAATGTGACGTGTCGTACAGTTTTCTGTAACCGCATGTGTAAAGATCAACAGTGTGTCGTCATCGAGCTATCAGAATTTGTTTTCAGTAAGCTGTCATCCGACTTTCATGATGTCATCAAACTTTGCTGTGACGTCACTAAAAATTCCTGCGTTTGTGCAACCCACAACATTACCTTTGAAAGACACATAAAGAGGCGATGCGCAACATCTCGCGGAGTTCTCGCAACTCACGGCTTTGATAGAGCTTTTCCTCTTTTCCGGCTTTGCCGATCGTCTGCCCCGAAACCGCCCGGAAAAATGCAGGGCGCTCTCAGATGTAACTACGTCAAGTATTGGATAGAAATTCTCGTACATCTCTGAGACTGTCGGAGGTTCTGAGGTGGGCAGAATAAAAGGACGTTTTTGATTAGGGAATATTTAATATTCTTGGTTTAAACAAAATGGAAAAAAACCCCAAAGAGCTGATGTCTATACAAGTTAAAGCAACAGTAGCCCTAACTTTTATAACGTTTTCAGTAATTGTTTTACAAGACAAGTGTATTTTCAGGCTACTTCTTATTGCTGAAATTCTACCTTGAAGGGTCTTAACCTGGCAAGTTGCAAAGAAAATGAATTGTGCAGAATATAATTTCAAGGTTAACCCTTTAGGTGATATAGTCAATTTTTGTTGCCGTTCTAAAATATAACCCACCCTTTTTTCATCATAGTTTCCAAAAATCTTGATTAAAACTGTAGCCCTGAAAAACGATGTCTATCTGATTCAGAATTACCCAAAAATTACAGAAAAATTCATAAAAACTGGTCAAATGTTGCACTAAAATTTTGATTGGAAAATTACAGTACTCAAAGGGTTAATACTTTGTATTTTGCACGACCGGAATTGCAGTATTTTGGACCATGGGTTATTTATACCGGGACTCGATAACGGAAGTGTACATTTTTACTAAAATTTCCCTTATATTTTAGCATATCAAAAGTTTTACATTCGAATGTCAGATGTAACTTTTTTCTTGGCACAAGTATTTTGAATAGACGGTTTTATTTCAAGCAATTATCCGGCCTTAAATTTAGATTTTGAACACATTTCAGAGAGAACTTGAAGAAAAAGAAAATGAACCTTTTTCTAGAATGAAAATATTATTTCACTATACAGATATTGTCTTTTAAATTAGTCGTTGATTTTGTTTGGTCTTTTTGATCTTACCATATTCAGTGGCGTTAGAGTTGTCTGCACAGCCATCCAGACTTGCCTCGACTCTTTCAACGAACTTCGCGTCTGCGTCGTTCATGAACATAGGCGAAACTCTAATTTCCACGCCGTCGTTTCTGCCTGGCGACTCTGCCCATTTTCGGGCGGCGTCGAGGATCGAGAACTGTAGCCATCCCTCGAAGTTCACCGGAACAACTCTGGTTTCGATGTGTTTTCTGCGAAGAGTCGTGGTGTTGTGCTTGACTCGGTATCGCAGCTGGTAGACGGTCACCAGAACTTCGGCCGGCTCATCGGCGGTTGTCTGTTCAGGCCCATATCCGACGACCTCTCCGCCATCAGGGGTCGCAATCGTGTAGTCTTCAAGTTCCGTACCTTGGGCGTCATCTACGTCAAACTTCAAGTCCTCGACCTCTCCGTTCTGGTCGGTTCTTGTCGGTTCGGGGCTTAGCGGCGGCTGCTCCACCACTGGGGCTATCGACGGGTAGGAAGCCCGTTTGTGCACCTTCAGCTTGGCCGACACGATGTCATACCGATCCGGAGAATACCGAGAGAAATCAAAGTACATCCTCAGAGAAGAGGAGTTTTTCCATGTCACTGAATCGACATATCGCTTTGGTTCACCTATGAGATGTGAAGTGAAAACGCATACGAGATGGTAAGATTGCTCTATTTGAGTTAAAGCGCAGTGGTCGTCGCGCTGCGCATCCTCCTGATGGGGTCCCCCTCTGTTGTAAACAAATCCAAGAACGCCGCACATGTTACGGGTTGATTGTAATGTTTGCGATATTGCCGCTTGTTAAAATGGCGGCTGATCTGTCACAAGCATACCAACTAACCAAGTGTAACACGCAATAAAAGGTCAATTAATCTAAGTTAAATATCTGCTGAATATTGAACAATAATTGCACGCTGGATTGAGATCACATTTGCTCATGATTTTCTTGAATCAGTTGAATGGGGCTCGGCTACTGTTATCGCTCGAGCCATAGAGCTAGACGTATGCATCTACGCATGTATACGCCAACAGACTATCAACGACCGGGCTCTAGTTTTCGACATCGCTAGCAAGGACGAGAGCTTTCATTTCAAGAGGCCCGACAGGAGTACAACAAGTTGTACAAAGACAACAACTCAAACTACAGAAATCTACAGCTCGCAGAGCAATGCCCGCTGCAGCAAGAAGCATCTCTGCATCTGTTCCGTTCCGTGGTCTGTATGAACGTCCGTGTCAAACCGGGTATATGGCGCGCTACACTCGGCTGTGGAGAATCCAACTCAACTACAACAAAGTTTACCCCGTTTTGGGGTGCAAACGAGAATTCTGAGTACAGGTATCAAGTCAAGCGAAGGACCTTTCATAGGTCTTTTTGTTATGTGGGGGTTATCTCACTTGAAAGAGGATTCAGACCTACCCGGCAATCACGAGGTACAACAACGAAGTTTGCCCAGCACCGGTTGGATCACTGCCATGACCGTGCACAGGCCCGGGGCACAGGATCTCTCGATACGTCTATGCACGGTGTAGCCATGCAATTTTCCTGCCAAATGCCGCGAAAACCCGCTCGTTTTGTCTATTTTCCTGACATTTACTATTTCTTACCACGTAATACTAGGAGAAGTAAGACATGGTGATCAACAGTTGGTTGTGGGCCAAGTCGTCGCGGGCCGGCCGGTACGTTGTGGGACCGGATTCTCTATATCCGTGTACGTCAACGCGGTGACCGTCTCCCAACAACATCTCCCGTGTCCTGCTCAGGCTAGCCGATCATGGTCTTGAGTGTAATTTTTGTGTTAGGCATTGTGCTTGTTGCTGGTCTACATATATAGGCAATGTTGATCATTTTAGTTATGTATTTTCACTGTACTGTACATAGCATTGTGTATAACCAGCGTGATCGCGCACGATCAAAGCTTTTGTTCACTGTGTCTGTGTACAGTGAACTCAGCGACATAATGTGCTGAGTGTAGTGTCCCAATGTTCGTAGCTCTACACGAGTTTATACCACTGAAGTTCGTTTCCGATCTAATATTTTACTATTGCATGATGTTGAGTCTTACAAAGGCCTTAACAAAGTGGGGGACTGCTCCCATCTCACTCCTATTGAAGTTGAGAAGACTTATGTTTACAAAAATTTATGTTTATCAACAAAAAAAAAAAACCACGCACGCGCGGCGCGACGACCACTGCGCTTTAACGTTCTACAAAATGAAAAATACCGCAATTATACGGTGTCGCTCAAATTTGATCAGAATTGGTATATACCAGTATGGGTACCAAAGATCAACAATAAATGTTGTTTCTATCTGTTCAGTGCAGGAAAATTCTACGTTGATGTTATGACAATGATTTCTGCACAGTACAACCAGAAAAACAACAAGAAATATTTAAACCAGAAAAACAAGAATGACAAAAGTAATAAGGTCCGAAACTTTAGGTACTGGAGGTCAACTTTAGCAACATGCATAGCAGAAAGGCAGCTAGCCCCCCTTAGTTTGACCATAGACGGTCTTCCTCCCCTCTAGTGACGGTCTTCCTCCCCTCTACTGTCTATGGTTTGAGCAGGTCTGTTAATATGTAACAGTTCATAAACAATGACAGGAAATGGCTCAAGTCAGTGGAGTAAGCCTGTTTCAAGCCTGTTTCAGAATTTCGCTTTTTCTTACCTCATTTGCACATTTTTGACACTGACGTGTTCATTTGAACAAATTCACATCTCAACCCCTACATCTACCTGTACACCAAATACTGAGACGGTAGCTTAGGCGCTATGGGAGCCTTTGTGTGTGACGGACATACATCCGCACATACCCACAAATATACAGACACAGACGCCACTCAGACTCATCATATAAGCTCTTTTTGGTATTTATATATAAAACCAAATATGAGCTAAAAATGGTAAATAATTTCATGTACACCACCAATAAATCGAAAATATCCATCTAAACAGTCATCAGACATATTTGTCGTGAAAGTTTGAAATTGTTGAGTGTTTTTGTTATGTTTTCATTAGCTGAATATTGTGCATGCTATAATTTGATGTAATAAATAGGATTGTAAACTTGTGTGAACGTCATCGAAAACTAGGATTTTGTATCCACGCATGCATGACCTTGGAGAATTAGCCAATGACGTTCATGTTTATTCTAACTTTGATACAAAGTTCTGTGCTGCCTTTCCCGCCGTTTTGGGAAATGAAAGCGAGCTTTTCCACGTTTTGTTGTTCTTCGAATGTCTATGTAATGTGAGGAGTTCAGGATCCTCTCTTCAGTGATTTCAATAAATAGTTACGTGTTTATGGTTAACTATTTCGAGTCCAGCTGTCTTCTGACGTCCGATATAAAAGAACCTCCCCCACAATGTTAAACACGATCTTCGGTATCAGTAAGTGTTCGGCGGTAGCTTATGGATGCCCAACCAGAAGCGCTTTCATAGCTTACAACGTTAACTAATGCCAATATCATATTATGCAAAATTACGCCGCCAATGTACATGTTGTTTTACATCAATCCGAAAGTTGAGGGTCGTCTTTTTCATTCTTTCTTTTTTGTAATAATCTTACACACTCGCGTAACATCAATAATCTGTAAGCTTCTCTGGACAGCAACAAGTACAGATGTACAGAATTGAAACTTGCCGGTCGCTCTGACAAAGTCGGCCATTCTCATGAATTTCGTTTGATACGAGACACTATTTATATTGTTTGACATGATGAAAAATACTGAATGAATAGGTGACCATGCATACATTCGACCCCGGTTTTAGACACGATACATGAAACCAACGCGAGAATCGAAAGAATAAACGGTCATGACCATTTATTCTTTCTGGCGATGGTTTCATTCAATTTGTCTAAAACCGGAGTCGAATATATGCATGGTCACCTATTCATTCAGTATCTTATCAACATGTCACAATATAAGTAGTATCTCGTATCAAACAAAATTTATGAAAAATGGCCGACTTTGTCCCTTTAATAAGTAAGGTACTATACGCCTCATGGATGGATATTCGGACTCTCAAATTTTTAAAAAGTTTTATGCTCCCACTTTTATGGGCTCATTTTTAAGCTCTTGGCATGAGTATAAACTTTGCAACATATTATTTTTGTGAAAATCGTAAATTTCAAGTAATTTGTTTCCATAGCACCGAAATTTGCACGGTGACTCCCAACTTTGTTCTCATGATTTACAAAGCGAATGTTTGCAACTCTCCTTGTGGCAAATTTGGGCTGAAGTCTACGCCTTTCGAGGTGACTGCTACCTTGAACGTTGCATATTTCATCATGAACAAAGATTCAAGCTACAAGTAACTTAAATGCAGTTCCATTTGTTTTGCTCCTTGTTAACATCAGATCTAGTGCCCAAATCCTCAACTTCGCTCGGTAAGGGGACGGGGACCCTCCCTCGAAACCACTGTTACGCCGACCTACCCAAGCCATCCGGACCGGAAAATGCCGAATCATGCCCAAATATCCCGTGTTCTGCGTCCTGTGTTATAGTCGACAACTGAATTTTAGCCCAGACCAGAATTCATTTGCTGACAATAACATATTGCATATTGTATGTACAATGCATCGCGTATTGGCGGGCAAGACCTTGAATTTCAAAAATGGGAAAATTTTCTCTAAAAAATTAAGTTAATTGTTCCATATTGACTTGGTGTCTTTCTAAAAAACTATGAAAGCGTGAAAAAATGTTAGAACGTACATGAAGCTGCGATAACTCGGGCGGATATCACGGTGTCAACTTGCTCCGTTTCCGTCTCGCTGCCCTCGTGTTCCTGGGCCTCGTTCAGCGTCTTTTGTAAGATCTCTTTTATCTTGTCCTGCTGGTCATCCGGTAACCAGGCCTTCCTGTTGCCTTCGCGGGTGCTGCCCTGAGGCCTGTTGGCAAGGCCAAGAACCTGGTCTCGTATCAAACTGAGCCGCTCCATCTTGAGCCTGAAATGAAGCATACCTTGTTAGGGACCGTCTCAGAAGTTGTCGCATAAGTTCAAGAGAGGAAATTCCTTCGTTTAAATCAATAACCCCCCTCCCCTTGAACAAAGGTCAAAAATGTGAAATGTTGATGTCTGCAGACGCTTGGTAAATTTAAAAAATGAATCTTTATAATTTAATGAATGATTTTTAAGGATATAGTGTTACTATTGGTAAATTGTGTTAAGGATTAAACACAACTGCATAACACAAACGAGTTGGAAACACTGTAAAATTTGTCGGTACGAGTGTCCATTGTTTATTTTTACACACAACGTCAAAATACTATTGCATGATCACATATAAATCTGCGAAAGTGAAGTTCACTTATTGAATCGAGGTAAAACCCCCTCCCTCCCCTCCTTACACGAGCGAATTTCGCTTTTTGAATTTATGCACCTATTTCAGACAGATCCTGAGCTGGCAAACATGAGAAACCGAAACGACCCGAGTTTGGCCGGGGACAACCAGACCCCGGCTCCAAAGTCAACATGTATAAGTCAAATTTTGACACACGTGTCGCTCCGTCCTCTCTCGTGGCGTGGCAATTAAGAAAGATCATGTTACAGCAATATGTCGAAGAAGTTTTATCATATTTTGGAAAATACCAACGATTTTTATTGTATT
Organism: Ptychodera flava; assembly: GCF_041260155.1. NCBI lineage: Eukaryota > Metazoa > Hemichordata > Enteropneusta > Ptychoderidae > Ptychodera > Ptychodera flava. The sequence goes on from NC_091936.1 coordinate 17,190,153, forward strand.
CAGAGCTCCTGCTGTACATCCATGTCTGCACTATGAAAAATATATTTCTTGACATAAATTTGCGTAATGTGAAAACGACCAAAATTAATGACCCGTAAGGCATTGACTTTCAACATTATTTGGTAGGGGCGTTCATCGCTTTGCTGAAACGCACCTTCTACTAAACCAAACTTTTGGAATTTAGAGACTGTATCTACACTAGCCGGTATTTTGTGTCACTTGCAATTTCATGTGAACAAAGCAAAATAACACCCATGTTTGATATACTGCTAAACCGGTACCAGACGTAAAAATATTCACAGGGGCGGCACATTTCCGTTTACTTCCTTCTACTATGCCAGACTCCCCCCCCCCCCCCCCGTAACCTTCTCCCAGACGTGTATGCATTATTTCATTAACAAGCTCTTGGGGTGCAGCTTCATTGATAATCCTTCGAAATAAGGACAAAAAAATTATACAATTTCCTGTCGATTAGTACTTTGGCCTCGCATTGCTCGCTGGTATTTATGCGCGCCCCCAACGACAAAAATCTAGATAGGGTGTCAGAGTCCCGTTCCATCTGGAAAGTTTGACCACAATCTTTTAGGTTTACAAAAAGATATCGATAGGAGGGCTGTCATAACTTTTGTTGATAAGTGACGGTTTTAACAATAAATTTGACTTTCAAATGCCAGAGAGATGTTGAACATCGCTTTCCCTTTCTTGGTTCCGTACGTATGCTGTTTTCTGTATTTGATGGGCACGCGACTTGCCTCAAGGTGAAGGATATCTGGTGAGATGTCAAGTTTTCTGACTGATGTCAACTGCCATGAACTGTACAGCTCAATTAAGAACTATTGGTTGTGGGAGCGGCGCTTAAAACAAGACTGCTTCGACAAATTCAAAAAAACCTTGCTTGATGTGTGTATACTTCCTTTGCTTGATATGGGACTACATTCTGTTATTTTATTACAAAATTCATGACCGACTGGCTTCGTGATGCAAAGAGTACGAGGCTGACTTAAATATAGACGGCAGGAGCGAGACTTCTACTGTCTACGATTTAAGACGCGAGGATAATGCATAAAAGACCCTTGTGAATAGTTTTAGTTTTGTATTTCTGACCTGAGGTTTCATATCACCAATGATGACTCTGATGTCTTTCAAATCAACGACGCGTTTCCAGTTCTATTGCGTCAGTGTGACGTATATACCCTGGTTAGGGTGATCGTTATTGTAATAATGCACGTACACATGGCAGCGTAAAATCGGACCGTCCGTCGGAACAGTGATCATGTTCGTCTACTGCGATTACAATGCATGGATTAAAAAATGTGTTTTCGTGGACCACAACGTTTAATTTCTCTCTCTCTCTCTGCCTCTGTCTCCTTCTGTCCCTCTCTCTGTGTGTCCCCTCTCTGTCCCTCTGTGTCATCTGTGCTCTCTCTCTCTCTCTCTCTCTCTCTCTCTCTCTCTCTCTCTCTCTCTCTCTCTCTCTCTCTCGTTCGTTCAGAAGTTCGATGAACGCAAATTATGTCATCTTAAGTTTCCACAAAAGAGTACACGCCGGTCATTAGCCATACCCATTTACCGGGTTTACATGATAATGATTTGTTTTCCTTATTTGGTGAAGGGAATTTTAAAGTCACCTAGGTTTGCTCTAGACGATCAGTCTTGGGGTTGAAGGTTTGTTTATTCATCTGAAAAATTGCTCCTCTATGTAAATTATCCCAATTTAGATTGTCGGTGTCTAGTAAAATCAATTGCTGCATAGGTGATCCTAGGCGACATCAACGGTATCGAGTTAACTTTCCCAAGTCTTGGTACAACATGCTTTGCCTCGATATGCCCACCCGGCGAGAGTGATATGACGAAATTCCAGGCTATTAATGAAGCGGGCATGTATGAAACTGAAGAAAGTATGCAAAAACCGCTTGTTAATTTTGCACCCATGGAATTCGTCCAATATTTAGTGTTTGTACAAGACCGACCGTGAGAAAATTGAATTATAGTCGCGGTTAGCATGCAAGGCTGTAGGTATACATCGTTGGAGAGCACGTGATGACGCTTTCGTTTATATGCTCATGACATGAGCAATTCCGTTTTCAAATACATGTATTGAACAAATCGTGGTATTTTTTGAAACTCAGTGTGTATTTATCGGTGTGAGGAATGTCCCAACACTTGAGATAACGCCATCTGTTGTTGCACGATTTGGCCCTTCTCATAATTATCACAATGCGGTCAAACGCATCAAGATTTATGAGAGCGCGGTCAAACGAGGAATTTGACCGGACACTGAGGTTGCTGACCGCCGCCGCGTCAGAAGGCAAACTGAAATCAGGTCGATGTGAGTTTTTGTGTAACGGTAGAATACCAGCTCGCTTGTATGCATTGCCGATGCATCACATAGGAAAATGATGATGATGATGATGGTGGTGGTGGTGGTGGTGGTAATAATGATGATGATGATGATGATGATGGTGATGATGAAGTTGTTGTTGATACTGATGATGGTGTTATTGTTGGTGGTGGTTGTGATGATGATGATGATGATGATGATGATGATGATGATGATGATGATGATGATGATGATGACTGTTGAAGATGAAAGTTGCTCTTTCTTTACCGTGTGAAGGAGTTTTTTGAATAAAATTCTATTTCCTTGGCCGTGTAGCCTACGCTAAACATTAGAGGCTTGTTTGTTGGCCCTACACCCCCACTGACATTCTCAGAAAACATCAGACAATAAAGATCTATTTCCTTTTAACCCTGGGTGTTATTTTTGCCTAGCCTAGAATTCTATTCGTCCGCTTGCCTCTGTACCTCCGGCCCAATACCGGTGGGTCGGAGGTACAGAGGCAAGCGGACGAATAGAATTCTAGGCTAATTTCTGCCGGGCGCGAGAAATACAGACGATCAACTAAAATTCAGAGAAATCGAAGATAACAGAGTTTTAAAAGGGGCAAACGAGTATCGATAACACCGATCTAAAGTAGGACGCGCTTTGAAAGTGAAAGGACTTCAACTTTTACTGAAATAAAATTTTCAATGTAAACAAAAACTAAACTTTTGAAATTGTTTCTTACTCCAAGAGCTTCAAAGTGAGCCCTCGAAAGCCGTAGACCAGAAAAAGTATTGGAAAAAATTTGAGAGTCCAAATATCTGTGCCCGGGTCGAACTCTATCTTTGGTACAAATACGAAACATCTTTTTCAGACGCCGAGTTTTGATGAGGACGTCGACAGTGTCGGAACGGCTTGTATCTGTTTTTTGTTGTTGTTGTTTTTTTAGACGGTGTGTAGCTGTCTGGGTTTCAGAGTTATCGAGCCCATGGTAAGCACGGTGTGTAAGGTATCCCGAGAAAATATTGAATAGATTTTTCTTCGTCTTGAGATAATGGTCATATGAAAAAAAAAGACTGCCAATCGACGGATGATGTATACGGTCTGGCGAAACGCTCGATGGAGGGATGGCGGGGAGCCTGGCAAAATATTTGTCGTGTTGATGACGCACGAGTGGTTTGGTTCATTTGTACTAAAACAACCTAGATTATAGTCACCGAATGCTAAAGAACGATGCGAACTGATATCGCATTCTCGCGAGATCTTGCTTGCGAGATCGGTTGATATGCATTGCCATGACCCTCTATGGCCAATATACTAATAGTGCGTCCAATAAGGGAGCCTTCAGTAATTACAGGGGGTGGGCCGGGGCAATTTCGCGAACACCTGTACCGTAAAATGTGACCCTCCCCCTATCCTCCTGTCTAAATGTGACCCTCCCCCTTGTGCGACATTCTAAAACTTGACCCTCCCCCCCAATCACTGCGGTATTCTCGGAATAGTATCAGCCAAATTACATAACAATTGGTTCAATTGTTATGTTAGGGACAAATTACAGAGGGGAGGGCTGGTGTTTTTGGAGGGACAGTCGCAATTTATCACGCAAGAATTTTTGAAGAGATATGGTATTTCATACAGTTTAGGGAGGGTCACCATATTTTGTGTAACTATAACAAGGCAAGATGTGGCTGATTTAGTGCTTCACCCAAAAATATCAAATCATAATACATGGAGTCTATCAGGCAAATTATTGACAATTTACCCCCAAAAAACATGCTATATCTGTATTTTATATATGTTTGATAATGGATTTAAATGTACTTTGCTTGAATAGGGAAGTAAAATGTGCATTTGTGTACAAGAAATTGATTTCTGAATTTCATCTAAAAAGTTGGTTCACTATCCATGGTGTTTATGATGAAATTATGAATAGTTTTTTCCAATACAAAAATAGGTAAATCTTTGCATTGTGTACTCTGATTATTGATATTAATTTTCTTGATTAGACTAGAGTGGTTACAAGTCCATGGTTGTGCAAGAAATTTGATTTTGGAATCTCACCAAAATGTCGATTCACTATGCACGGGGGTCTATGATGAAACTATGAATAATTTTTTTTCAGTACAAAATTAGATAAATCTGTGCATTTATGTATGCTTGATTATTCACATTATTGTTCTTGATAAGACTAGAGTGGTTACAGGTCCAAGGTTTTGCAAGAAATTTGATTTTGGAATCTCACCAAAATGTCAATGTCAAAATGTCAATGCATGACGGTCTATAAGTGTGTGCCTATTTTGTTGGTGATTTCCTATTCCGGAAATATCACACGGACAATCAAAGTTTTGGCCATAATATCAGCTTCTGTCAAAAGTGACCCTCCCCCCAAGATAGGTTTATAAAAAGTGACCCTCCCTCAAATTCCCCCGGCCCACCCCCCTGTAATTACTGAAGGCTCCCTAAGCGGACGGAAAAGTACGCGTTGAAGGTGCTCGCGGGCCTAGGGTGCATATTTGGCGCTCAGAGTTGTTAGGAAACAGAAAAAGCAAATAAATAAAATATAGAAAGAAGACATAAATTCAGGGGCAGTTACCGTCTAATGTTTCCCGATCGGACATGTCAAGGCAATGCATGTACGGTAGATTCGTTCTTGATGCGTCACTGTTACTATGGCTTTCGAAGTTACATGTGGCCAACATTTTGGCAATTTCTGGTCGATTTCATGATCGAAAATAAGAAAAGCATGATCATTCATTTGGCTCATGTGGCTGTGCCAGCATTCGCTATAAGTAAGCGGAATACCTTTCAGCTTAGACGTGCGACTGTATGACCGCGTTTCTCAATGGTGGCACCTTGCGGTGAGCGGAAGAACAAGTCATCTTTTGTACTATTACTAACATTGATGAAGTAACCTGTGCTTTTCGTTTAAGTTGCTGGCCACCAAGGTAGAACCTGGTAATCATTCGAATACGTCCAATTATATCCTGATAATTAGCCAATCGCGGGTGGATACTCACTGCCGTGCTTGGTGGATATAATGAACTAGGGAAACCCTGTGTTGTCGCCGCTCCGACGGATGGCAGGATGCGTACGTGATAGCGATGGCACAGTCGGTCATATCTCTGAACTTTTTCGGCAGACATAGTCAGTCGTTGACAGTAATATGATATGTGATGTGTCTGGCTTCAACTCCGTCATCGCTCGCTTTCCCCCCGCCGTAAACAAGTTTCGTGTCCTACGTGTGTGTTTTCCCCGCAAATTAGGTTATAGCTAGACACCACGGAGCGTTGACATCGATATGATAGATATTGTACTTTCAAATGTATGTCTATATGAACCACAGTCTAAGGGACGGCCCATTAGATCTTGGGAGGGGGTGGTCAAAAACAGAAGAAAAAAAATTTTCAGAGCAAAAGTTAGGAAGAAAAAATCTTCAAACTAGTTTGCAAATAAAAAAATAAATAAGAAGACAAATGCGTAAAAAAAAATCTGCAAAAGTCTTTAAAATCTTGAATTTTTCTAGATTTTACCGACAGGCAGAAACTTCCTGTATTTTTTAGTATATCCTCCCGGCACATTTTTAATTTTAATTTATTCATTTAGAGTGACTATATCCCTTATACTGGAAGTTGTGATTATCTTATCTTTTCAGGACTTTTGTATTCTGATCACTTGAAAATTATAAAATTATAGAGCCTGCTTTCTACTTGTTTCCTGCGTACAAACCAAGCAGGTACACCAGGTAAAACATTGAAACTATGCTATGGTTGTCAAGACAGAAAGTTGTATTTGCCTTTTAAGATCAAGGTAAACAGATGCAGGCCACATCAGGTTCATTTTTTTCACAGCATTTTATTGCAATGATGAATGCAAGAATGGGTGAACAAGTAGAAACACGTCAATAATGATAAATATCAAATCATTATGTATTATTTTGCTTTTAAAAAGGCATTTTCAATTCTTGTTTCTCAAAAAACAGCCTCAAAAAACAACAGCAACACATTTTTAACATTCAACAATACACTATGTAGAATGCCATCTATCCAACAATTCCCAACGCAAAAACACACAAAAGGGTTGAACTTTGAAAATTTCTCGATAGCAAATACTGAATAAATCTGCATGAATAATCGTTTGTGTGTAGCAAATGCTGAATGACAATTATCTGAAGAATTTTTCCACCACAAAAAGAGCATGATTTAAACAAATCTTAAGGGACTTATGTAGCAAATTTCAAAGAAATTGGACAAGCCCTTTCAGAGAATACAGATTTTTTGACCATGAATGGCATAAACTGCCCTAAACAGACAAATATTGAAATTTCATTACATCTATACACATCCAATCAATTTTGACATGCTGCTACAGAGAAATAGATGTTTTGATCAAAAAAGGGCAACAATTGCTCTAAAAACACAAATATGCAAATTTCACTATATTTTGCAAACAGCTTCTCAGCTTGTCAAAATCAATTGTAAATCGTGAGATATGCATGTTTGGTGGGGTGAATGTAGGCATTTCACCAAGCAGTAGAAAGGGAAGCCAGGAAACCAAAATAGTCAATTTTCAAAACTATAGGAAGCTACTGAGGAGCAAGAAGACCATGTTTCAGAGGAAGATGTGTAATCTGAAAAAAATGCTCCCCAAGTGCCACCAAATAACACCATTTTAATCTCTATTTTTCAAAAGCTCCAACGGCAGGAGGGGGGGACACCCCCCTCCTGACCTCCCCCCGCAAAAATACTCCCCAAGTGCCACCAAATAACACCATTTTAATCTCTATTTTTCAAAAGCTCCAACAGCAGGAGGGGGGACACCCCCCTCCTGACCTCCCCCCCCCGTGACCGCTTGCGCGGCCGCTTGTGGTGCTTCGCACCACATCTTTGCCCTCTTTATCTTCAGACAGCGACGCACTAAAAAAAATACCGCAATTATACGGTGTCGCTCAAATTTGATCAGAATTGGTACATACCAGTATGGGTACCAAAGATCAACAATAAATGTTGTTTCTATCTGTTCAGTGCAGGAAAATTCTACGTTGATGTTATGACAATGATTTCTGCACAGTACAACCAGAAAAACAACAAGAAATATTTAAACCAGAAAAACAAGAATGACAAAAGTAATTAAGGTCTGAAACTTTAGGTACTAGAGGTCAACTTTAGCAACATGCATAGCAGAAAGGCACTGAGCTAGCCCCCCTTAGTTTGACCATAGACGGTCTTCCTCCCCTCTACTGACGGTCTTCCTCCCCACTACTGTCTATGGTTTGAGCAGGTCTGTTAATATGTAACAGTTCATAAACAATGACAGGAAATGACTCAGTCAGTGGAGTAAGATTGTTTCAAGCCTGTTTCAGAATTTCGCTTTTTCTTACCTCATTTGCACATTTTTGACACTGATGTGTTCATTTGAACAAATTCACATCTCAACCCCTACATCTACCTGTACACCAAATACTGAGACGGTAGCTCCGGCGGTATGGGAGCCTTTGTGTGTGACGGACATACATCCGCACATACCCACAAATATACAGACATACAGACGCCACTTAGACTCATCATATAAGCTCTTTTTGGTATTTATATATAAAACCAAATATGAGCTAAAAATTATAAATCTGAAAATTTACTCTGAAAAAAAATTTGCACAGCTAATCTCAATTGGAAAAAAAATATTAGAAATTTACAATAGTAAAAAAAAATATTTTTTCACAATTTCATTGTGACCACCCCCCTCCCAGGTCTAATGGTCCATCCCTAATACAACACACCAACCCACCCAGTGAGAGAGACATCCTCGCACAAACAAACACAACAGACCGTTTACATAACAACTGAATATATATTGACAGACATGAGAAAACCTGGTCAGGCCAAAATTAGACCGTGGACAGTGTGTCTATGATTAGACTGACATGGTTGGAATACACAAATAAAAGCTTATTTTTATTTTGTTTCGAATGATAAACGGCGCAAATGATCTTATATGACGTAAGTGCCACGCAATTACGTAAAAGCTGGGTTGCGCGTAGTCAACAATAGCATCTAAGAGGAGTGGTCAAAAAATGGGGAAAAACCTCGACATGAGTGGCGTCCTGGGAAAAGTGTGTAAATTTGGAATAAAATAGTATGTATGCGAATCAGAAAATATAGCTAAAAGTTTAGAGCGTGAAAAAGTATGTGCATCTCGACAACCCTACTATTTCCCTCCCAAGATGTATTGGTCCATCCCTCAGTGAATCACAAGTTCGTGTCCTAAATACTCACGCACGCTGATAAAAATATGAGAGATTATAGAGCTCCGTTTCATAAGTGTGATTAATCGCGCAGGTTGACGCAGACCCGACTTGTAACATACGACTTGGAGCTATGTTATCCATTTTCTTCAGTTTTTCGACAGATTTCCGAGGAAAAGTTTTAAAAAAGGTTCGCGAGGGCGGGAGGGGGAGTTATTCTCCGACTGCAAGTGGTTACAACAAACTCTTAATCATTTACTTTTATTTAAAAAAGCACTTTATTTTTTATATTATGCAAAGAAAAGACCGCTATCACGAACTATAAATCCCCAGTGGCAACATGTAAGGTGATGGACAGGTGATGAATGTTCGTAACATCTTTCATCCATAGTTGCCATTCGTAAAACAAACACGGACACTATAGCCAGCCATCTTTGTATATGAATTGTCAAATAAGGTAACGCCCTTGCCCCGTTTTTTTTTGCACTTTTTCACAAAAAAACGAAGGACACTGTGGAGCACAAAATTGGTCTGTATCAATACTTTTGACTCACAGGAATTAACTTCAAATTTCTACAATCACTGACAGCATTGGTAAAATAAACCTACAATCTGTATAAGGCGCGAACGCGAAATCATATATTTGTTTATAAAATTTGAAATCATTCAAATATTTTTTACCGTTTCAACTGTTTCCCTCCCTGTAGTGTTCACTGTGAGTGTAGTGATAATTAAACGGAGACATTGTGTGTTATTATAAAATAGCTGGTTTTTGTCTTGCTGACGGAGAGAGAAATACGCCAGCAAAACGTTGACTAGACAAAGACACACAATATGCCTTTAAAGAACCTCTGAACAGTGTGTACTTGTACTATAAATGATGCCGGTTTTTGGCTGTGGTCTTGGGCAAAATCATCACGTGTCATCGCTTTACGATAGATTGTACATTCACTTCTTCTGGATTAACCTTTTTTGAACTGTAACTGCAAAATAATAAGTCCTTCGCACATGTTTCATCAATTCGTCCAAAGAAATAAAACGATGCTGTTTCTCGACTGTCTATGATTCGGCTTACCTGTTGTGACTTGAATGCCGCTTTGGCGAGGCGTGCGGAGTTTCCGAATTCGCTGCGTCGTCGCCCTCGGCCGCATTTGCCTCCGTAGAGCGTGATCGCGTGTCGGACACGTTTGCAGGGGGTCGCTGTAAAATCTGCAATACACTCAGTCGTGACTGTGAATCAGCTGTCATAGTATGGGAAGCCACCAATGAACCCAACAATAATAGGTACACGTGGAAAAGCATTTTTCTGTTGGTAAAGAAAAATTTGGAACCGTGAAGTTTTTAGAACCTAAAGTCAAGTATACAAGATATTGACGGGCGTCCTGTTGTAGGTGCTTGTTGAGAATGAGTTGACGAACGAACTGTGCAGGATTGAAGATACTGCCAGTGTGACGATCAAGACAATACTACCTACATAAGTATTTGTGCATTTCTATTTAAAGGCTGGAAAACGTCAACCGGACGTGACCACTTTGCCGGGCTTAATTCGAAAAACAGCTCGGGTAACAGCGTTCTTTGACGTCTCCCTGGCTACCGTCTGCATAGAATGTCTGCCTTCGTGCCTTAAATCACTTTTTCGGGGCGGCTTCTGTCGGGCATCTTCAGAAACAATTAACCGCAGCCCTGAACTATGCATGGTGGTAGCCGCTGAGGTCTCCATTTGAAGGCATCAACAGGGACCAATTAACCTCATGAAAGTTGATGCAAAACAAACCAATGAGTGGCATACCACATCGTGTTGAACGTATCAAGGCATCTGTGCTAGTCGGTGAAAAATATTATAAAGCCCATAAGCTTATATTACATTATATACTTGTATATTTGAACCCGATATCAGCCTGCGTGTGGTAACTTATGAGAGTAAAGTTGTTTGCATTAAAGCATACTCACCCACTGTAATACTCACAGGGCTGATAAACAAGAACTGCCAGAAGCTGTTCGACCCTCTTTGACACTTCTTGGAAGGCCCTCCAGACAGTCAGAATTCCCGGTTACACTTGGTATAGTGCGTCAGAGAAAAAAATACAAGAAGCTATAGAATGAAAACATGCATTACGATCTATAATTCATGGATATTTACGTTTTGCGCCCACTGATGACTACTTGTGTGGACGTCTCCTCTGGAAACCAGCCAACTCCGCTTCCTTGTCATGGAAATCCACTTTTCCTGGGGATGGACGTCACGTGATTAAACGCTTGAAACGTACAAGCAATAATAGCATGTTTACAAATCACGTATACAGACTTTCATTTATAAAACTCCGTTATTCGCCGGAAAACAAATCACCCGTACAAAATGAAGCATCTTTCTTTACATTTACCAAAATCACGGATTATTTCATGAGCGGAATTGAGTATTCAAAACTTGTAAACATTGCGTCAGCATCTATCGCCTGACATGATTACGATGTAAGTGAATTTCCGCTTACATCGATTTGCAGATGACTTTGATGCCCTCTTGGGTGTAAAGTCGCAAGCCACGCGTGATCTCATTGATATGGCTAGTGTGATACATATGGCGAAAATTGTACGGAGATCTTTACATTTTTCAAATTTCTCAAAAGTGTTATGTGCAATATAGCTGAATGTTACAATATTACAAATTACTCATAAAAACAAGTGTATAACTTTAAGAGACAAGCAGATGAGGTTACATTTGCAGACTAAACCGACCCTACTTCAGCATCCACTTATCGCAAATTAGTTCCAAACGTGTTAATAGATAATGAAATCAATAAGTCATGTGATTATTTCACTTAAATGCCAAGAAACGGTGATGTTCTATTCGTGATGATAGTTTCGAAAGACACGACGCGTGATCAAAGATATAATGGTGAACGAAATTTACTTATTTTCATTCACCTCTTTGGAAACTGGAAGTTAATTCGATGCTTGATTCAAGGTAACCTTGAACGACACAGTAACCCATTTTCCAGTGGAGAGGGTTGTTGTTTGCTTATTGAATGGACAGGTTGTTTGCCCCGGTGTTTTTAAAATCATGAAAGTAAGATTTGACGGAAGTATTACATGACGTACATATACGTAATGTTGATCAGTGTGGCTGGTGTCTGTGTAGAGCACTCTGTCTTTCGACAGTGTATGCGCATTAATTGAAGTTTAATAGTGTTACCCCATGAAGAACTGCTTGGCACGATAATTAGTGAACTTTAAGCTTAGATTGTTATTCTTGTCCTTTTATCTAATGGTTCTACCTGACAGAACACTTTCAGTTGCAAGATCCCATCGTGCGTTGACGTCACATGGCATGCGGCATGTTTTTTTTCAAAACTATACGTGACAGCAACCAATACTGAAATTTGTCTATTGGGTTCAAGTTTCAGTTTTACTGCATAGATAACCCATGCAAGTCTGCAGTCTGCGAAAATTAAGTTAAATGACAGAGTTTCTAGAAATGATTGTTGAGCACACTCATGAATCAACGTAAAGAAAATGGAACAGAGATAAAATATGAGGATGTTTTGCTACCCAAACAAGAAGTCGTCTGCACTCTTGTGGTACACTCACCACGCCGAGGTCATACACGCACGATGTCTAATGATTAAGGTAGTATACGCCTCGAAAGTAAAGGGCTTACACTTTTGCTCAAACCATAGACCCTCGAGTTTTCTCGAGGGTCTATGCTCAAACTTTCCTCAGTGAAACTTTCTGCCATTCTCTTACAAAATCAAATAAAAATCGGGCGTCACCGTGCATTTTTTTTGTAAATAGAGAAACAAATGATCTAACATTTGCCAAAATTCAAAATGGCCGCCATCCCTGTGTTAACTCTATGGGGAAATTAAATTTTTCGATTTTGAAAAAACTAAGATGGTACAAAGTTTTGGTACACCAAGAGCTTTAAAATGAGCCCTAACAAGTGGTAGATCAGAAAGGAATTGTGAAAGTTTTGGAATCCAACTATCTGCTCGAGGCGCATTCTACCTAAAGTCTTTGCATCGTTTACACGCAAACGGGGTATGTCTCACTCCCGTAAACGCCCGATAATATAGCACAGCAGATTGTCAACACTTCGCAGATGCTTTGCCGTTCACTGCGATCCTACGCTGGCTATATCTAGAGAATTCAGTGCTGCCAAACCGAGGGTGCAGACTCCGATGATTTGTCGCCTTCATAAACCTATCGGTCATGGCAGGTCACTGGGTTGAGTAACCGTGAATAAATCCCGAAACAAAGTGTACTAAAGAACTCATCAGGGTCTATATATCAGCGTTGAGGAGGTGTCCAGTTTGCCTGCTGCCGTATCATGTTATTGAATAACGGCTGACCAGCCTGAACATAAACAGGTGTCTGTCTAGGATTTCAGTGATGCGCCCGAGACATCATCCCCGTACCCGGACCCGGTGTCTATTTTTGGCGCTTGCATTTGGCGAAACGTACTTTTGACCTCTCGGCTAGGTTGATATCAGTAGCTAATTGGTTTATTACATGTTTGTTGCGACCGGATATATGTTGTTTGCTTACGTGGCGAAGTTGAACGATGAGAGGTTGATATAGATAGAGTACGGGCAATTTATCTATTACAGTAGTCGATCACAACACATGTACAGTCGTGGACTGACGGTACGTCAACAAAGCAAAACGAAACAGTAAATCTATTGATATGAAACGAATCTGATTATGCTTGAGAGAAGTTAAAATGCCATCAGAGCCTAAGTAACTCGGCCATTTGGCGTCTGTTCAGTGATTTGGTAACATTTTTCAACAACATCCCGAAGCAACAAGTTGAAATGTTTTACAATGCAATCTCGTCGTGTCTAAACTGATTGTACGTTTAGCTATGGCATCGGTAGGCCTATATCTGATCGTACTGATTGAAAAGGTGAAGCACTGTTTGCGATTTACAACTGACTTTTCGTGAGGATATGAACTCCTGTGCCAAAATGTAATCACCCGCGATGTTGATCTTAAATAATTGACACTTCAAGATATTTTACCGTGACAGCAGCAGCAACTTTTGACTTTTGATGGCTATTTTAACATATTAGCCTACATAAACCAAAATACATATTCTTATTGTCCTTCTTAATGTTGAAAAACGAAGTGCAAACGTCGCCAAAACATGAACTGCGTTCGGCATGTCATGTTGTTGTTGACAGGTGAATTCAAGTCCGGACTGAAATTCAGATCATGTCTGACGAACATACAGACGGGGTCGACTTGTTGAACTTGAGGTATTGCGACACGATTTGACTAAGAAACTATATTTAAAAGACAGAATAAAAACACTGAAAGGCACATCAAAAGTTACAGCTAAACGTTTAAGAAGCGGATCGGAAAGCTACAAAGCTACAGCGATGCATTAATTTGAAAATACTGTTAAGGGGAGGGGGTTGTCCCGTCTGCGGTTGCGCAATTTTTTTTGTTGATAAACAATATCTCCTTCCAGGTATTTGGCGATGTATGTCGAGCAAATGTGAAGCAAATTCAGCATTTGATGCATGTTCGCCACTTTCGAAGTTTTCATTGCAAGACTTTCCAAACAAACTTTGACTGCATCCGCTAATGTATATGAAGCTGCTTCTGTCGCTGTCGCCAGTTTCAGTATAGCCGTTATTTTCAAAATTTGGATGATGCACAAGGCATGCATGAAGGGATATGCTGTGCATAGCAACATACCCTTTGAATGGGTCCAGTACGCACAGCCGAAGTGTATGCAAACTCGGAAAAGTACGTTTTCCGAAGAAAAAACAAGTGTCTATGGTCGACTGTTGATTAAGTTTGAAACTCACTCGATCCGACAAAGCGCCACTACAAATACTATTTGGCATTGCTGGTCTCGTTATAGGGTGCCATTGTTAAGCAATCGTATTAGGTGCACCTCTCCTAAAATGATTGTCAATGAATATATGCCTTGAAGGTTCCTATGAACAAACCTTCTGATTCGATATTTTTAATTCTATACCTACCGGGAGTTATTTTCGATCCGTTGTACCAATGACGTATATCCTGATTTTGAAACCCCTTAATTCTGACCAGTTTAGACCTCAAGACAATTATAAAACGCCCCAGCCGCCAGGTATACAACTTTACGTACTGAATACGATTAATGACCTTACGTAATACGTCGCGGAAAAATTGATTGTCAATCCAGGTTATATTTACACCATCGTCCATTTCAAAATCCGCAAATTTTATATCTCATGCGCGCTGTATAATCGAACTGATAGAACCAATAGAAATAACTTTACCAAATATTTCACTTGGATGTCGTCCACCAACGCAGATCAACCGGATCAACGTTATCATAGGCTGGCGTGTGAGATATCCATTTCATCGTGTGGGGATCACATGCTTGAGATTAGGTTAACCCATAGACTTAGCCAACGGTCTGTTTGCGCAAACAGTTGTTCACAAGAGAATTCTCGGCAGGCGGGCGGGCAATTTTTTCCCGTGTCAACGCCAGCGGGCAGGGGTAAATTTTGTTCTGTTGCTTCGCGGGCAACTTGGAAAAGACTCTTCGGGCGGGAGTATTGTCCCCTTGCTTTTGAGCGTTTTCCGATGCGGAGGGGAATGCATAATTGTGGGAAAGAGACGCCAGTTGCGAATTTCTGATTCGGAAGAGAGCTGCGGAGGTTTTTTAGAGGGGGAGGAGGCATCAGGAAGACTTCTTGCTGGCGAAGGAGTTTAGAGGCGAAAAATAAAAGGTGGCGGGAACTTTTCAAAACGTAGCGCGAAGGCAGCTATAATTGTGAACAGTTTCTGTTTTCCTCTTCAAAGTTTATTTTGCAAAATACATTAAAATCACATTTACATGTAAATAGGGTACCGGTAGGCCTACATATGGAACTTGGAAGGACTTCTCGTTATACTTGTTGGTTGGATTGGGGTGATCTCGACCCGAACCCGGTCTGCATCTCATTCCCACCGGTGAATTTCAAGGTTGATCGATCAATCAATCGATCGATCATCAATCAATCAATCAGTCAATCGGTATTGTTGATTGGGTACCATTCCATCACGGTCCCTCCACCGTGGTTCCATATTGATCTTCTCTCGGTAATTTCGCCCTCACAAAGCCTCATTCCTTCGATCCTTTCTATATTCTTGGCCCGTAGTCAGTCAGCGCAGCAGAAGCGCCTGAATATGGGCGCTATCTTTTCTCAGTTTGCTTGTCAATAATTTTGCGCATCAACTTTATTTCGGATTCAATACACGATAAACTCAGTATATAAATACACTGATCACAATGGAAAAAATGTTTGAATAGCACGTTTGTAGGCTCTATATCGCATCCTGCGACTTGCAGGCTCACTAGGCATGGGCTTACATGCGGGCATATTTCGTCCGTTCAAAAATGCTATTAAAGACGCATCCAAATCCATCATCATGAGGGGAGTTTTGTGAAGTCTCGTTATATCACGCGATATTCTTGTTTGATGAGAAGTCAAAGGTCAACAGTGCGGAAGTGGCAGAAAGCAAAATGGAGTTGTCGAATGAACTCCAGGAAGGTCTACAAATTTGTGGCGATAGCGCCCACATTCCAGACAAGGCTTTCACGATACTTCTTAACCGAGTGTATGATAGTCTTTTGAAGAAGACGAACCAGAGCTCAGTTTTAGGTAAGATAGTTGCATCGCCGTAGATCACAGCGTTTGTGAGAACAACCACAGCTGAAAGACAGTGGGTGTGTTCAGTCCCGTGTCAACCTCGTCCCTCTTGTCATCTGCGCTGATCGTTCCACAATGTTATGTTGAATATTGTGGAATAGGCGTTACATAGGCTAATGCACTTTCATTTTCCTAACCGTGTAGTGCAGTGTTCGAAATCCCAGAGTTGTTTCGGCCGCCGATCCAGAACACAACAGTGTGAGTACCGCCATAGACTGATGGAGGGAGTAGCGGAGACTCCACTACTACCTTCATGGTAGCTGCTCGAGGTTTTGCCAGGGTATGTGGGGGTCGGACGGCAAAACCACATTTGTCCGATACAAATACCCAGAAAAAACCTCGAGCCACAGCACTGCAGCTACCTCCATGGTATCACGTATGGCATTAACTTACACACTGACAGTGACACCTAATGTGACCTATGCTACTGTTTTAGAATTTCCCTTTTAGTTTGACGAAGACAGCGATCTGCCTTACTGTCCGGGGGGGGGGGAGGTGGAGAAGGGGAGAGGCTGGTGAGGACACACCAAGCGAACAGTGTGTCTAACAATATTTTTAGTCGAGAGTCAATAAGATAAACAGTGTTTGAACATGGAGGTATCATCTGTGCTACATCCGTGGCATGAACAACACAATGTACTTTTTACCTTCTCGTGTCTATTTATAGACAGAGAAGGTATTAGAGTTGAAAACCAATATGCTGCTGTCAAGAACTTCCGTCTGTCAAGACTTCCGTCTGTCAAGATCCGTTGACGTCATGCCATTGTGATGGGTCATATCATAAACTGGTGGGGGTGTTCATGGCTCAGGTTGAGGTGTGGGAGAACGATTTGAGCTATGACAAAAATCAAAAGGGACTTAGCGGCATAGCCACAGTGTTAAGCCTTTCTCCAAGGTTCTTAGTTGACTACAATCTATTACAGACTACTGAGCTGACGTTAGGGGTACTCACTTTGTGTTTGCTCACTCTGTGAGCGCTAGTGTTTGGTACTGAGTTGCGTGGATATCCCCCTCATGGCCTCACGTGATCTGGGCCTGTTGCATAATCTGCAGAGATGATCATATGCCTCCGAGTCTGAAAACTGTCATTGTGTAAGCCTGTCGGCATTTTCCTTGCATTTTTTCTCATTTAATTTTGCAAAATATCGGCGAGTACCTCAATATTTCAAGATAACCCTTTCTTCCCAATCGTTTCCTGGAGTTTCAGAGTCATATGAACGAAAATGAGTGAAAGTTTTAGACAGGAAAATCGGACGTCGGCCATGTTCAATGTTTACAGTACAATCAGAAGTTTACGTGGAGGAATTAACCAACAAACACAGGAGTGTTCATGATGCCCGCCCTCTAGAGGCAGACCCTCCTATATGAAGTACCACATTTGATGCTTGTGGAAAGCTTGACCACACAATGGAGCATTTAAACTTTTAGAAAATGACAAACTGAATAAGAAGGTATTCAGAAAATGTCAATTACTGAGGAAAAATGCGCAAATATTCAAAATAAACAGGTTAACTGATTGGTCAGCTATAAAAAACAATGAAAATGTTTATGATCAAAAGTTTTTGAGATGCGCACATTTTAACAAATACAGAAATTATTAACATTATAAATATAAGACCAAACTATTTTTCAGGGATGGGACAGGTTGGAAATGAGGGGTGAGAGACAAAGGCACTCCTATTGCTGCATGTGGATGCAGCCACACCATTTCATTTACAGCATACTTATTCACTGTGTTGTGTTCAAGTTCCATATTGTACTGACTGTCATACAAGGATAACATAAGCAAATCAAATCAAATTAGAAAAGGATCAATGCTGTTGTGTGGATTTTGCTGAACATGGCTGATATTTCGCCCTATATATTTGGTCAAAGTCAAAGTCAAAATTAACACTACATTGCTGACAATATATTTTACCGTTTCTGCATGAATTTTTCTTTTTTAAATTATAGTTTATTAGTACTTCAAACAGATTAACAGTTATCGTGATGTCAACCCATAATTTTACATCACAAAGACTGTAATTCTGCCAATTTTTTTGTTTTTCAGTCATTTTATAAATTTTGCACTGCACAAGATGATTGAACAAATTGCAATGTTTGAATTTGTAAACTCAAAGAATAAAAATCCTTTGGTCACAAATTAAATTATTTTTTGAAAAGAAATTTACTCTTAAACACTTTTAGCATATATTCTTTACACGGTCATGTATTTCAAGGAAAATATGCCTATTAAAAACAGTAATTTCTTCACTTTCAATTTTTTTCAATACTATGACAATTATCAGCCATGAGGTTATACAAACACAAGACCAGATAAGCGTTTTTCATCATTTCCACAGGACTCCTTGGAAAATCCATTAAAATCAGTTAAAAGTGACTGGAAATGATCACTTGGTATACATTTAATTTACAGATGCCAGGTTGTGTATTTCACATGCACTCAGGTCAGTAAGGAAGTGCGTCATTACTATTTTGGACTGTTAATTCTTATTTCTGAATTGTTTAACTTTTTTCCACATTGAACTATCTTTAGGCAGTTTATACTGTAGCTTAGAATTTTTTTGATTGATGTATAATCATCTTTTGGGTTCTTTGGGTCCATATCCCACCTCATGCCCCTACATCATCAACTATTTACCAACAACTCCATGCCAACAACCAATTACCTGACCTGGCCACACATTAGAGAAGGTACAGCGTCATTGACGGTATTTTTTACAACTTGTCAGACTTACAGAAATTTGCTGAGCAAGCTGTCAAGAAGTTGTGATCCCATTTTAGATGGCGGGCATTGGTGTTTACGGTATATGGAAATCTGTGCCTTATATTTTCTTCATGCTAGGCTCCCAACTCAATTCGGCCCACAGTTGATTAAAGAGTTTTCAAAGCTTTGAAGCCTATTTGAAAAGAAACTGCATTGTGTCGCTTCTCAACCACATCATGATATATACAAGGTGTTTGTCTAAGTGGTACTAAAATATACTTTACTGTATTGTCTCAAGACCTAATTTGTCTACAATGGCAGCATGTATTACATAAAAATTAATAGCTTATTGCAGCTTGTATAGACTGAGTCTCGTATTCTGTTTTGCCAAGTCCTGAATAGGCATAGCCAATTCATAAGGAGGCACTGTGGGACAGTGGTCAGGGTAACGGACTCACTTTCGGAGGATGGCGAGTTTCAGACCCTGTAGGGCCAGAGTAACGGAGTCACTGTCAAAGGACGGTGAGGTCGAAACTCCAGCATGCTGTTGTGTCCCCGAGCAAGGCACATTACTCCTCATGGCTCTATTGGGTAGTGGGTTATGGGTACCTCATCCTGTAATTGGGTTCACCTGTTGGATGAGTAATAAAATAAAATAGAATTAAAAGAAATAAAAAATAAAATAAATTAGTATAAATGTACCTGGTGTTCGCTCTAAATTTGTCTTGATAAACCAGCAATATTCCTTCCTATGAATTTCTCGAGAAAATGAGACAATTTGAACTTTACTGCTTCTTGTTATGTATGCAGCAGTAATGTTTTAGTTGCTGGCCGTGTTTGTGTACCAAATGACGCTAACATCGTATTTCTTTCCGTTGACTTCAGGTGATGAAGATTTGGATGGCGTAGATCCAGCAGTACTTAAACAGTCATTTGCAGCTTTGGTTGCTCTTGTGTTAGAAGCCAGTAAACACGATGTAGACGCTTCATCAATCAGGTCAGTGCAGGATTTAAGGTAGAATATGCCTCAGTGACAGATATTTGGACTTTCAAATTTTTACAATTTGCTGGTCTACCTGTTGTTGAGGGCCCATTTTAGAGCTCTTAGAGTAAAAATAATTTTCACCATCTTAGTTTGCCAAACACCATCTTCAAATTTCAAATATTGGTAAATGTTAGATAATTTGTTTCTCTGATGTCAAACTTTGTATGGTGACCCTTGATTTTTATTCCTGATTTGGTGAGAGTGTGTTTGAATTTTTTATTGAGAACAGTTGGAGCAAAAATTTGAGTCTTTCAGTTTCGGGGCACATGCTACCTTTAATGATTGCCAGTACTACCGGACATTTCTTGTGGTAATCTCCAAGATCCAGAGGCCAATTTGACTGTTGACAGCCACTTGTGTGACTGTCATTTTGGTTGTTAATTTTACGGAAGTAGGCATTCGTAGTCCGAAAGAGTGGATCCAAAAGCCCTCTTCAGCACTCAACCATGAGAAACTCCTCATTATGCAAAGATGGTGCCCATGGCACTCAGATATCGTACGATTGACTCTCAGGGACAGTGCTTTTTTAAAACTCATACATTGCAAACGAAACTCAATTTCATTTGACCTCAAATCCCCCAAGCCCACTTTCTTTATATGTAGATTTGGAATTGGGAAATCAGATGAAGAAATAATGATTTGAACCTTGCCAACACATGATAAATTTCCAAAATAGATTATTGGACAGGTTTTTGAACAAGAAACATGAGGATGGTTGAGAATCTTGCATATTGACAGTTTCCATGTCATACCTATGGCATATAGGTAATGTGAAATTTCATTTGATGATCAAAATAGAGTTAAACCCACCCCACTATGTGAATGAGTTTTGTTTGTCAAGTACTGTGTTTCAATTATCCATGACCCCTTAGAACAGACTAGCTATAATGTGATTGGCCATGAGAGTGGCCCTAGTTTTATACTGAGAGTAAAGGCACAAGGATGCGTGACAATCTAGAAGCAGGTGTGTTTG
The DNA here is from genome assembly GCF_041260155.1 of Ptychodera flava. NCBI lineage: Eukaryota > Metazoa > Hemichordata > Enteropneusta > Ptychoderidae > Ptychodera > Ptychodera flava. The sequence continues at coordinate 17,211,127 of NC_091936.1, forward strand.
AGGTCTATGAAAAACATCAACCATATTTGTTTTCTCAAAATTAAACATGCTGCTGGTAAGCCAGTGACGAAAACTCAATTCACGAGGATAAAATATTATTTTATGATAGAATTACCTCCACATTGTACGTGTAGTGCTGATCCAAAGTTACATTCTCGATATCAGTATATTTTAGAAAATTCATGTCAGAAGAAAATACTGACTCAAATTCAGGTACAGCAACAGATTTAGCTGTTTTGTGTTCTACAAACAGGAAATTTATATTGGAAATGGACAAACAGGAAATCTACATTGCAAATGGACAAACAGGAAATCTACATTGCAAATGGACAAACAGGAAATCTATATTGGAAATGGACAAACAGGAAATCTACATTTGACAGAGTGAAAATTTTGTAAATATAAAAAATATCAGCTTCACAATGTCTGTAAATTTTTTTAATGTTACATTCAAACATGACCACCCAAAAAATATGAAATTTAAACAATGTCGCAAGTTGGCCTGGTAAGAGTGTCAGATTTTCATTTTTTGCTATTGTTTTTCCATTTTAGTCCGCTTTTAGAAGACTGCAAGTTCACCTCAGACAGAATCGACAGTTTTAATAAAGTATTTCTCAGTAAAAAGACAGAAGTTCAAGCGTTGCTGGGCTCCATCGGACATGCACCGCCGCATATCGTGGATGTGGACTGGAGGCTTGATTTTTATTTAAAGGTGAGATGCCCAGCCTGGTACCAAACATGTGTCTTGCTTTCTGCTTTCTTTGTAGCTTCTCTGAACGGAATTCTAAACAGTTGCATCCACATATTTTGGACACAAACCCATTTTACCGTTCCAAGAGTGGGATTTTCAAATCATCAAACATAGGCAGGGTGACTTCAAGTTTGCTTAGCGTAGTTCGTGTCTTAAAATGAAAGATTTAAAACTTTTGGTCAAATTCCCCTCAAGCAAACTTTTGACCATTCTCTTTCTTACTCAAGAATAAAAACTGAGGAGTTACCATGCAAATTTTGGTACTAGAGAAACAAATTAACCAATTTATTTTAAATTCAAAATGGCCACCTTCCCTGTGTTATCTCTATTAAGGAAAATAAAATTCCCAATTTTCACAAAACTAAGCCAGTGAAAATTTTATTTACTGCTAAAGTTTCAAAATGAGCCCTCACATGTTGTAGGCCAAAGGAATATTGTAAATGTTTGAGAGTCCTAGTATCTGTCCCTGAGGTGCATCCTACCTTAAGCTCAAAAAGCTCACACCAATTCTGAGTAGCAGGCTGTGTGCAAAAATGTGTATTTTGAACACAGAAAGATTAGAACATTGGCTACTGATGACACATCTGTATAAAACAACAAACTCTCTGAGGAATATAAATATCTCCTATTTCTTTCTTTTGTCAGAACAATCTAATCGACAAGGTCAATGAACCGGTTTACATGATAACTTTGAAGACAGAGAAAGGAGATGGGGAAGACAAAGAAGACGTACAGTTTGCTTGTTCCATGGAACAGTTACAGGTATGGCAGAGTCTCTTGCACCAAGACTGTGGGTTTCTACCCTCACATACACCATATAGACATGCTGCAAGTTTTCTGTCTTGTCTGTTCGTGCCCTGAAGCAATACTGCTTGATGTCAGTCATTGTGTTAAGGTAGCATGTGCCTCAAAAGTGAGAGACTTATCCTTTTGCTGCAACTTTACTCAGTAAAACTTTCAACCATTCTCCTATGAAATCAAGAAAAAAATCAGGGGTCATTGCGCAAAGTTTGGTACTGGGAAACAAATTACCTTAAATTTACTGACACCTGCCATTCAGAATGGCCATCATCCCTGTGGTAACTCTATGGGAAAAATTACCTTAAATTTACTGACACTTGACATTCAGAATGTGCCGCCATCCCTGTTCGATTTTAGAAAAACTCAGATGATGAACATTTTTCTTACACCAAAAGCTTTAAAATGAACCCCACAAGTGGTAGATCAGAAAAGAATTGTAAAATGTGATAGTCTGAATATCTGTCCCCAAGGCACATTCTGCCTTATTACTGTATTATTTTATTATACACCTGTCATCGAGAATATTAGAATTTTGACTGCACTAGAAAGGCTGTATGGAGTGCCCTGTTCTATGAAATTGACCATTTTGTGGTGCCCTAAACACAGTGCCATTTGTGGGTATCGCTACACCTTCTCTTTTGTACGGTTTCAAGTACCGATGTCATGATCGCTAGGATTTGTCTCAATGCCCTGTATGTAGAACAGACTGTCAGACGTGCTTCAGAGATCACGCTCCATACTGGCTTTCTGAAATCGGAAGGAAAAATTTGTTGACATGCAAGATGTGTTATTAATGAAAATCCTGCATAGTCTGCTCTCAGACATTTGCACTGTACACCCACCTCTGCTTCGTTTAAAGCAATATGCTGCCCTACACATGTAGTTATAAACAGGCAATACGCTGGCATAGTGTAGTAAAGCACACTTTGAAGTATCTTCCAAATTACCTCATAAGTATACCATGGTCAAATGTTATACAGGCCACATTATAGACCTATGAATATTCATGTGAACATCCGAGACTTGGTGAAAAATGTAGAGTTGCTCATGTTTAGTGTGTGTTGCAACATAAATCTTAGTCAATAAAAACAAAATATCCCCCTATGATCACCATGTCTTCGTAACATTGTACTTTGTAAAGAAACCTTTAGTTTCATTGACTGGGGTGGCAACTGTGCAGAATTTCAGGGTGCTGATTTTAACAATGGTAAAGTAGATCTGGCATATCATTGATGTGCGTGTAAATGACTTTGGTAACTTCGTGACTGTACTGTGCAAAGATGTCAATCATTGGTGTAGTTCGATCAAAATGCATGTCCTAGCTCTGTATTGCAGTCAAGCTTTCATACTTGTACAATATTCCAAAGACTGTTAAGTAAAAGACAGTGCTAGGTTTTTCATCGCCAGCCAATTGTCTAACTGATAATGAAAGGGAAAAAATAGAAAATCAAGCATCAAAGTTGTGTGATATTCATTGTGCTATGTATAAAGTACGCTTTTATCACTTTTCATATTGTCTTTCAGGACTTGGTCGGGAAACTGAAAGATGCAAGCAAAAGTTTAGAGAAAGCCAGCCAAATGTAAAAATGAAAATTTTCAAATTATATATTTTAATGTATATGGGAGACAAGATGGCTCTTCAACAGCATTCTTTGCCATTCAGGACCAGGACATTGTTTCTACTGCCATCTGTCAAGGGGACTTTAAGATTGACTCAAGGATTTGGAGATAAAATATCCAAGAGCTGCAATACAGGAATTCTTCTCAGATTCCAACATACTGGTAGTACAGTTCTTGAAATATACATCAGGGGTGAGCAAGCCAACTGACTTTGTTCATGGGGTAGTAGATTTTATGGCCAGGCTTGTTGAGTTTTAATTTTGCTTCTGCTAGCCCAACAGACTGGTGAATTATCCAGCTGGTAACTAAATGTACTGGTTGACGAGAGAAAACATGACTGGCAGTTGTTTTTTTTGGGGGGGAGGGGGCTACTAGCATGTGAGCCAGTGGATCTGAAAATGATTTGGTAACCTCTTTTTGTAATAAATTGAAAACTCGGCCATATTGGTGCAAACGGCGGTATTTCAGTTTTGCTGGTATAGTCAGGAAGTTTTAACCACAGAACTCCCTGGTCATTTCACAACAGTTTAACTTTTGTGTAACAATGATTGCACGCATAGACTTGGTTCGAGTCGGTGATTGTGTAAAATAAAAGTCATTTCAGCCGATTGTAACACAATGTTGCTTGTTCTGCGAAACGCTATGAATGAGATGACAGCAATATGGTCCTACGCCGCCTTCACGGAGTCGTATAGAGCGTGTCACCTGTCCTTTGGAGAGGTGAAAACTCTAGGTGGTGCATTAGTGCATCTGAGGAGTAAAAGCGATAAGTTTCTTCCGGAATCTTGTGATAACTCCGTAACATTGTGATCAGAAAAAAAAATAGTCGCGATTTACTCTACTACATCTCATTCACTAAAAAAGTTTTTATTCGCAGACTTGGACCAAGTCTAAGAGCAAAAAATACTGGCGCAAAATAACTGTTCATTAAGGTTTTCAAGCCACTGAAAAAATACTACATGAGTTATGAGAAAATTATGTGTAAATGTGTCATTTTTTGTAGAAATAAATATTTGTGTATTCATCAGAGAAAATCTTCTGCAGAATTTTCCAGCATGAGTGATATTATGTAGCAAGACCAAACCAAGATTATTGTGACAAAATACTTTCTTTATGGCAGTCATATTTCAACCATTGAACCATGTGGTGACGTAAAACGGTGCCCTTTTAAAGAGTGTAGTTACAGAATGGGTGTGAGAAAATCAAATAAACTTAGATTGTTTTTTTTTTTAAGATTTTTGTGTGTGCTTATTTAAGCCGTTACTGTCCAACTGTCAGTCAGGATTTTGAGTTGAAGCAAAACAAAAACATTACTTTGGCCATATGGGCCTAGACATTCATCCGGCACCGTAACACAAACATCCTGTCCGCTTTCATGATGGCTTTTCGTCTGTTCAGGAATTATGTTTGACTTTTTGGGTCAATCTAGCAGAATTTAATGAGATCAACGCCTCTGACACAAAGAGCCAGTGAAACCGGTAGTGAGATTTTCAAATCAGAGTTTTGTCAGAGTGTCCTACAACATTACGAACAACCACACATATAAAATGGTTATCTTAAAGGGGTGTTTGATGTTGCTTATATGTGAACGACAATCTTCCTTGCTGGTACCAATGATATAACTACTGCAGTGTGAATTAACTACCTCTGGGGGTAAAGGCGTATGTACGGCGCCTATCTGACAAAATGTGCTTATCTGACAAAATCTTTTTAGCAATACCCTTGGGAGTCACTTCAGCCAGCGCACTTAATGCGCGTGGTACATGTCGCTTCGCTCTTCGTACGACGCGATGTTGTGTACACGAGTGTGCCAACTTAACATTAATACGAAGTCTTCTACACGAAGGATTTTGTTTCTGTAAACTACTCTCAAATTGTTGACATGTGATTAATTCCTTTTTATTGTGGTTTTTCTTCCATCGGCCGGGCTCGCGCTCGCTCACTGTACTGTAGTCGAGACCTAAACCTTGAAGATAACTCCCTATTGCAACATGTAGGTGCTTTTTTTCTCATCCACTTGCATGTTTAGTGAGTATAATCACTGTCGCTTGGTGGGCTATTCAGCTCTGGGACTATTCGCCCCATAGACGAGTGTACAGAAGCGAGAAACACCTCGCTTCTGTACACACTCGTCTATGGGGCGAATAGTCCCAGAGCTGAATAGCCCCAAGCGACTGTGGTATAATTTATGTACTTAAATGGCAAAATTAGCGATCGAGGAAGGTGATGAAAACAAAAACAAGAAGTACTCTGCTTGCCTTTGTGGTGATTTTCATGCTCCCGCCATGGGTACCGTGAGAGCGGACGACCTCATGTGACCTCGTGCCCTCTCCTCCACTACCTCTACAGCCGGCAGCCTCTATGTGTTGATCAATGTATACACAGTGATTGATTGAGGTGCTCGGCGATTTTACGCAATCAATGAAATTTACTGTATTTTTTAACTATTATATGGCTATTTTGTGATGTTGTTGATTTTATATGCTCTAATTACGATTTCGTTTGTGTGTTTTAACAGACAAAATATTGTGTGAGGAATTACTTTCCTCAAATGAGAAAGGCTACGAGCAGTAATTAGTTGTTTTTGTCAGATAAGCGCCGCGCCGTACAGGCGTCTCGTTTGCAAACTCCAGAAAAGTCCGCCCTCTACGACAGAGATAGGTTATTTCTTCACTGACAGAAATAAACGCTCACGTTCACATTCGTCTATTTTAATAGTCACCTGAAATACCCTGCCTTTAATAGTTCCTACATCACAGTTTTAAAACTCTCTGCATATAGGAAATAGTGATGGCACAAGTATGAAATTTACCGAAACGGATCGGTTCAAAATCACAACTCTACCAGTGTCTTGCATGGCCAAACTCTCAAAACCGGCATTTACAGCACAGATTGACGAACAGTTAAAGCTCCATAAGCTGTATCTTTTGGCTCTTTTTTCAGAACTTTTGTTTTGTGGTTTCCACACAAATTTCTGCATTGAATCCCTAAACTGTAATTTAATGCCAAGTATTTAGCATATCAACACAACCTATATGAGTATAATCTCCATTGTTATTGTTGAAAATTGTATTCAAGTCCGGACTAGAAGTAGTTGTAAACAATAAACTAACAATGATCACTACGCACATACAAGAACACTCAAAATTTCAGCATGACAAACGTTGTTAGGGTCAGACACGGTAGTAGTTATACAGAAGCAGAATACTGTAAAACTTGCCACAAGTTACAGCTTATTTCCCTTTATCGGAAAGCGAGATTTGAAGAACATTTATACTCTTGTTGATCACGCACTGCACTGAATGATTTCACATGAATTATGGCGCGCAATCCATGCCAAAATTAACACCTTACATTTTGAGCAAAACTTCATTCAACTCTCGCCCAATTCGACCCAACTGTGGCCAACTTCATTCAACTCTCGCCCAATTCGACCCAACTGTGGCCAACTTCATTCAGCTCTCGCCCAATTCGACCTAACATTGGCCAACTTCATTCAGCTCTCGCCCAATTCGACCCAACTGTGGCCAACTTCATTCAGCTCTCGCCAATTCGACCCAACTGTTGGCCAACTTCATTCAACTCTCGCCCAATTCGACCCAACTGTGGCCACCTTTCAACTCTCGCCCAATTCGACCCCATTGTCGCCAACCTTCATTCAACTCTCGCCAATTTTGCGCGTAATCCATGCCAAAATTAACACCTAACATTTTGAGCCAGCCTACATGCAACTCTCACGAAGGTACATGCGACTCACCAAGCTACAACTCACGAACCTGCATGCAATTCGCGCAAACCTCAATGCAACTCTCTTGAAATGCATTTGCTTTGCGCTGCGACTTATTTGAATCGGACTCCCTAGATTACCTTTGAAGCTCAACTCATTTTAACTACACTGCTTGAAGCTCGTTTTTGAGCTGAACGCATTCGTGTCGGGGGACAGTCCGTGTGAAGGGGGGACTTGGTTGGGGTAAACCATTTTTTAATAAGGTCCGCTGCATGCTGCTTTCGATTTAAATAAAGGCACTTCTGGGTTGAGAAAACCATACGTGAATTGGAGTTCACTGCAATCGGTTAACGTGTGTCACAGTCCTGCGTGTGTGAATGAGGTTCTATCGTATTTTATTTGACTCTCATTTTACTTCAAGTAGACTGTGCCACAATGTGGTTTACAATAAACCAACCCATCATTAAAGTGACTAACTTTGCCCCGACAACACGGAAACTTATGAGACGTCACAACGCATCATACCAACGTCATATGACGTATTCAGGTGTTTTCTATCAGTGAGCCAGGGGATCTGACAAAAATGACCCGACATATAGTATATGCAGTGCAACGAGCGACTTGAGTTGCCCGTCGCGTTGCCTCGTTTGTACGATGTCATCCGTGTCGCTCGATTACCATGGACGAAAACGACAATTGTCCGCGCTGCGTAAAAATCTCCGCACTGTGTGAAATTTATCTCTGCGCTCTTGGAAATTCTCCGCGCTGTGTAAAAATCTCGGGGCTGTTAAAAAATCTCCGCGCTGTTAAAATCTCGGCGGTGTGTAAAAATCTAGGCGCTGTTGAAAACTCTTCGCGCTTCAGTTCCTCATCTGTATCTCTTCAAGTTCGTCAAGCGAAGTGTTCATTTTTGACGAGTGAAAATTCCAGCGGGTGTACGGAGGAAAATCTACCCAGTACGCCGGCTGAGCGCCGTGTACAGCTGGCCTGCACTTTGTGATCTAGTAGCATGTGTTCAGTCTACCTAAACGATAATGAAATCTCTTAAATTAAAACTAGACTTGAATAACAGTGTCTTCGGACACAAGAGAGAGAGAGAGAGAGAGAGAGAGAGAGAGAGAGAGAGAGAGAGAGAGAGAGAGAGAAGATGCTATGTGTATTCACAAGTCATGTATGGTAATAACAGAACACCAAAACATCTTATTCTTAGGAGGCCGTGTTGAATGTTGTTGTAATATGCAAGCTTTTAGGATGGAGTAGATCGCTTTTTCAATCCTTGTGTTTGGATCTTCGTTA